>NC_084473.1:61647500-61972500 GCF_027409185.1 Cynocephalus volans
TTATGCTGTCTAACAAATTATTCTAAAGCCGAGTTGCTTAAAAAAAGATCCTTTATTTTCATGCTCATGGGCCTACAGGTTAGCTGCAACTTGGACTGGGCTTGGTTGGCCCTTGGCTCTGGGCTCCAACTCCGGGTTGGATTCAGTTGTGTTTCATATATTTTTCCTTGGACCAGTGGCATGAAATCTGTTCTCTGTATCTCATTCTGGGGCCCAAGGTGAAGGATATGGGTGTATGTGTGGGTATGGTCTCTCTAAGCTGAGTTGACTTTTAGGTTTTCCCATCACTGTAGCTACAGCATGAATAGTCATTCTCCTAACAATTTCAGTGGGTGATTTTTGGGCCTGCTAGACACAGATATATACACACACTTCACATTCGCCTCTCAAAGACAAAACATGATTTTTCAGAGTCAGTACAAACTATCAGGAATAAGAGAGGAACCACACACCTCTTAATGGATGCTCTCTTACCTCCTGAACTTTCTGAAAGGGACTTGATTAAGTTCTTAGACATGAGCTCTTATTGTTTACATGGGGGTAAGATCAGGGAGTGTTTTATATTTAAATTAAACGTGTAACAAATCACGGTAGAATGAAAAAAATACAGTGTGACTATAACACAACTTTATAATTCTCTTTTAGCCCTCCATCCACATGCCAGTTTCTTCATGCCACCCTGCATCCCTGTGTCTTAACGCAGATGGCTTTGCAGGTGAAGCCATCAGACAGGAGATCCTGCAACCTATTTCTGCATCCCCCACCTACCATCTTGTACATATCTCCACCCACCTTTGGTTTCTTCCATTTTCCTGTCCAAGTCTAATACTGACATCTCTGTTAAAATTCTATTGCAGATTTCCAGTGTACCAAATCACCCTCGTTTCTCTTCCGTCTTCATTTTATTCTTGAACAAGTGTGTTTTTCCTTTGGCCATTTAAATCTCTTGCATCTTAAAAAAAAAAAAAAAGAATCCCAAGCTTGACCACATATTTCTCTCTAGATTCTGCCATACAGAGTTGTCTATGGAACTCAAACTAAGAAAGGAGAGAGGACTCCTATGGGAAATGGTGGTTCCTGGGAAATAAAGCTAGTCAAGAAAGGGGATGTCAGATAATCAGATAAATGTGTAATTGTTTGATGGCGAAGGAAACCATCAACAAATAATTAGATCTAATAAACAAGTTCAGGAAGTTTACTGGTCAACATATAAAAATTAATAGTATTATAGGTTCACAGAGACAAGAGAAAAAAAGAAAAAAATTAATATCATTTGTCTATACAAGTTTGGCATCCCTACTTTGAAAATTCAAAATCTGAAGTGCTCCAAAATTCAAAACTTTTAAAGTGCCAACAAGTTGCTGAAAGGAAATGTTCACTGGATCATCTTGTCAGCACCACGCTCAGCCAGTGAGCAAACCGGCCATCCCTACACTGGAGCATCTTGGATTTCAGATTTTCACCTTAGCTCAACCAGTATGTATTTTGCAAATATTCCAAAATCCAAAAAAAATTTTGAAATCTGAAACACTGCTGGTCCCAAGTATTTCGGGGAAGGAATACTCAATCTGTACTAGCAAGAACCACCTAAAAATGTAATTAAAAATATAAGACAGCATTCAAAATAGTCATCAAGAGTCATAAAATATGTAGGAATTAGCCTAACCAAGTTTATGGGCTGAATTGTGTCCTTCCAAAATTCATATGTTGAAGTCCTAACCCCCAGTGCCTCAGATTGTGACTGTATTTGAAGATAGAGTCTTTACAGAGGTAATTAAGTTAACATGAGGTCATTAGGGTAGGCCATAATTCAATATGACTGGTGTCCTTATAAGAAGAGATCTGGACACAGACACGCACAGAAGGAAGACCATGTGAAGACAGCATCTATACGCCAAGGAGAGAGCTTCAGTGGAAGCCAACCCTGCTGTCACCTTGGTCTGGGACATCCAGCCTCCAGAACTGTGAGAAAATAAATTTCTGTTGTTTAAGCCCCCCAGTCTATGGTACTTTGCTATGGCAGCCCTAGCAAACTAATATATACCAAGAACACACAAGACTTCTGTTGATAAAGCTTTAAAGACTATAAACACCTTCCTTTCTCTTCCCTTTGCTTCCTCTCCTTCCTGCACAATTTGGTCCTTAGCTATTAGGTGGGGCAGAGCGAGGTGGGCTTCTGTGGCTTGGGCATGGGAGGTGGAGGCAGAGTGAACCAAACGAAAAGAGGTAAGGGATGGAGGAAAGCTCTGCTTTGTGTGGGTTGGGTCAGAAATGGCTTCCTAGTTCCCTTTTATGTTCACTTTGACTAAAAAACTAAAGGCATCTATAAGACATATATCCCCTCCCCCCATTTTTTTTTTTATGGTGACAATAATACAAGTGTAAATGCATTTCTTCTGGCACCTGCTTTCCTCTTTTAAAACGCAGGAGCCTTCTCGTTCAATTGGAAGCTGTGCTCCTGTCACTCCAAACAAAGGGGATTGTTCTCCCTCGTGTACGCACAAGGCCATCTGGTGAGGGAGCATTTGGCTTGGGCTTGGGAAAGGAAGCAACCACCAAGAAATCCCACCTTGTGCTTGAAATGCCATCACAGATGATGATAACTAGTATTTATTGAGCACTTAACTATGTGCCAGGCATTGTTCTAAGAATGTCACACATATTAATCCATTTAGCCTACCAATCATCCTATGAGATATGGTACTATTAATATCAAACCCTTTTTAGGGATGGGGAAAACTAGGTACAGAAAGGTGAAGTAAATTGCCTGAGTTCTCTCGCTGATAATTATGGGTGGAAGCAGAGTCTGAACCTGGGAAGCATGGCTCTAGGATCCAGTCCAGTTTTTACTATACTACACTGTCCCTGATATTTAGACATTGCACTGGGGATTTTTTTCCCTAAATGTTTCTTTCTTTCTCTCTCTCTCCCTTAAGTGCAGCCATCTACATTGAGAAGCTGATAGGGAAATCCATTTTTAGTCATTCACTCTGCTGTGTAAATTAGATTCTCAGATGATTTCCTGTTCACTTGAGATCACCAAAACATTAGAAATTTGACATTGAGGAGGAAGTATTTTACACATGGAATTAACGTGTACTGGGTACCAACTGGGATTTGACATGTCTTGTTTTTATAGAACCCTCCTAATGGCCCTGCAGACTAAGAATTATCCTCCTTTTATGTTTGAGGGAAATGGGGGCACAGTGGTGAAGCCCAAATCTGGTCCTGGGTATTCTTGGTGGCTGCTTGAGGCCCTGGGACACTTGTGGCTGGCTGGGAAGACACAGGGGCTGCCTGGAGGGGAGCAGCAGGATGCTAAAGCAACTGTTGCAGTTTTGTGCACTTTTAGATCTAGGAAACACAGCTGGTTTAATTCAGTGATAACCGTTGGGGCAAGCCAGTATCTCCGGCCTCTTGGGGCTTTTGTGCTAGGGTGGCAGATGGGTACATAGCAATGTGCTCTATAACTGCAGTTTAGTGCTGCAGGCTGCCTGAACCCTCTGCCTCCCGAGCAGAGGCATTTTAGCAGCCAAGGACAGAGAAGAGAGACCTAGAGCTAATTTATAACTTAAAAACCTTGTATTAGCTTTGCTATTTGCCTCCAGTCTCTCAAATACAAATATCCTGCGCATCAATTTATATACATCTAGAATCTGAAATCCAAGGTCCACCATACTCTACACAGGCCATTCTTTGTCTTGTGAATTAACTTTATGTGCCATGCATTTCAGTTTAGTCTGGAAACTCTTTGCTCAGGATTCCCAGTTTTGGCTTTTTCAGAGGCCAAAAGAAGAGGTGGCTCTTGTAGGCACAGTTCTCTGATGTTTCAACCTACAAATATGTGAACTGAAGTCATGGTTGCTTTGCATTTCTGGATTTAGTTGCTAGTTATGAACTAACTGACTAACTGACAGGCGCCAGTTGAAGCAGGATGATAGCAGAACCAGGCTGTGCAATGCAGTTACTATTTGGTCTAACTCTTCTTCCAGAAAATATTCTCTCTGCAGTACGGGCCTCAAACTGTGGATCCCCATCCAGGCATTGAAAAGGCAGCATACAACCCTCCTTTTGTAGGCACCTCCCAAAATAACTCTCAACAGGATATGGCTTGTTATATTAGTTCTGTAATTTTATTTTCCAAATGATGCTTGTCTTTGAAGTTGGCCTGGAGAGCTGTAGCAAAGATTAAATGGGGTTCAATGTTTGGTGACAATATTTGCTTAGATTTACACTTGACTTCTTAAAAAAATATATTTCCGATCTCTTCAAATCTGTGACATGGAATATTAGGTCATCTTCCATCCTGCCATTCATCTCCACATTTGATAGAAGTATCGAGCGCCTCTTATTTGTTGGGTCCTTCACTGGAGCTGAGGAAGACAAAACAGTGAGCAGAAACTAAATGGCCTCTAATTGCAAGAAACTCATAGCCCAGTGGGGAGGTGGACATTAATCCAAGGATCTCACAAATAAATGTACGATGCAGCTGTGAGATGTGCTAAGGAGGTGAGGGTCTGGTGCTAGGAAAATATGCATTGGAGCAAATTGGTATAGTCTGGGAGGTCAGGGAAGGAATGTTTAAGCCAAGAGAGGGAACAGCCTGTGCAAATGCCCTGGACCAGTCTGGTATCAGGGACTTGGCCAGTGAGGATGAGCAGGACGAGGGAAGGCAGGGTGGTGGAGATGAGACTGCAGAGGCAACAAGGGCCAGACCATGTGGCTTTTACAAAATTTAGCACCCATTTCCTACCCACAAAGATTCTCATTCCTTTGGAAGAGGGGAGACTAGATATAGGTGTTTTTTTCAAGTTCCCCAGGTAAAGCAGCCAGGATTGAGAATCCTTAGCCTACGCTTGTTTGGTCCTTTTTCTAAGAGCTGTGGGGAACCAGGGGATGACATGATTCAGATCCACATCTTGTGTCCCTAGGATGTCTGCATGTGCATACACCCACAATTACAAGGGTGGGCCTGAAGTCTGTGTGACTCTGATGCATGATAAAGTTGGAAACACTGTCAACCTGAGCATTGTTTTATCAAACAGGAAATAAATACATAAAACCAAAAAGCAGACCACTAACATTATCCCATTTCAATCCTTCTTTGGCTTTAACTTTCTTTGGTTACGTTAAGTCCTCTAATTCTGGCTAAGCCCCTCCAATTGAAGTGGTAAGGAAGGCCTGAGTGGGTGCCTCTTAAGACACACACCCTGTGGCTTCACAGCTTGGAAGACTTGGTTTACAATAAGGCAGTTCCCAAGGAGACCTGCTTCCAGCAGCAGCATCGCTTCATAATTACTGTGTACGATGGGCAGAGTAAGTGAAAGAAATTATTTCAATGGATGAGTGGGCAAAAAGATGCTATGTATAGGCCCATGAGCAAGAAGATAGTATTAATACTTGAGAAAAGTGTCTTTTAGAAAGGATGTGTTCAGGTTTTTCTCTTTTCTTTAAACCACCAGATTCCCAGAGACATGAAATACAGGGCCAGATCTAACACCTACCTCCACATCACCCACTCATTCAAATTCCTGAAACATCAGTGAATCCAAAGTAAATTACCCAGGCATTTTGCTGGTCTCTGCAATATCGGACACTTTAGATAGGATTCCTTACATCTTCCGAGCACTAGTTACACAGCTACCATAAACTCTCCAGGGAGTTAAGTAGGAACAAAGGGCACCAAGTGCTTTCTCCTTTTTGCAGATAAGGAAACTGAGTGGTTAAGTGACTTCCTTGGATGGCTTTTTAGAAGAGGCGTCAGAGCCAAGAAGGGAAGTCAGGGACTCTGGGCTTCCGCATACGGCTCCGGCCATTAGGACTGATAGGCATTCATCTTTAAAGATCTGAAGACGGTGAACTTTTTTGAATGACTTATCAGACAGATCGAGTTATGGCTTCCAGCCATGGAATTCACTTACCCTGGATGGATGTCAAGGTGAAAAGTTCTATTTGCAGGTCTCCCCCATCAGGGTGTGTGTGTGTGTGTGTGTCTTGTGTGTGTGTGTGTGTGTGTGTTGTGTGTGTGTGTGTGTGTGTGTGTTTTCCCCTAACATGACTCCTATCTGGTAAGGGCATTCAGCCACTACTCTCTGGGGTGTCAGACCACGGAAGGGTAAAGATGTGACATTATGCCAGAACATAAGCTTGTGAATGGCACTAGCCAAGCCCAAATTCTGTTGACTCATCAAGAAATGATGCTCTAGGATCCCTGAAATGCCAGTGTGTTTTTCTAGGGCAATGAATTGACCAATGACCTTGCAAACCTACTTCCTTCCCATCTCCATTTTCTTGCTATGTTGTCATTCCATCAATTGAATGAAATATCCTCTCAAATCAATCTCCAAATTTAAGTAATAAAAGTAGTAATAGGAAACACACGTAGGGCTTACTGTGTGCCAAGATCTCTTCAAATGCCTTATGTGTATTATTAACTTATTTAATCCTTACAATTGCCCTCTGAGGTAGGTACCCTTACTATCCTTGTTTTACAGATGGTGACACAGAGAAGTTAAATTTCTTGTCCAGGATCACACAGCTAGCAAGCAATACAGCTGAAATTTGGATCCAGGCAATTTGATTCCAGACTTTGTGCTCACAATTGCTTCCTCTAATTATCCTCTTTACAAAGGGTAGATTAAACTGAGATTCCAGTCTTAACTTATTCACTATAAAAATACCTACAACATGTTATCATACTGATCATAGCCAAAATTTCATTTGGGTGTTACCTACTAATAACCAGAATGTGAGCTGCTTGAGGGCAGGGACCTTTCTCTAAATCCTCCTTGCAGACCTAACATGCCACATACAGTAAAAGCTGATGTTCTGAGGTTGGGGCCCTGCAGTCTGTGCTTTATAAGCTGTCTGGGACTGATGGACCGCTCTAAGAGAACACAACTTTGTGCCCATGAAAGTACCTGACACAAAGTAAATGCTATTTAGGTGTTGGCTGTCATCATAAATTAGCAGAGTTTCTGATTTAATATGTCTGGGCTGAGGCCTGAGAATCTGTATTTCTAAAAATTGTGGTCCAGGAACCACACCTTTTTTTTTTTTAAGATAAAAATAAAATTATAAACTTTATTTTTCAACATAAGCTCCACCTATCTGTCCTGCTTTGTCTTTCCCACATTATGAGTATTTCTTGAATGTTATCCAAAAGCATTTGGAAAACTGTAAAGCACTCTAAAATATTACTACATGTGCTTATATGTACCCTTATATCTAACTAAGTCAAGCAGGACTACCTATATCAGCATCTCTACCATTTTCTTCTCTCCTGCCTCTCTCTTTCTCCCTCTCTCTCTCTATATATATCTACATATATATCATATATATCATGCATGGTTCATACAGACATTCTTCAACCCACAGAGCTTTGCCAGTTACCCCTCAGTTGCGTCTGTGCCTAGTAGTAATGCCTGCAGTTCTCAGCATGCCAATGCACTCCCCTCTGCCCTTCCTTCTTTCCCTTGCTCACCAAATAGAACCTTTTCCCACATTACCAGCTTGGCCTAGTCAGTGCTTTAAAAGAAGTAATTTAAAACTTAAAAATTCTTTTCAGTGATTACAAAGCAGTTAAATCAGTTAAAAAGAACACCCTTGTCATTATTGCATTCGTTGGCAATGATTTGAAATTTAATGAACATAAAACTTTCATAGCATTTAGGAAAGGGACTCTTCTCTTAACACAATTTCTCTTCCACCTTATGTTTCAAATGACTTCAAGTATTTATAAAATTAATTTTATTGTGAAGACCCAAACACAGTTTTTATTATCTATGCAGCTATTTATAAGTGGATCAATCCACTTGTGAATGGGCCAGAGTTTTGCAAGTGTCTGGCATATGTCCACATGAAAAACTAGCAGATGTATAACTAGCCTCATGTTTTTATTTCTATTGTTTAGGATAATAATTTTAATCAGCTGTCTCTTGCATAAATATCAATGCCCTGATTGAAAACTCAGTTCTTAGGTCTCTGGCTCTAGACCTTAGAAGGAACTGACCTCGACCCTGTGAAGCTGTGAGAGCCAGAAAGGTGCATCTGAGGATGGTGGCTGATGCTGCGTTCTGAGTGTTTATTTCCCTTCCCGAATTCATATGTTAAACTTCTAACCCTAATACCAAGGTGATGGTGTTAGCAGTTGGGGGCTGTGGGAGGTGATCAGGTCCTGAAGGTGGAGCCCTCATGAAAGGGGCTACTACCCTATGAAAGAGACCCCAGAGAGCTAGCTCCCCCCTTTCTCCATGTAAGGACACAGACAGTACCAGGAAATGGTCCTTGCCAGATACCAAATCTGCTGATGCCTTGATCTTGGACTTCCCAGCCTCCAGAACTGTGAGAAATACATTTCCATTGCTTATAAGCTAACCAATCTGTGTTATTTTCTTAGAGCAGCTTGAATGGACTAAGAGAGGTGGGCTCCAAGATCAGGCCTCATTTGCTGTGGGCTTGCCTGCTTCATGTCTGCAGAGATAAAAATGGCAGTGCCCTAAGGCTCTGTGGGAAATGGGACACAGCCAGTAATGTGGGGGAGACAGAGCAGGACAGAGAGGTGGTCCTGGTACCTTTGAAATTTGGAAGTGTCAGCCAGCGGAGACCAGAGTCTTCTCAGCTAAAAGGCTGAAGTTATCTCCAGACAGCTTGGAGCCTCCTCAGGTATAATCTTATGACTTCATCCGAGCTGTGTCTATCCAGACCCTGCCTCTGATTTCCCTCTGCTCATTGACCACACACAGCCACACTATCCTCTGCTGCCCTGATTTCTGCCTGCCTGCCTGATCCGTGACAGCCTCTGTTCTTGGTCAGCCCTGAGGCTTCCACTCAGAATTCTCCAGTCCTCTGACCATGCCTTTTGCTCTAATGTATATACCATCATGATTTTATACTTACATATGCTAATTTATGATGACAACCAACACTTAAATAGCATTTACTTTGTGTCAGGTACTTTCATAGGCACAAAGTTGTGTCTTCCTAGACCAATGCATCAGTTCTGGAAAGCTCATAAAGCACAGATTGCAGGGCCCCAACCCCGGAGTTTCTGATTTAATAAGCCTGTGGTAGAGCCCAAGAATCTGTATTTCTTTTTTTTTTTTAATTTTGTCGATATACAATGTGGTTGATTATTGTGGCCCTTTACCGAAACCCCCCTCCCTCCTCCCTCTCCCCCCTCCCACCCAACAATGTCCTTTCTGTTTGCTTGTCGTATCAACTTCAAGGAATTGTAGTTCTTATGTCTTCTTCCCCCCACCCCGGTTTTTTTGTGTGTGTGTGTGTGACTTTATTTATTTATTTTTAGCTCCCACCAATAAGTGAGAACATGTGGTATTTCTCTTTCTGTGCCTGACTTGTTTCACTTAATATAATTCTCTCAAGGTCCATCCATGTTGTTGCAAATGGCAGTATTTCATTCGTTTTTATAGCTGAGTAGTATTCCATTGTGTAGATGTACCACATTTTCCGTATCCACTCATCCGATGATGGGCATTTGGGCTGGTTCCAACTCTTGGCTATTGTAAAGAGTGCTGCGATGAACACTGGGGAACAGGTATACCTTCGACTTGATGATTTCCATTCCTCTGGGTATATTCCGAGCAGTGGGATAGCTGGGTCGTATGGCAGATCTATCTGCAATTGTTTGAGGAACCTCCATATCATATTCCATAGAGGCTGCACCATTTTGCAGTCCCACCAACAATGTATGAGCATTCCTTTTTCTCCGCAACCTCACCAGCATTTATCGTTCAGAGTCTTTTGGATTTTAGCCATCCTAACTGGGGTTAGATGGTATCTCAGTGTAGTTTTGATTTGCATTTTCCGGATGCTGAGTGATGTTGAGCATTTTTTCATATGTCTGTTGGCCATTTGTCTATCTTCCTTAGAGAAATGCCTACTTAGCTCTTTTGCCCATTTTTTAATTGGGTTGCTTGTTTTTTTCCAAGAATCTGTATTTCTAACAAGTGCTGATGCTTCTGGTCCAGGCACCACACTTTGAGAAGCTCTGTTGTATAGCATCAGACAACCCTAAGGTGGGCTGGTTAGAACATGCTCCAGTGTAATGTTGGAAGGGCATGCAGTAAGCTTTTTTGCCTCACTTTCAGGTTGGGTAATTTTTCTTAAAGGAAAGGCTGGGATAAATGCTTTATCATAGTTCGCTATCGAGGGTTGGATATTGCTAGATCATACCATTCTAGAGCTGGAATATCAAGTGGTTCTTATGGGCCTCAGCAGTTGGACTTTAGAGTAGAAGTGGAGGCTGGGAAAAAGCACCAGGGGTGAGCACTGTCCTGGGCACTTGGCCTCCATAGTGATCTCATGGCATCAACTACCCATGAAGTTGGTATTCTCCCATTTTACAGATGTGGAAACTATGGCTGTGGCTTAGAGGGCAGAAGGTCTATAGCAGAGCTTCCCAACTGGTGTGCTGGAATGGGCTATTGATCTCCTCAGCACTAGTGGTGCCAGGATGGGGCCCAAAGTGCCTGGGGCACCTTGCCAGTCACCTCCTGAGGAGAGCCACCTCCTCCCCCTGTCAGTTTACCACCAGGCCACCCTTGCCACAGGACAGACCCTTAGTAAGCTCAGGTCTGGGGGCAGATACTGCTTCTCTGTCCTCTGACACAGCTCTGCAGTGGGGGGCAGGACCCACAGGGGAGACCTCAGAAGCCTGTTCATGGCCCAAGACAGAGAGATCCTGGAGGAGGAAAGAACTCAGGAGGAAGGCTGAGGCTGAGGGGCTAAACTGGCAAAAACCACCCAGGAACATTTGAGGAAAAGAGACTCCCTTTCAGGTGAGAAAATAAAAGGTCCCTGAGGATATTTGTGTACCACAATCTTAGGCTACAACTAAGAGAAGGAGAAAACAGGCCCCTCAGCCATCCCGACACCATGGAGCTGCCTCTCAGTGAAGAAAGAGGATGCCAGACTTTGTCCTCCGTGGACTGTGGCAGAACTGGAGATTTATGACCTGCATTTTAATAATCTTTTGATTGGATGATTGGAGCTCCCTATATTTTTGTCTGCTGGCTAAGTAGTTCATTGTCTGCACAAGGGCTACGTGCTGTAGCCAGACTCCTGGAGAGTCAATGGCCATATATGTTGGGAGAAAGCTTAAGTGACTCAATTGACTTCCAGTTGTTGAGAGCATTGATTTTTTAAAAATTGCACTTATGGTTTAAAAGACCCAAAATAGCCTTAGACAATAGAGCACAGGTTGCACTATTAGTTCTTTAAGCAACTCTTGGCATATGCTGCTCTCTAAAAGAGCCAGTTAATACATCGGTTAATATATTAAGAGCTTCTAGTTCAAGCCAAAGATTTCTATTGATAAGACTTGAGGACAATAGATGCTTATTTTCACTCCCATGGGAAGGTAACTTCAGGAGATTCTCATGTCTCCACAAGGGTTCTAGGAGATATTCTGCCTAAATAAGACATGTCTGGGGAGTTCTATAGTCTCTCTTTTGTTCCGAATATGATCTGTGATCTGCTAGCCATTTGTCTCTCCCTAGAGACCTTTGCTCTCAGAACCTCCTACTAGCTTGTGCTGGGGGGAAGAAAGGCATTTTCCAGGGAAACTAATCATTCCTCATGTTTGTATAGTGCTTTCCAGTCTTTAGTTTTACAGAGGATATTAGAAATATTCTAGGCTGATTCTGCTTTTATAAATGAAGAATTGAGGCCCAGGGAAGTTAAATGACTATCAAAATGTCCCAACAAGAGGTAGGGGCCGTGACTATGAATCCAGGGTCCTTGCCAGGATGCCAGACTAATCTATTTATGGGTAAGGAGCCAGGCTCCACTGGGTCTGTAGAGAGAAGTTCTTATTAAGTTTATCCAAGTATGTTACTTCTCTGTTATCTTCACGTATAGGATTGGGGTGGGAAGACAAGGATACACTCAAATGCGAAGGTGGGAGAGCAATCATGGCTCCTAAGACCTCTCCTTAGGCAGGGCTGAGAAGGCTGTGGAGAGGTGCCCCCTTCCCCATCTTTCCCCCAAATTTGGAAACTAGGTCAAAAAACTGAAGCTAATGGAATCAACATAAAATAGATTAGTTCTTTCATTGGTCTAAGTGGTCCACTTTCAGAAATGGTTGGAAAAGAAGATACCAGGGAGACAAGGTACTTATGTAATTAAAATATAAAGAGTATAAAGACTGTGACAGAATGACCTGACTCTTTGAGGCGACACTTAGATGAAGGGCAGCCATATGTACCAACAAAGAAAAACCAGAGCTGGGCAGAAGTTAAAGTAGTAAAACCAGATTTTATTCAGGACTGTTGCACTAGGGGAAACGAGACCTCAGTATAGAACTGGACTGAATTCAGAATACAACATGGGCTAGTGGGAATTCATAGCTAAGGAGCATGGTGGAGGGTCTGTGGATGGAAAATTACTAAGAGGAAACATCGGGTATGGGGGGGATTCTGGCTAAATAGACCTAACAGGATTATTGCTGAAGACAGGCCAGGGTGATCAGATATCACCTGGGGATGGTGGAAGATGAAGAACCTGATCAGGTATCAAGGGCGATCATACTCATACATGGAGTGTGGAGAATTCTGGCTAGACCAATTTAGCAGTGTTCTTGATAAAACTGGATTTTACAAGGAAGTACACAGACAGGCCTAGGAGATGGTTCAGGAGCTTGACTAAGGTTTGGTCAAGCAAAGACTCTGTTAGTACCAAGTCTGGGAAAAGAAGGGCATAAGGGCTGACAGGTCCTGGTTTTGACCCAAATATACAGGTCCCAAGACTGGCACTGGTTACACAGACATACTGTGGAGAAGAGAAGAGAGCATTTTATAGCCTCCCATGAATTAGTTCTGTAAGGCTGTACATGTACTGTGTGCCAGGGGTATACAGACATGAATAAAACCTTATGGCTCCATCTCTGTCAGTTCCCAGTCCAGGTAAGAGATGAGAATGTGGGAGCTGGAGGGGAGGTAGAGTCCAAGGGTAAGAGCAGGCACTGACAGCTCAGCCTAGTCAAAGGGGATTAGGGCTGCCTCCCTCCCAAGGCCCTGTGATCTCATTATATCTGCAGCCAGCAAAGCTCACTTCTGCCGTGGTCTCAGAGGGATCAACCGACAGTAGCTCTTGGATTCATTCTTCCCCACAAATGGTTTTCATGTTCGTAAAGATATTCCACTGGGTTTTAGGAGTTAGTAGACTTTATCCCACACTCCTTCCTATACTCAGAATCCAAGACATTGCTTCAGAGATCACATGTTCAGCCAGACATCAGTATACCTGGTCTGACATCCGAAGATGAATTTGAAATCAATGGTAGTTTCCTCAACCTTGGAATTGTGGGTTTAGGCATTGTTATCTAAAAGATCTTGTTTAAAGCAACCTCCATCCAAAGTCTCTTTAATAAGAAAGGCAGCTGACATTGATTGATCACTTACTCTATGACAGGCACTACATGAGGGTACTCCAAAAAATTCATGGAAACATTCATGTTATCTTTTAATTCTGTTTTTCCATGAACTTTTTGAAGTACCCTCATATATGCATGAGCTCATTTAATCCTCCCAACCTATCTGTGGTGTAGGAACTGGTATTATCCCCATTTTACAGGTGAGTAATTGAAGCTAAGAGAAGTAAATGACAACTCAAGATCACCCATGGGGGACATGGCTGAGTGGGGATTTGTAACTCCTGAGCCCATGCTTTGAGTCCCAGTGGCTTAATCACCACATTAAACTAGGTATTTACAGGAAACAATGCAACGCCCCAGACACATTTCTGTTTCAGGATTCTCAGAGGAATGGGAGTAGCTTCTCAGTCATACAGAAGCGTGGAGTTTGAGGAAATTATGTTTACCATAATATTCATTACATACTTTTATATTTTTAAAATGGCAGTAATAAAGACTCTTTAGTACAACTTTATTTAAGGGAAGCACTCATCCGTAATGCCTGTATTAGTCTGTGTCTGTTGCTTATAACAAAATACCTGAAACTGGGTGGTTAATAAAGAAAACAAAATTTATTGCTTACAGTTTTGGAGGCTGGGAAGTCCAAAGTCCAGGGAACACATCTGGTGAAGGCCTTGGTGGTGGCAACAGTGACCTGGGGTCTCACGTTGCAGAAAATGGCAGAGTACAGGGAGGGATATAGTTCCTTGTATGCTCTTCTTTTAAAGCCCTCAGAACCACGCCACTGACCACCATTATCACTCCATTCACTGCGGCATGGTCCTACAATCTAATCACCTCTTCAAGGCCCCACCTTGCAGTTATCATAATAGGATACCCCCCCAACAGTTACAGTGGGAATTAAGTTTTGGGGGGACATTCAACCCAAGGCAACACCCAAGGTGGGGGAAGCCGCAGGCTGAACGCAGTACATCCTTGGGTGTCGGTAAAGGAGAGGTAGCACTGAAGTGGAGAAGGGTTTCCCCATCTGCACAGTGGGAGGAATAATAGCACCTACCCTTAGGGTTGTTGTGAAGGTTAAATGCGATAACGCCTGTGAAGCTCTTGCACTGCGCTCAATAAACATTATTGATTACTCAAACATTTAGGAGGAAAGATAAGCAATTTGACTAAGTAATCAAAAGTATTTTTTTTTTATACAAACAAATGGATATGGATATGCCTAGAATGCAAACTTTGCCTATATTTAAATAGGTATAGATCAGACTTCAATGAAATTTGATGCCCGTTTGGGACCTCTGCAAGGTTTGCCTCAGACATCTTTTTCTTGCTTTGGGGGTATTTTGATGAAAATGGCTAAATTGCTAGGCCCTGAAGTTCCCTGTGACAACTGGAAAAGGGGTCAGCTTACTTCCCTTGAGATGCAAAGAAAGGCTTTGTAACCCGGGGCACTGAAATTGGCCCATTTTGAGCTGATTGTTTCCTGGGCCTCCCTTGTCTACTGAAAGGGGGGGCTTCAGACAACTGGGGGAAAGTGGGTGGGCAGGGTCTGTCTTCCAGATACCATCTAGAAAGGGAGCTCTACCTGCCCACCGGCCTGGGATACTTTCTAAGATTGGCAAGGCTGAGGAATCTTGGTAAATTCCTCTTGTGTGTTGTTTGCTTATCTCCTTTCCATTTCCTTTAGAGATTAGCTGTAAAACCTACCCAACCACTCTGGAGAAGAAGGGTGACCTAATACCATTATTTCCTTCTTCAAATCTGCAGTCCAGAGAGATTGAGCTATATTCCCCACAGCCATACAGAAAATTGGGAGGTGACTTAGAGGTTCAAGCTCAAGTCATCCAATGTCTATTCTTTTTTTTTTTTGGCAACTGGCCAGAACCTGGATTGAACCCTGGACCTTGGTGTTATCAGCACCATGCCCTAACCAACTGAACTAACCAGCCAGCCCCATGTACACTTTGTGCAGTAGACCACTTGTATCTCAATGGGGTCCTTCTGGAAATCGTGGCTGTGAGCTCTGGATGTAGAGCCAGAAAGTCCCAAGTTCAATTCCCAGCCCCCTTGTTATGGGCTGTGTGACAGTGGAACATTTTATGAACCTGTTAAAGCCTCAGTTCCCACTCCTATAAATGTGGGGATTAAATGAGATGATCTCTTTAAAGGCTTAGCATAGGGTCTGGTGGAGAGTAGGTCCTAAGGAGATGTTAGTTGTTCATATTCTTTCCTATAAGTAATTCAAAGAAGTGCATTTTGGGATTTAAGAGGGTGGACCATGATGGTTTTTCAGTCCACATCTGGGGACTGACTGCCCTCTCACCTCATTTGGAAGCTGCACAGACTGTCTTGTTTCAGAAGTATCCCATGTAATAGCTGAAGTATTTCTGCAGCATATGAGATCCTGGCAAATATTTAGCAATAACATCTGGGTTGAGGGAGCTGTAGTCCCTGATATACCCCACTAGGGGTGGCATGTTTACCAAGAAAAGGGACATTGGCTATGTCACAGCCTCGTGCCCTGCCGAGTGAGATTTCCATGTTGAAAGATGAATATACTGGAGTCAATCATGGGGTGGGGGTCCACATACAAGTTATTGCACTTAATAGCTAGTCTGTAGGAAAAAGGTTTTACTTAGGGGATCAAAAAGAGCAGAATCTACCATTTGCTTACTGCTCCAGGGAAGGACGCCCAGCCTGGGGCCCCATGAGGAGGCGGTAGCTCCTACATCTCCCTCAAGAGTCGGCCAGTTAGTAAGCTTCCTGGATGCCTCTAAGCTTGTTTGTAAACGAAGTCATTCCTCCGGAGGAACTTCCAACAGCTTCACAAACACCCAGATTTGGGTGGGGTGGAGAAGCATCCATGCAGCAAGGAGTCCTTATCTTACTGAGGGAATTTGCAGGCCAGAAGTAAAGGAAACCTAGTGCAGAGAAAAATCCATTCCTGGCATATGGGAGCAGCTTGCCTCTGATCACAAGGAAGCTGGAATATCACTTAGATTTCCTCAAGGAGGCTAAAAGCACCCCCTGCCCAATATCTCCTTTGTTATGAAACCGTCTTAGGGGAAAAGAGAGGTATTTCATCAGCCTGAACAGCCTTAACAGAGATGGGACTCTGTACCCAGAGAGGCCACGTGCCCAGGCTCAGATGCATGTGAGGATACAGGCTCCAGAGAGGCTCACTTGCGTCCAGTGCCTGCTTGGGCTTTTCTCCAAACAGTGGGACAGAAGAGAACCCACCTGGTTCCTCCTAATTGCATTTATTATAAAAGAGATGAGGTCAAGTTATAAGAAGTTGGCTTGAGAGAGAGCCTGGGAGTGAGGTTCCCATTTAACTCTTTTCTGACCAGCCCACTTGTTAACAGTCAGGATGATGCAAAGATCCTACCCTCTCTCCCCCCACTCCCTTTTTCTGGCTGGGCCCAGAGTAGTTAGAGGAAGAAGTCTGCAAGGCCAGATTATTTTTAGCCTTTGAGGCAGGCTGATTCACCCCTCTCTTCGCCCCTTCCTTTGAAATGTGGAGTCTTTTTCATTCCCCAGCCTGGGAAGCTGTCCTTGAGCAAAGCTTGCTCAAATCTGCTCTATCAGCAGGATGTCCGGCCAGTCAGGCCTGGAGGGTGGAGGTGGAGCTGACCTGCCCGGAGGAAGGGCTTCAAGGAACTTAAGTACTCGTGCTTCTGGCTGTCACGATTTGTCAGTCCACTTGTTCATCCAAGCGTCAGTATAGACAGGATTCTGTAGAACATTCCGAGGGGAGAGAGAGAATGACTCAGCAGGGTGTTATTTCCAAGAAAGGACTGATTACTCAGGTAAACACAGAAATACCCTTTCTATGATGAAAAATATGCCCCCCTCCCCAGTTTTACTTCCTTAAAAAAGAAGGGAGAGCGTATTTTAAAAAACTAACAAGAAATAATTTCAAACATATTGAAAAGCGCAGAGTACATTATAACTCATGAGTATGGACTCCTAACTCCCCGATTTAACTTTTAATCCCATTGAATTCCATTTTTTTTTAAAATTTAAGGATTAAAACATTAAAAATATCAGTCGAAGCCTCCCAGTGCTCTCCCTACTCTCCTACTCCGTCCAAGGGGCTGTGTATCTTTCTAGTCCTTTGCAAGTATTCTCAAAGCAGCAAGAGAAATAGAAACATGTTGTAAATTAGCTACTTCCATTAAAAACATTCCTTTAATTTTTTCTCTTCTCCGGTCAGCAATGTCATCATCTTCACCTTCGCCCGTCACCACCGTCATCGGTTTGCATAAAACATGTCTGTCCTCTATCCACCACAGATTGCAATACAGCTTCCAAGTCTGTTTCCAGGCTGTTGGTCTTGGAATGGGTGTGGAATGGGCCTTAAAAATCACAGCTGAGAAATGGAGATCCCAAGAGGGGAGGTGTCTGTACTTTGACGGTGCATATGCTCAGGTTCAGAAGCTGGGAGGGAGCTGTGCGACTCTCCCCAGAGACTTAGCACCCCTGGCACAGACGCTGGCACAGACAAGGTGCTCTGCAAGCTCTTATTGCATGATTGCCTTCGTTAATGAATGAATGAGCAGTCAAATTCCGCCCACAGTGCAATATTGTTATAGTGCCCTGAACTTTACCCTAACCAATGAAAATCTATTAGGAAGGGGTTCATCTTGTTACTTAAAATAATGAATGGCATATTTCACAAAACTTCCTAACTACAGAAGAGTCTGCTTGGAATCTTTAAAATAGGTTAGTTGGGCAGAAGGTTTTCAAGAGAAAGTGTTAGCTAGGAGCTATGAAACAAACACACCCAAAACTAAAGAAAGAAAAGTATTAGAACCTCAATTAAACAGTGTTTAGCATAGTCTGACAAAATGCCAAGAAGAGAATTAGTTGCCCTGGGATAGTACATCTTATTTATTTATTGAACATCTACTATGTACCAGGAAATAAAGAAGAATAGGATAAAATCACATCCCTAAAAGGAGTAAGGGAGAGCATACCTTTTGCCTGGTGTCACATTTGTGATCTTACTGGCTTGGCTGGGGGGCACGATTTGTGGCTGTAGAAGAGAGATTTTAAAAACCCCAGAGATGGTTGGGGCTCAAACACAGGTTTCAGTAACCTGGCTGTCAAGGGATGGCATCAATTTCTCCCTAAGAATCCAGGCTGGGCAGAGGGCCGGCCAGAGGGAGGCCTTGAGTGGTTGAGTGCAGAGCAGATAGATATCAGGACCACCTGGGGAGGGACTTCATGCTGGGACTCTTGGCTGGATGGTCATATGAGATCTAGCACTGAGTGGGTGCCAGGCACTGTATTACATATGTGTACTTACTAAATCCTTGTAACACACCTGTGAAGTAGGAGCTATTATATCCCCAGGCTTAGATGAAAAAACTAGGAGCAAAGCTTAAGTAACTTGTTCAGTGTCACACAGCTAAGGAAATGGTGGGGCCAAGGTTCTGTCCCAGGCAGGTGACTCCACAGCCCACGTCATTTATAAAAAAATTGATATATTTTACATATAGTAAAATTCATCCTTTTTAGTGATGTATAATTCCATGAGCATTGACAAATGCATATTGTTGTGTAAGCACCACCATAATCAAGATACAGAACAGCTCGATCACCCTCAAAAATTCCCTTGTGCCCCTCTGTAATCCATCCCTCCTTCCATTTGCTCCAGCCCTGGGCATCTGGTGATCCATTTTTGGTCTGTTTTGCCTTTTCTAAAATGTCATACATATGGAATCATACAAGGACTCTTCAAAAGGTTCACTAAAAGATTCATATTTTCTTTTGATTCTCTTTTCCCATGAAGTTTTTGTAGTACCTTCGTATAGCGTTTTGAGACTGGCTTCTTTTACCTAGCAAGATACATTTCAAACTCACTCTTCTCCTGTTGCTGCTTATATCTTTCATTTTCTAAAATTATTGCTGAGAAATATTATATTGTATGGTTGTACCACCATTTGTTTATCCATTTACTAGTTGAAGGACATTTGGGTTGTGCCCAGTTTGGGGGGATTATGAATACAGATTTTTGTGTGAATGTGAGTTTTCATTTCTCTTGGGTAAATACCTAGGAGTGGGGTTGTATAGCTCATGCATCTAACCAGGTTCTGAGATGTATAAGTAGATGCTCAAGACCCTAGTAGATGTTAACAACCTCCTGCTGCTGGGGGAAGGCATGGAGAAAAGGAGGTTTATTTAGTTTTTTTAAATTCACCCAATTCTAAAAAACTCTGAAATAATTTACTTTGTTCTAGTCTTCACATTTTAATATATCAAAAATGATAATTTCATAGTTACAACAGTTAAGTTTTAAGCTTAAAACATGATTCTTGATTTTTTTTTTTTTTTTTTTTTTTTTTACTATTTGTAATCTTAATTCTCTCACCCCAAACAAAACTCAACCTTTTCCCTTCATGACAGGTATATTTCTGGATGTTTTCTATGTCACTTTGAAAGCCATTATGGTCAGACCCAGGTACTCAAACAAAGGAAGGTGTAGATGAGGTTTTCTTTCCTTCCCCTCTTTAGAATTCTACTCTTCTCTCTCAGGCTTATTTTAACTCTAATCCCATCCTCTCCCACTTCCCCAGCCCCCTCCTGTATTCTCACCCATCATCTGCTTTGGAAGAGGGAGCTGGATTCTCCAGTTGAAGCCTCCTTGCTATATTTGGTTAAAATCGCTATATCGAGTTGAGGGCACTTAGACATCAGCTAAACCACGTCACCCCACTTTGTGTCCTGATGTGCGCATGTAAGAAGGGTGTGAAACATCCCACTTCTAATGAAACTGCTCTTCCATTTTTGCATGGTGAGTCAGTGGCCCTCCCACCCGATGAGTTCTAGTGAGTCAACAAAATGAAACAGGACTTGGTTGAAAGCATTCACCTGCCATGCCTATCCACTAGAGGTAGAGGGATCATTTTCTCCTACTTTGGGCTGCAGGTGTTGAGGACTTCTCTCAGATAATGCCCGACTGCTTACAATAGAAAGGTTCATGTCCAACACCAACATAAGCAAGGATTCCAGGAAGATCTCATTGTTATACCCTAGAGTCACTTTCAGAAGCCAAGTGATATCTTTTGAGATTCCTGAGTGCCTTAGCCTGGGTTCTCCTGAAAGAAGAGCTTGATAGGAAGGCTTATGTTTGAGTAGTATATTTAAGAGTGAAACAGGGAAGAGGGGAGAGCCAATTATAGGGAAGAAGAGATTTCTCTTCTCACTCATAGCTAGGTTTGCAGCTGAGGCACTTATAACAAAAGACAAATTAACAAGAGGAAAGCATACCAACTTATTTAATATAAGTTGTATGTGACATGGGAGCCTTCAGAAATGAAGAACCCAGAGAAAAAGGGAAACCTGTGTGATTTTATGTTTAGGTTTGATGAAGAGTGGACAGTCATAGAGAAGTATAATTGGACAAAGGGGGTATGATCTAATGGTAATAAACTGGGGGACGGGGGCTTAGCAAGGCCTGTTTGTTGCAATTCTTCTCTGTGTCCCTGTGTCTTCAGAGATAATGACATTCCTTTCCTCCAGGTACAGGAAAGGAACCTCTCAAATGAGGATCTGATGGCCTATTCCAGGGGAAAGTCAGGGAATTCTTTGGACTGCTTCAGGAGAGAAGGGCAGGAGAAGGGCAGAAGACCTTCCTGATTCTGCAGTTTTCTTGCTGGCTCACAGTGGGGCACCTATATCAAGGTGTCATACTTTGGGTAACACGTCCTGAACCCCATCATGGTAAAAGGATGAGTTATTGAGTTGGCCACCACTATGCAGGACCTTTCAAGAAGCTTTATAAATGCACCTCAGGAACATCCTAGGGTAGGGGACAGGGAATGGGGGAGCATTTATCCTTCTGCTCCCCGCCCCCAGTGGGCAAGGATCGCCCCATGGGCGTCAATGCCCTGTACTTGCCAGGTCTGTGGCAGAGTCAGGGGAAAGCCAGGGCTATGATCCCTACAAAGGCCCATTGGCTACACAGTATCACTTCAACAACTGCTGGTGTCTTGTTGAGCAAATGGCAAAACTATTTGGAACCTCCTGGGACTTGGATCCTGCCATTTTCTTCCTATAGCCCTGGCTGTAAAACTCTAAGTGCCCCACTGTGAGCCAGCAAGAGTGGTGGCTGTGGAATTTCTATTTGGGAGAGGCCTAGGCACAGTCATCTGGTTGGGGCTTGAGTAGGTCTTGAAAGGTGTTTGCAGAGCAGATATTGTTTTTATTTTAGGTTGTGTGGGTATTTGGGGCATGCCAAAGGAGAGTGAGGCGCTGTTAGCTCTGGACACAGCCACCAAGGATAAGGTCCTTCTTGAGCAAGTTCTGCCCATGGTAGTCCAGAGAGATCCATGCCTGATTGCTCTTTACAAAACTGGGCAGAGTATTGGCTGGGCTCTTTCACTTTCTCATCCAGTGTGCCAGTCTGGCCTGCCCACTCCCTCACTGGGGAGAAGTGTGAGCAAAAAAAAAATCCTCTCCCAGCACAGGACCTATATGTGAGGTCTCGGCTGCCAAGCCTTTGGGGAAATCTTCAACCCCCAAAGTCTGTGTTCCAGACCATGCCATCCAAACACAACAGTGAGCGCTGGCGATTACACAGTGTCTTCTGGTGCCAAGTTTTCAGAGAAGGGAGCCATGGTGGTCACATGCTTCTTCTTACTCAATCAGCCCTCTCAGACCTGAAGGAAAGGTGACCTGTTCAGTGTGTGACCTGTGTGCAGAATGCATGTCTTGGCTTGAAAACAGTCGCGAATTGCCAAGTATCTATATTCCTCAGCGATTGTCTCTTAAACCTTGGTTTCGCTCTTGGTAAACATCTCTTTTTTCAGTGGCCCCCTTTAACTCCCCAATTGTTTTGACCCAAGGAAAGTGGGGCAGGTAGATTGTGCAGAAATCACCTGGAATCCCCTTGTTTCATGGCTTTGCTCCCACGCTTCTCCCCTTCCTTTCTCCCTCTGTCCTTGCTTCTAGCCAGCAAACTCCCTCTATCCTTTAAGCCTCACTTTCTCCAGGTGGTCCATCTACTCCCATTACCACAAATTGCACTTGTACCCTGTGTCCCCCACCCAATTATCCCCAACCTCCCTCTCCCTCCCCCTTTCCCCCCTCACTCCACTTTGTAGCCCAAGGAATGTTCTCTCCCTCTGCAAGTCCAATGCACTACTGTGGTCTTTCTTTCCTTCCTTCTTTCTCTCTTAGCTCCCACATATGAGTGAGTACATGTGGTTATTTATCCCAGAAGAATATGATTTGCTGCTTGTCCTTGTGGAGCTCATGATCCAATAGGGAAATGCACATGAACACAACCATGTGTCTTAAGTTAGGTGCCCCCAGAAACTGACCTGAAGACAAGGATCTGAGTGCTATTAGTTTGTTTGGTAGATAACCCCAGGAAGCACAGATAAGTGGGTGGAGAAGTGAGACAATACATCATACACTGATGAGCAGGTTACCACTGTGGGTACCTGGGGCTCAGCCCTGCTGGGGACCTTTGGAGACTGTAGAGAACAAACTTTAGAGCTGTCCCCCTCTCCCAAGAACAAGAAAGTTGGGGTATTTTTCACCATCTCCTGTTACTCATTGCTTGAGGGGTGCTCCCAAAAGCTTTCCTCTTTGTGCTTCCAGCTGTCCAGAGGCAGCCAAAGAATGTTCTTAAGCCAAGAGTCAAAGTTGCTTGCAGGAGAAAGCCTGGGGTTAGGGTTATAGTCCCCACTGGACCATGTGCTGGGGATCTATGCGGGAGGCATCGACTATGAAAGCACTTGCTATGAGTTATTCCTGTTATCAGTAAGACGTGATGAAGAGAAAGGATCAACTTCCTCAAGATTGTTCAAGGGGAAGGTTAGGTATGGGGACATGTGCTTCTGGAGACAGCCCTGCTGCCTCTGTTTTTTTTGGTGAACTTGTTAGGATGTGGCAGCTCCCAAATTGCAGCATCTACCAAGCCCTTCTGGCCCTGAAGGTCAGCTCTAGAAAGGCAGAGACCACTGCTTGAGCTTCTGGGGAGAAAGGTTGCACCCCGATTGTCTCGCCAGGAGGTTGCAACCCTGCTACGTTAGCAGCAGTGCACAGCTGGGGGCAGGAAAGAGCAGCCTCACAGATTCAAAAAGGATAGTGCTGTTTCCTGTAACTCGCTCACTTTTAAAAACTTGAAATAACAGTGGCAAAGGGAAAAAAATGTGCAAAAAGCACAGCAAATTAGGGGAAAGTGTTGCCTGTGTATATTCCTAATTGAGGTCTGCCTTTCCTCTGTCATGATTGCCGCCAGGACCTAAGGTTGAGAGGAAATGGGATTGCAAGTAGAGTTGTAGAGAATTCAAGCAGTATTCCTATTCCACTGGGAGTTTTAGTGGGCTCACTGGGTCTCACAGCAAGTCTGGCTCCTAGGCATAGCCAGACTAGGAGGTGCAAGACAAACTGACTTAAAGGTGCTTGTAGGACACCCCCGACAATTGTTTGCACCCAATACTCACCCTACCTCATATCACTCCTGGTCTATTTAAAGCTGTCATAGTAATTTCATACCTCAGGTTTTGATTTTTTTTTATATTCATCTTTGCTTCTGTCAGAGTGTAGACTGGATTGGGTAGCGTCTCCCCAAAATTCATGTCCACACAGAACCTCAGAATGTGCCCTTACTTGGAAATAGGGTCTTTGCAGATGTAATTAGTCAAGATGAGGTCATACTGGGTTAAGGTGGTCCTAAATCAGTATGCCTGGTGTCCAATAAGAAGAGGGAAATTTAGACACAGAGATGCAGTTACACAGGGAGGAAGGCCATGTGAAGGTGGAGGCAGAGAGTGGAGTGGCACCACTGTAAGCCAAGGAATGCCAAGGACTGCTGGCAGCCATTGGAAGCTGGGAAGAGGCAAAGGAAGATTCTTCCCTGGTACCCCCAGAGGGAGCATGGCTCTGCCGATACCTTGCTTCTGACTTGTAGCCCTCAGAACTGTGAGACAATAGGCTTCTGTTGTTTTAGGCCACCCAGTTTCTGGTACTTAGTTATGGCAGCCCTAGGAGACTAAGACAGAGTGTAAGCCCCCTGAGGGCAGGGACAATGTCTTACTCATCCTATGTCTCCCTACAGCGATTAGTTCAAAACATTTTGGTTGACTCAAGACGTTAAAGGGAGCTTCTTGAAAATTCTATGTGACTGGAAGGTACGGCCCTTTCTAGCCTGATTGCTGTGATAACCGTCAAAATTAGGTTATCAGAGTTTGAAAGCAGGGCCCAGGGGTTTGGGTCCCTGGGCAATTGCCTCTTGGGAGGACAGGACAGTGCTAGGGAAGGGAAATACTCAAGAGGGGGTTCATGGTGAGCCCCAACCTCTTCCATCTGCTTCCCACTTTCGACTCTAGCTGGCCTGGTTTCTGAGCCCTCACATCTAATTATGTGGGTTCAAAAAGGCTCAGACACTCCTTCTGATAGTGGAGCAAATCCTCAGAATCCAAGGTCCTGACCGTGGACTCCCCCAGCGGGCCCCAGAGGGATGAGTGTCATCAGGGGTGGGGAAAGGGGTTGGCAGTTTGGGGTTGCAGTCAACATTAGCCAATAGCTCATTATTCTCTTTCATCCTTCTGTGAAAGAGGATCAGAAGCTCAGGGCATGGCTCTAATGAAGTTCCTGGCAGCTCTGTTTATAGCAGCAAGATTTTGGAAATGACCCAAATGTCTGACAATAGATGATTGGTTGACAGAGTATGGTTTAGCCAGACGTTGGAATTTTATTCAGCCATTAAAAATGAGGTCGCGGATGATTGTTTATTGGCATGATAAAAGGATATCATCTATGGAAAACACATATACATTTTACATATATGATATGTATAAGATATATGTATGCATGCATAGGAAAAGATCTACAAGGAAATAGACCAAGGTTTTAACAGGGGTTTTCTCTGGTTAGATAATGGATGATTTTTTTCCCCAGGCAATGGGCACTTAATTTTTTGTAATATAAAATTGAATTTTTAATTTTAAAAAATGCTCCTGCAGTATTCTATAGGTTGTAACATGAGTTTCCTCCCTCCTTTTTCTCCTATCAGAACTCACTTTTCTGCATTTTTTGGGCATAGGATTGAGCTTCCTCTCTTAATGTGTCAACAGAGAGCCATAGCAGCAGCCCAGAGAAAGCTTTCTTACTGTCAGGGAAGATGAGAGGTTTGCCAGCAGCTTCTGGCAGCCCCCTGGGCATCACCTCTTTGGCTTCAGGCAGCTGAGGTCACCTGCCAGGGTCTCCTTCTTTCCCTGCCCTTCCTTCTGTGCAGGGCTTCCCTGACTTCTCACCCCACCATATAACCTTGTGTCAGTCACTAATTCTTGGTATTAAATCTTGCTTGAAATACCAAACCCTATCCTGTGTCTCTAAATATTGATTCTAAAAAGCTATACTGTTTTACTTCAGTTTAACTCCACTGACACTTATTTTATCGTGTACTTTGCCAGGCACTGAGTCGTCGTGGAGCAATGATCACCAAGACAAGAGTCTACCATCAAGAAGGGATTGTAGCTGAAGGTGCACCTATGAGGTGCCAAGCACTTTGCTGAGGACTTTATATATATATCTCCACTTTTAATTTCCTCTATACAGATCTTTGAGTGTTAATATTTTTATGGTACAGATGAAAAATTGAGGTTTAGAGAGGACTCACTACTTGTTTAAATAGTGAGGCAGGGATTTAGGTCTAATTCTGTCTGACTCTGCTACTACTACTATCAGTCTTCCTCTTCCTCTAAGTAATTTCCATTACATTGTGCTCAGCAATATGTAATCGTTTACTTCGCTATTCCTTATTGTGAACAACTAGGTACTTTTAAATATTTCCACTGTTATGAGAAGACACTGCTATACTTATGTATATAGATATTGCTGATGTTTTTAAAAAGTCTTACATATACACATTATGTGTACAAGTACGTGAGAAGAAAGACTGGAAGAAAATACAGTAAATATTTAACAACAGTCATACATAGGGAATGGGCTTGGGCATGGGAGGCATGAGGAAAAGAACTTTTACTTTAAAAAAACATACTTTTTTTTTTTAGAGCACTTTTAGGTTCACAGCAAAATTGAACAAAAGGTACAGAGATTTCCCATGTACTCCTTGTTCCCACATATGCATGGCTTCCCCTACTATCAAAATCCTGCACCAGAGGATACATTGGTTAAATTGATGAATCTACATTGACACATCATTATCACCTAAAGTCCATAGTTTACACTATGGCTCACACTTGTGTTGTAATTCGTGTTCCAAATTCTATGGATTTGGACAAATGTACCATGACATGAATCTACCATTATGACATCATGTAGGATAGTTTTACTGCCCTAAAATTCCTCTCTGCTCTGCCCATTCATCCCTCTCTCCCCCTACCCCTGGCAACCACTGATCTTTTTACTGTCTCCATAGTTTTGCATTTTCTAGAATGTCATATAGTTGGGATCATACAGTGTGTAGCTTTTCAGATTGGCTTTGTTCACTTAGTAGTAAGCATTTAAGGTTCCTCCACATCTTTCATGGCTGATAGCTCATTTGTTTTCAGTGCTGAATAACAGTCCATTGTCTGGATGTACCACAGTTTATCCATTTACCTACTGAAGGACATATTGGTTACTTTTAGGTTTTGACAATTATAAAGCTGTTATAAACATTCATGTACAGGTTTTTGTGTGGACATTTGGGTAAATACCGTGGAGCACAATTGCTGGATTTTATGGTAAGAGTATGTTTAGTTTTGTATAAAAACACCAAACTGTCTATCAAAGTGGCCGTACCATTTTGCATCCCTGCACTCAATGAATGAGTGCTCCTGTTGCTCCATATCCTTGCCAGCATTTGGTGGTGTTAGTGTTTTGGTTTTTGACCATTCCACTAGACGTGTAGTGGTATCTCATTGCTGTTTTAATTTGCAATTCCCTAAGGCACATGATGCTGAACGTCTTTTTAGATGCTTACTTTTCATCTACTTTGTATCCTTCTTATTCTTCATCTACTTTGTATATCTTCTTTGTTGGGTTGTCTGTTTTGGTTGTTTGCTCATTTTTTGAATCGGGTTGTAATCGTGTTATTTGTTTTCTTATTGTTGACTTTAAAGAGTTCTTTGTATATTTTTGATATACAAAGTCCTTTATCAGATGTGCCTTCTGCCAATAATTTCTCGCAGCCTGTGGCTTGTCTCCTCATTCTCTTGAGAACTTTTGCTTTTTACTTCACATGTTTCAGTATTGTTTGATTTTTCTCCCAAAGAGCATACAGTGCTTTTTGTGATTGCTGTCCAAGACATTCAGAAGCATACAAATAAACAAGGATTCATCAGCACTGTAACTGCTTTTAGAAGGATTCCTAGCGAAAAAAAAAAAAAAAAAGATTTCCCCCAACCAGAGAGCTCATGTTCTCTCCTGGCCTTGCCAAGAAGAGAGAACAGCAAGCATAATAAATATCTCCCACTGGATGTAACGAACTTTTTAATAGCTTGTGTGTGGTTTTGACTATGTCATGCATTTCAAAGTTTAATAAGTATATTATACATTTATATGTCTGATAGGGGCTTGGGTAAACAGGAGAATTTCTGCCTCCCTCAAAAGAAATTCTAATGAATTGAATTCCCTTTGGCTAGAAGAAAAAACTGGAGCCAGCTATCTCAACTGAGTTAAAAAAAGAGAACATACTTGAGACCAGAAAAAGACGTTTGACAGAGGATAGACTTCTTCAGCTTATGGACTTCTTATACAAGTATAGGAAGTCCTTATATTTCTTATACTGGCCCTTATAGAAATAGGCTTCACACTTATGGTCGAAGACCTCAAGGGTCCCAGGCCAGCCCCACCATAAACTGACTGTAATTTGAGCAAGATGCTTAGTTTTTTCGAGCCACAGTTTCCTCATTTGGGAAATCCAGATTATAATAATAATAGTGACCGTCTCATAGGGTTGCTACTAAGTGCTTGTTCCTGCAAGCTATTCAAGTATTCTGTAAGTATTTTGCCAGTTGTATTTGAATGCCTACTGTGTGCTGAGCAATGGATACACAGAGAACAATGGGTATATAAAATGGGTATATTATTATATAAATAATAACATTATTATTGTACAAAATAATTCTTGGTGCTTATCCTCAAGAAACTTACACGCAATGTGAAAAGACAGATATGTGAAAGAATAATTCCAATACTGTTGCTCTGGAACTCATACCAGGTAATTTACCACTTAACAATATATGGTCATGTGTATTGTTCATTATTATAAGAATTTTCTTCTCATCTTCCAAAGTAGATTGCAGGCTCCTTGAGGGCAGGGCCCATATCTTCTCTTTCCTCGCATAGCAACTTATATGGAGTTGAGAAAATCTTATCTATTACCGTTTATGGAGGGCTCCCTGTGGTCTAAGCTCTGAGTTAAGATCTTTTAGACATCTTATGTAATATTTGAAATAATGCTATGATGTAGTTAATATTATAATTTCAATTTTACAAATGAGGAAACTGAGGCACAGAGCAGTTGAATAACTTTCATGAAGTCTCTAAGTTGTTGAGTGGTGGAATCAAAATTAGAACCTGGATTTATCTCACTTCAAAGCCCATATTCTTAACTACTATGACTAGTTGCTAAACTAATCTCAGGGTTTAAAGTAGAGTACTTAGTGTTGAGTTTAAGAGGAGATATGAGGTAAGGTATTAGCACCAAGAGGTAAGAGGGAGCCTTTGGGCTCTTGTAATGGCCCTGGAGGATATTCCTGTAGTTGGGGACCACATGCATTTTTGTGTTTCTGCACTGTGAGAACAAAGATAATTTTCTGGCTCTGATTTAGCAGTCAACTAAAGATCCCTGTGGGTTCCACATGTGAGGACAGGTCAGTCTGGATGGGGAACCAATGTGCCCACAGGGTAGTGTACAAGGTAGAGGTCAAGGGACCAGGGAGATGCAGGGATGGGGGTCACCTGGAATACTGCTTATTATACAAGGAGTGAGTGATGGAGAAGAGAGGAAAGCAGAAGCTGGGAAGGGGAGACACTGGGAGAAACAAGGACAAACCAGGAGGCAAATGGAGCCTTGCATTGAATGGTTGAGGTCTTCATTGTTCTTGCCCTTTTAAGTGAATGTAATTAACTCTGTTGGTCAGAATCCAGCAGGAAGCAGACAGAACACTGGAGGACAGTCAAAGAGAGCTTAATAAGGGGACTATTTGCAAAAAGTAAGGGACATCAACACAGATGGTGAAGTACCCTAGGGCCGACAGTAGGGGCGTATGCAACCACCCCTGGGGCTGAAGGATAAGGAGTAAACAGCAGACACTGGAACCCCTTGAGAGCTTTAGGTATAGGACAATCCCCCTAACAAGAGATGTGGTCTTTGTTGAGGAACACAGATACTGCCAACCTGCAGCTTGGTAGGAGCTAAAACAGGGAATAAATACTCCAAGTTCTCTCTCTTTCACTCTCTGATTTCCTGCCACTCACATAGGTTTCACCTAATAACCAGATGCTAAAGAGCAAGGGAAGCAGCTCATGTTATCCACAGGGGTCAGCAATCTGGACACAGAGCAGAGAAAGATGGATCTGGAGGGGCCAGGGGAGAATACCCAGTGCATTTATCCACAGAAGTGCTTGGAAACTGCTATAAACACAACTCAAGAGGCTATCACTAGGGAAGTGTCTAAATAAACTGTGATGTGTCCATGATAAGAATACTATGCAGCAGTCGAAAAGATAGCATAGATCGATGAGTATTGGTGTGGAAAGATCGCTGAGACCTGTTATTGAGTGGTGATGCAAATTGCAGAAATATGCCTAGAGTAGGACGGCATATTTATAGCACATACACACACACTTACCCAGGCACACACCACACACACTCACAACACTCTCAGACACACACATTCACAACACTCAGACACACATATGCACACACATGCTCACACACATGCACACACTACACACACATACAAACTACCATACATCTGTTAAATGTCCTGAGTCAATTATGGTATTTTGTGTATATGTATATGTTCATGTACGTAAAGTCTGTAATGGTATACATCAAACTGGTAATAGTGGTTTGTTCTGGGGAGGTGGGGGAGGCTGGAGATTGGGGGTGGTGGTCAAAGGACACTTCAGTTGTGGTAGACACTGATGGATGCCTAATAGCAACCATTCTCCACCTGCCCCTTCTTTAATGCTAAGAACTCAAATTTTGTTCAGACATCAAAGGGTAGCACTGTGCTCAGGGAAGTTAGGTCCAGGTGTGGAATAATGATTGGTTTGAGCCAAGGATGCTTAGCCCACTAGCCTTTGCCTATGATTTGTCTAGGGATAGGCATGTGACCTAGTCTGCTGTGACTTTTAGGAAGTTGTTATTTATTTATTTTTATCTAATAACAAAGGAGGGTATGGTGGATGAAGTTTTTCCTCTCCTCCTTCTTTCTGCCTTGGGATGATGTTGTTTGAAAATGTGATGCTTGGAGCTATGGCAACCATCCTGTGACCATGAGGGAAATGCCAGCAGAACTGTAGAGACATGGGCCCAGTGTCCTGACATCTTCTTGCCGTCCCAAAGGAGAAACTATTTTCCTCCAAACTTCTTGTCACCTGAGATATTTAAATGCCTTTATTACTTAAACCACTGTTAGCCAGGCATTCTGTTACAGTTAAGTACATCCTAACCAGTACAGTAGCTTAATCTGAAATGATGTAAGGATTCTCTCAGGAGAATTTACTCATGTATTGCTTGTGTAATGAAACTTATTTTTGGCAAAGCCCCTCAGGCATTTGCACTTCATCTCCAGGCTAACCTGATCCTCCTTCTGCTGACTCCCTGAGACCCTCTCTCTCCTGCATGGTCCTTATTTGCCTTGCCGCTGGCCTCTGGGCTGCCTGCTGAACTGCTCTGATGGATGACTCAGGTGGACAAGACTTTTGGAAGGTGCCCTCTATCCCTCCTGGGGCTGCTCCAGATACCTGGGGCTTCCCTTTCCACATTACTTTCTGCAGGCAGTGGCCTCCATTTGGTAAAAAAAGAGGTCTGGGGAGACTGGGGAGATACAGAGTGGGAGAAGCCAGGGGTTGAAGGCCTGAACCCAAGAGCCCCAGAGTCTGGTGGGATTCCTTTTGTTCTGCCCCTAGGCCTGGCATATGAATATTATAAAGAAGCTCATTCTAGGTTTATCCAGGGAAGTCTTGCATCTTCTGTGATTTCCTAAGATACTTTTAAATCACCAGCATTCACTGCCTCTACTGGTGGTCCTGTCCACCAGATTTTATCCCCACAGTGATGGGGACTTGTGAAAACATCCTAAAGAAGACAGTGAGTAGTTTGGGCAGGTTTGCATTTGCAGAAGGTAACCCTCACACAGGAAGACCATTGGGAGGCCCTTGTGATAGGCTGAGGGAGGGAAGCTGAGGATTTAGTTGGGGCACAGGATGGGGGTGAGGGGAGGGGACAGGTGTGAGTTCCCTTTTCCCTGCACTGTGGGCAATACTCTACTAATGGCAAGGAAAGTGTCCTGCATCCTTCAAAGCAAGGGCAGAGATCTTTTTGATGCTGTTTTCGAGGGTGTTTCAGGGAGCTCTTTGTAATCAGGGTTTCTTTTGTGGCATTTGGAAGTCAGTTCCAAGTTCATCATTTCTTTTTTTTTAAGTTTTACTTTTTAACTGTAACACAGTTGATTGTACATATCTGTGGGGTACAGAGTTGAATATCAGTACCTGTGTGCAATATGTGATACTCAAGTCAGGATAATTAGTATATTCAATATTATACAATAGTTTTTTTTTTTTTTACAATATTATGCAATAGTTTTTCGTGGCCCTTTACCAATTCCTCCCTTATTCTCTTTGTCCTCCACCTTTCCCACCTCTGGTAGCCTCAGTTCTGTTCTTTCCTTTTGAAAGTTCAATGTATTATTGTGATTGTTGTATCTTTCTTTCTTTTTTAAAAAAAGATTATTTATTTATTTTTTAGCTCCCACTTGTGAGTGTGATTGAAGACGTGTGGTATTTCTCTTTCTGTTCCTGGCTTATTTCCAAGATCATCGTTTCATTGGAGCAGGACTGGGCAGGAGCACGGGAGAACAAGACTTCTGTTGTTCCTTTGCCACACCGAGCTCTGCACCTTCACCTGTGAGTGGTACCTCCTTCCTCCAGCCCTTTCCACCTGCCCTCTTCCTATTCTCTCTTCCTCCCAAACCTGCAGGAGGCTGCATTCAGGTTGGTGGGAAAGGGTTACCTGTAGTTAAAAACTTAGGTGGGAGAGTAGGAAGGAGAAAGTGAGAAAAAGCAAATTTATGCCTCAAATGCTCAGCTGCTTTATTATGCATGCTTCCCTTTTTCTCATTGTTTTTTGGAAAGGCTGAAAATAAACACTTTTGTAATACTGACTTGTAATTCACACTTTCCCAACAAGTTACTCAAACTTCAGCCACAGCCACTTAAAGAGGGGTTTGATGTAAATCAAGAAGGCACTTTCTAATTCAGCATGTTCCAGTGAGTTGATCTTGCTATTTTTAAACTAGTCAAGGGGACTCAGAGGGGGCAGGCTGCTTCATCTGGGCACCCTGGGCCAGAACTCACCACCAGCGTCTCCATCACAAATTCAGGCTTTTAAACAGCTAGGTCCTTTAGGGCTGCCGCTCAACTCACTTTTTCAAGTCATATCACGGAATCATTGAAAACCTCACCTGGAAGGAACCATGGAAATCCATTCATTCAAGACCCTTCTTCTTTAGGCCAGAGAGGTGACTTCCCTGCTGTCAGGTGGCTTTCCCTGACCAGCCCTGTGAGTGGAGGAGCCTGGGATACAGCCCTCTGTGCTTCCCACTAAGACATGCTTTGTTAATTTCTTGGATTTTATTTTTTTCATTTAAATTTTTATTATGGTAAATTTCAAACATAGGCAAGAGTAGAAAGAAGAGTACATGTAATGAACACCCATGTACTCATCATTCAATTTCAATAATTGTTGCAGTTTTGATGTTGCTTTATCTACTCTCCATCTTCCCCCTTTGCAACCAGGTAGATGTCACACCACTTTATCCGTTCATACAGCAGTGCGTATCTCTAACAGAAAGCTGTAACAAATAATGAAACCATAGTTACCATTACCACACCCACAAAATTAACCATTTTTAGTGTCATAATACCCAGTTCAAACTCAATTTTCTCTGATTGTGTCAAAAATGTCTTTCAATAGTTTGTTTATATCAGGATCCAAACAAGGTTCACACAATGAATTGTTGATTTTTTTTTTTAATGAACATTTGAACTGTAAGAGCCCCTCCTCCCATGCTTTCCCCATGCCATATGTTTGTTGAAGAGACTGGGTCATCTGTCCTTTAGAACTTCCCACATTCTGAATTGGGCTGGTTGTATCCCACTGGTGTCCTTTAACATATTTCTCCATCCTGTTTCCCGTAAATCGGTACTTAAAGTGTAGTGCAGTTGTTCTCAGCTGGGGGCAATTTTGCTCCTCCCATCTGCCAGGGGACATTTAGCAATGTCTAGAGACATTTTTGGTTGTCACGTTGGGGGTGGGGGTGCTACTGGCATCTAGTGGGTGCTACTGGCATCCAGAGATGCTGCTAAACACCCAACAGTGCACAGGACAGCTGCCCATAAGAAAGAATCACGTCTCGAACGGTGGATAGTGTGGAGTGACTGGGAGACTTGATTAGATTCAAGTTCTTTTTTTTTCCCCCTTAGCAAGGATATTTGGTAGGTGGTTCTGTGAACTTCCTGTTGTGCCACATGAGGAGGACACTGTGCCTGATGTTAAGGTGATGTTAAGGTTCATCAGTGGATTCAGGAGGTATCAGCCTGACATATCCATTACGAAGTTAGCCAAACTGGGGCATTTTGAGAGTAAAAGGGAGTGCTATTAATAGATGAAAGCTGGGAATGTCTCTGGCAAGCAGGAACATGTGGTCATCCTGCCCAGTGACTTTTCAGGAGCTTTATTCATCTCTTATTGATTTTCTTTCACTTTTTAATGTTTAAATTTTTTTCCAGTTTTTATCAAAGTTACACGGACACATAATTTAGTCATGTGATTCTCCTAGAGTGTTGCTCCAGCAATTTCCTAGTCCTTCCCTATTTCCCTTCTCAAGGGGCAACCACTTTCAATTCTTTCAGCTGGTTTGTGTAATATTTATCTTCACATATCCTAATGACATGCTTATATTGCTACTTTTTGGTCTTTCTGTTTTGGGCATTTTCTAATGACTTCTCCCTAAAGAATATGATAATTTGTCTTTCTGATTGCCCCAGCCCCCCGTACAAGCCCCTTTTCCTGTCCTTTCATGTTCTCGGAATAGCTCATTCTCATTTTAGTTGTCTGCTCATGTTTGAGATTGGGTATTAAAAAGCTGATTAGAAGCTCTGATTTCATGAGTGGGTCTTGTTGACTACGGTCTTTTCCGTAGAGTTGTCTGGCTATGCCAACTCCAATGTCAGGATGTTTTAAGTATTTTTTCTTGGGCCAGTAAGATTACCCACAGAAGAATCTTCTAGTCTTCTGCCTCTAGGAGGTGGGCCGGGCTGCCAGGGTTCTGGGAGCCCAGCGGGACTGTAGGGTTGTGAGTGTCAGCATTTAGGATGAGGACTTCCTGTTTGTGTTATAATTCCCTTGCCATCACCTCTGTCATCCAGTCCACAGACCCACTGTTAAGTCTAATAGTGAGACTGTGGAAGGGCAGTTGCCCAGTTGCACAGAGTTGGGGACGGAAGCTAAGGATCTGTCTTAGTCTGTTTAGTGTTGCTATAACAGAATACCCAAGTCTGGCTTATTTATAAAGAAAAGAGGTTTATTTGGCTCATGATTCTGGAGGCTGGAAGGTTCAGGATTGGGCAGCTGCATCTGGTGAGGGCCTCAGGCTGCATCCACTTATAGTGGAAAGGGAAAAGGGAGTGCCCATAGGATGCAAAGAGATCACATGGCAAGAGGAAGCAAGAGAGAGAAACTGAGGAAACCAGACCCTTTTTTAACAACCCACTCTCAGGGAACTAATCTATTCCCGTAAGAGCAAGAACTCACTCACCCCTGAGAGAGGGCATTCATCTATTCATGAGGGATCCACCCAATGACCCAAACACCTCCCACTAGGCCTCCCCCCAACACTGCCACATTGGGGATCAGATTTCAACTTGAGTTTTGGCAGGGACAAGCCACATCCAAACCACAGCAGGATCAAACTGTTTTTTTAAAAAACAGCTTTACTGAGGTATAACTGACATAAAATAAACAGCACTGATCTAAAATGTACAATTTGATAAGTTTTGACATAGGTATACACCCATTAAATCATCACCACAGTCAAGATAATGAACACATTAATTGCGCGCCCCCCCCCCCCATGTCCTCTTCATGCCCAAGCAACTACTGGCTTGCTTTCTGTCACTAAAGATGAGTTTGGGTTTTCTAAAATTTTATATAAATGCCATCATAGACTACTTGATCTTTTTTTGAAGGGGAGGTTTCTGGCTTTTTTCACTAGGTGTAATGATTTTGAGATTCATTCATATTGTAGAATATATCAATAGTTCATTTCTTTGTATTGCTAAGTAGTATGTCATTGCATCGATATGCCAAAGTTTGTTTATTCATTTACTTGACAATGAACATTTGGGTTGTTTCCAGTTTTTGGTTATTACAAATAAAGCTGATATGGTCATTCATGTTCAAGGAGTCATATGGACGTAGCTTTTTATTTTTCTTGAAGTGGAACACCTAGGAGTGGAGTGGCTGGGCTGTACGGAAAGTGTATGTTTAACCTTTAATGAAACTGCCACACTGTTTTCCAAAGTGGTTATACCATTCTACATTCCCACCAGCAGGTAATGAGAAAGTTCCAGTTGCTCAGCATCCTTGCCAACACATGATTTGGCCAGTCCTTTAAATTTTAGGTATTCTAGTAAGTGTGTAGTGGTATCTCATTGTGGTTTTAATTTGCATTTCCTGATGACTAATGATATTGAGCATCTTTGCGTGTGCTCATATGCCATCTGTACATTCTCTTTGGTGAAATGTCTGTCCAAATCTCTTGCCCATTTAAAAAATTTGGTTGTTTTGTTTTTTTTACTTATTGAGTTTTGAGATTTTTTTTTTTTCGTATTTTAGATGCAAATCTGTTATCAGATATGTGACTTGCTATAGTTACTCCCAGTCTGTGTTTTGCCTTTTCACTCTCTTAACAGTGTCTTTCAAAGAGCAAGTGTTCTTAGTTTTGATGAAGTACAATTTATTGATTTTTTTCTTTTATTGATAGAATCAATTTGCTAAAATTTTTTTTTTTTTTTTTTTTTTGTCTTTTTCGTGACCGGCACTCAGCCAGTGAGTGCACCGGCCATTCCTATATAGGATCCGAACCCGCGGCGGGAGCGTCGCCGTGCTGCTAGCGCAGCACGCTACCGAGTGCGCCACGGGCTCGGCCCTAAAATTTTGTTTTAAGAAATGTGTATCTGTGTTTATGAAGAATATTGGTCTGCAGTTTTCTCTTCTTGCAATGCCTTTGTCTGGTTTGGTATTATAGAATGCTAACCTCATAGAATTCCCTCCCTCCTTTTGAATTTTTTAGGAGAGTTTATGTAGAATTAATACTATTTCTTTAAAATTTTGACATTATTATTTCCTTTCTTCTGATTACTTTGAGTTTTATTTTCTCTCTTTTTCTAGTTTCCTAAGGAGGAAGGAAGCTGAGGTTGTTGATTTGAGAACTCTCCTTTTCCCCTGCAGTCTAGGCATTTCAGTGCTATAAATTTCCCTTTAAGTTCTGCTTTAGCTGCATTCCACAAATGTTGATATGTTGTGTTTTCATTTTCATTCAGTTCATAATATTTTCTAATATCTCGTTTGGTTTCTTTTCTGACCTGTGGGTTAAGAGTTGTGTTATTTAGTTTTCAAACATTTGGAGTTCTTGAGATATATTTTTCTTATTAATTTCCATTTTAATTTCATTTTGGTCACAGAACATATTTTCTATGATTTGAATCCTTTAAAAGTGATTGAGACTTGTTTCATGGCCCAGAATATGGACTATTTTGGCAAATGTTCTATGTGTACTAAAGAAGAACATGTATTCTACTAATCTTGGGTAGACCTGGAAACTCAAGACAATAAACTTTGGCAGTCATAGAGATCATCTTGTTTCCTTTCTCTCAGGGATTGCTGTAACTCATTGCCTCCTATCCAATGTCTTGAGAATAATTGTTTCATATATATATGTCTGTTTTATAAGTTGCATTTGGTGGGAGTTTGATAAATCTGGTCCCTGTTGTTTCATCTTGGCCAAAGAGAAAATCGTGAACTGCTTTTTAACCTGGTTTTCAGCCAATATTCCAGTGTTAGCCTTACCTTAATCTTCCACTTCCAGAAGTACCAGGTACTGACTATTCCTGAGCCTTCTGAGTGTTCTAAGATGTCAATCATGTTGTTTCTTGGCTTTCCTCACTACTGGCTCTGGAATCTAATAAATATTCTCAGAGAGTTATTAAAGTAGAGCTGAAACTACATAGGGAACACCAAAATAAGTCAATCATGGCTGAGCTTGCCATTTTCTCATGAAGCTATCTTGCCTCAAAGTCAAATACAAACAAGGGCTCTACAGGGAGAGAAAATGAATGAAAAGCATTAGTACAAGATAACTGGAAGGGGTAAGGACTGACATACTCACCCTGTCTAGATAACTCTGCTCCAGTCTCCTATGGCTGTGCTAGAAAGAGAGTATTGCCAGATCTTCCAGTAATTCATAGAAGCTGGAAATCTGGAACATTGTGTAAAATTTCCTCTTAAAAATCTTGACAACTCATTTAAATATAAAAGAATGTTGAGGGCCAAATGCAAATCCAACTAAGGATTAGATCTGCCTTGTCAAGATGCTAGTTTGGCACCTCTGGATTTGCATCTCTGCCCTTCTTTTGCATTTTTCTGCTCCCTTATGCAGGCATATTCACTGGCCTCTGGGGACTGTGGGTGGGACAGGTCTCTATGGCTAGGGAGGAAATGACTGGCTCTCTGTGGAAACCAACTGAATCATATGATGGGAGAGCTGGAAAAATTTGCCCAGATCCCATGATATTACACAAGAAGAAACTGAGGCTTAGAGAAGTGAAGTGACTTCTGCAAGAACACAGATTTTATAAGTTAATAGTTGCGCTGAGTCTGAAATCTAGTTGCCTAGCCAAATGTTCTTTTTTCTGTGTTCCATGACAACAGGAAATATGTCAGTATCTTTAGTGCAATGTTTGATGCGTAGTAGCTATTCAATAAGTATTTGTTGAATAAAAAAATGTACTGAGTTGTTTTTATAATGTTAACATGCGCTTTTTTGAAATCAGTTAGGATAAGGTTTGGTGACATAAAAGAAAACCCCCAAAACAACGGCTGATACATGATAAAGGTTTACTTATCTCTCATGTGAAAGAAGTTTGGGGCTGGGATAAGCCTTTTAGGATGTGAAAGTTCCCATCTCCTTTGTATCTGTTTTGCCATTCTTACTGCATAGCTTCCATCCTTAAATTTACCTGTGGTACTGGATCTCTAGCCATACATCTGAATTCCAAGGTGGAAGAATATAGAATGGGCCCATGGCAAAAAGGTTTCCTGGGAGTTCTACCCAACTTCCACTTAAATCTCATAGTTTGAAACTTAGACATGTGGCCATGGTCGGCTCCAAGTGATACTAGGAAAATGGAGTAAAATGCTTTGTCTCTTTGAATACATCTGGGTTGTTGTCAAAGAAATTGGATGGAATGGGTATACGGTAGGCAACTAGCAGTGTCTGCTGGAAATTAAAAGAGTTAATAAATGATTGAAATATTATGTTTCCTGCAGTTTTGATATGCACAATAACCAGGACAAAAATATGAAGGCCTTTAAAGATATTTATCGAAAGAGGGGCACATAGAAAATACATTGGTTTTATTCAAATAATATTCTAATGTTCTGGTTAAAGCAGTTTAGAAAACATTGGTTCAGTTATAATTCATATTAGTTCAGTAGGATTTTATTGGTTTTCACAGAATTCTGTGAAAAAGAAAAAATAATGTTTTGTTTGAGTTCAGTGCTGGGTTTCGTAAATGAGTATGGGTCCTTCCAATTTTTGGTTCATAGTTTGGGTTAACTCCAGTTCCTGGTTCTGAGGTATCCACACTGGGCATTTTGCAGTATGGTTTAGAAGGGCAGACCTGGGCCAAAGAAATGGTTTCCATTGAGGAAGGAGTTTATTAATCCTGCTTTTCTTATGTAGTAGGAGCTAATAATCCTAACAGATTTGAATGACTCTAAATTTATCTCTGTGATTCAGTGTGGCTAAAGGTCCCACTTTTGACAAATGTGCCAAAATTAAAACATTAGCCTGTTTCATACTTGTTCTATGATATAAATGCACCCAATTGAATACTTCTCTGTTCTTGCTCATACATTTTGCATTTCCGTGGTTTGAGCTTTCTTTTACCATGTTAGTTCTAGAACGCTATTTTGGGTTTTGCTTCGTATGATGTCTCAGAAAATACACTTAAAATTAGAGATTGCAAATTCAATTTTTTTATGGGGACTAGGGAGGTAATGTAAATTGCAGAAGGAATATATATGCAGGAAGTGAGGGGGCTCCTGCTATAGGGAAACCTGCTGATCAGGGCCTCGAGGGATTGTGTCTAAGCATTGCCAGATAGCATAACATTTTAAAGAGAAACTAGAGATCTGGGATCACATGAAAAAATCCTGTTTTTTGTATATCAGCCACTACTTTTAAAAATTAAAATCAGTGAGTGGGCCACTATCGTGCAGACTACACAATCCATGTCTACTCTGCAGACCACGTCTATAGGTCTGATTCTTGGGCTGCTGGTTTTCAGGGTCTGATTTCAATGCCCCACATTACTCTATGTCCTGCTTGTTCTCTTCTGTGCCATACTTGATTCTGTACTTATTCTTTTGGGTAAAAATGTGGATAAAATATTTAAAAGTGGCTGCTTCCTTTCTTTGATATCATAACATTACCTGTGAAAATCTGTTGTCTAAGATTCATACTATATATATCTTCTCATTGCCTAGGAAAGAACAATTTGATGAGATGATGGTAACCAGGCCAGGAACCCAATTCTGTGGGAATGGCCATATGCTTCTTTTGCGGCCATCGGCCACCCCTATGGAATTTACCTAGTCACTTGGTACATGTAAGTAAGGTAGAAAAGGCAAGAGGATGTAAATGGTGCACTGCAATCCATCCCATGAAGTCAATCAAATAGAAGTCTACGTGTTTATGTGCTATTTATTTGTCTTCCAAAATGCATTCAATGAGTGCCAACTGTGTGCTAGGCCTGGGAAGGGTGGCCAATGGAATGTAGAGTGGGTGTTTGCCTTTCTCTGGGCTTCATTTATTTTCAAAATTTGAATTAAAGGGGAAAAGGCCTTCACTGTCTGGTCGTGAGCTGTGAGCACTGAGCCTGGAAGCTGCCAGCAGACACAGCTCCTTCATTTGGAGAAAGCTGGTCGGAGAGAATGAAGCCAATGAGCTGAGAGATGCTTTGCCGGCAGACTACTTGCAACACAGGAACTGGAGTTGTCCTTAAAAACAGAAGTCAGAAGTCACTTCTTTGCCCCAAACCACCCTTCAGGTCCCTGTCTCACACAGAGTAAAAACTGAAGTCTTCGCTATGGTGTATGGTCCCCACGTGATGTGGCCCCATTTGCCTCTCTGCCTTCATTTCCCTCTAAACTCCTCCTTGCTCACTCTGATCCAGCTGTTTCCCCAAAATGTCTAGCAGCCTCCTGCTTTAGGACCTTTGCCACGGCTCTTCCCTGTCCCCAGGATGCTCTTCCCTCAGCTATTTTCAAGACTAATGCCCTCCCCTCTGCCAAATCATGCTCAAATCTTACCTTTTCATTTGAGCTTGTTTGGTTGGTTAGTCAAATATGATTGTCTAAATTGACCCACAGTTCTTAATCTTATCCATACAGACGTCATTATTGTCTTGACAAAGTCCTGCTTTTATTAAGGTATGCCCTGAACACGTATATGGCATGACCTTGTTCTAACAGTCTAATCAGTCTAGCAAAAAATACAATAAAGCTAATTGGGCTTTAGATTGGGCTAGATAAAACTCAAGACTCCTTCCTTTTGTGAGAATTAACCATTCTACTCTGTCCTGTACAATTCATAATTTCACTCAAGCTTAATGGCTGTATTCCCTCAAACCTTATAGAACTACAAGGTAAAAATAATCATAATTGTCATTATATATTGGTAATAATAGCTATTATTATTATTATTATAAAATGGCTAACACCAATATAATGTCTTCTATGTGCAAGGCATTATTTTAAATGCTTTATGTATATTCACTCATTTAATCTTCACAACAGCCCTATGTAGTAGGTGCCCATTAATTAGATGAGGAAACTGAGGCACTGCAATATTACATAATCTGCCCAAGGTCTCATAGCCAATAAGTGATGGAGTCACAGTTTAAACTCTGGCATTATGATTCCAGAGTCCATGATATTTTGGTTTTTAGATGTTAGAAAACCCACCTCAAACTGGCTTACCCCCAAAGTGGACCTTATTCCCTCCTGTCACTGATCAGTCCCTGGGTAGACCTTGCTTCGGGCCTGGCTCTATGCAAGTGCTCACACCGTCGGGATCTGGTACTCTTTCTTTTCATCTCAGATCCATTCGTGGGCAGCCTCTCTTCACGTGGTGACCCCAGTAACACTAGGTACACATCATTATGAACTTCATGTTCAGAAGAGAGAGAGAATCTTTTTCTAGTAGTTCCGACATAAGTCTCAGGACTGAGTATCTGTGATCCCAGTTGGGTAAGGCAGTTACACGGGAACATTTCACTGTGGTGCCTGGACAGAACATGTGGATTGGCCAGATTTTGGTCATGGGACAATGAAGGGTTGGTGGGGACGGTGTTGAGTTTGCCTCACCAGAACCATATGGGCCAAGAGTGGAGATGAGCTGTTTCATTAAAGATTAATGGGGAGCTGTTATAAGCAGGGGGATGGATATCAGGCAAGAAAAAATATTGAATGGCCACTATAAGTAGGTATCGAAAAAACCATAGGAGTTTTGTTTGCTCATTGTTTGTTCTTGTGGTTTTGTTTTTCTACAAACGAGAAACCTGGGGTTTATAAAGGCTAAGTAATTTGCCCAAGGCTATAGACCTAAACAGCAGCAGGGCTGGGAGTGGGATCCCAAAGCTTATGCCACGCTGCCATAAAAAGATAAACTAGAAATGACTGGAATGACAGGTGGCAGGGTGGTATTTGGGGTCAAGAGTCTGCCAGGGGCTCTGCCTATTCACACCATCACCTCCCCTTCCTGACTTTGAGCTTAACCCTGAGCTGAACGGCTCCAACTCTGCGACCACTAGGACTGGTCTTGTAGGAGAAAGGATTGGGAGGTTATGTGAGGGTGTGTGTGGGGGTGGCTCTTCCTTGACATGGCAAACTCAGAAACCTAGAGGAGGCTTGCTTTTGCGGACTAATCTGACTCATTTTAGGCTATTAATTAGCTTCTGGAAATTATTTTTCACTCCGAAATTCCCTGGTTTTATTTATACAGAGTGACTTAGTCTTTTCAAAGACCACATCGTTTCCTTGTTTTTGGATCTTTTTTAATAAAACTACCAGCCCTTAAATCCTCCCAGAAAGCTGGGCTGGAAGCTGAGGGATAGCTCAGGGCTGAGGGTCTATGCTTTCTGAGGCCAGGACGGTCTGGGGGCTAGAATTCAGGCAGGCAGCAATTTGAAGTGGTTTAGGACAGTGCTCCCTCCCTCCCTCCCTTCCTTCCTTCCTTTCTTTTTTTCTTTCTGCTTAAAAGCTTTTCATTCTTAATTTGCTTGGCTTATAGTCATTAACAGTTACTAAGCATCTATTAGAAGTTAAACATTTTGTGAAGAATTTAAAAGAAGAGAGGATATGTTCTCAGTAAGATGTCTGTAATTTACTTTCAAAAAGTTCAGCATAGACAGAGAATATTACATTTGTGCTATTTGAAGTTCCAACTCCAAGGGCAGCAGCTCTTGCCAAGAACACAGTCAGGGAGTGGCCAACTCCATTCTAATCAGAAAGCTCGGGCAGCTACTACTATAAGCACTAATGATATCCATATCTTAATCAGTACCTTATGCTGTGCTTAGCATAGTGAATGTCAGAATGGGGTTTTATTAGTGAGAGTAGCAACTAGTAGGTTGCATAATAAATGTGGGCTCTAAATTTGGTGAAATTGAAGATATTTGAGATGTGTGGATGGGCTTAAATATTTCAGAGTCATTTGCATAAACAGAGTAGAAGAATCTAGGAAGGGCTGTAGCCTGTACCCTTAGGGAAGGCATCAGAGACTTGATCCCTAAGTGGCCCTAAATCCAGCTGCTGGTTAGGAGGATGTCTGGTGGCCTAATGCCACCTGTAAGGGTAACAGAATCTTGTTTCTGGAACGTTGTTATGTCTGTCTCAGATAAACCTTTGAAGTGATCAAAGCACTTCAAAGGGCAGAGGGCCTGGACTTCATGAGACTTACAGAACAAGCTTTATGAACTGTCTTGCATTTGCTTGTTAATGAGATGATTTTTAGTAAATGTTTGTATATACAGCAGAATTTGGTTTAAGATTTGCCATCGATGTAATGGGACGAGGAGCGTATGGGAGGCATTCGCATCTCACCCACCTCCAACTTCTTCAGCAGCTACCATTTTCACCAAAAAGAACCAATGTTGTATACACCTAAATCGGCATAAGTCGGTTTGCAATAACTCCCTCCCCTCAGAGAGTATGCATTTTAGCTGGAATGATTAAGAACTAGAGTAACAATTGGGGAAAAACCACACCTCAAAGGAGAATACCTATATTGCATACAGTGCACAAGCAAGAACAGGAGGGCTTCAGAAAGGTCAGAAAACAATTGGGCAGTGTTTTTAATTTTTCTTTATTTTTGTCAGCTTTATTGAGGCATAATTTATATAACAAAATTCGCCAGTCTCAAGTGCACAGTTTGATGGGCTTTGACCGATGTCTACTATACTGTAGCATAACCACCATCACAATCAAGATGTAGAATACCCCCAAAACTTTCTTGCTTCCCAATTTTAGTCAATTTCCTCTCCCCATATCTTGGCCCCTGACAGCCACTGATCTGATTCTATCACCTGAGTTTTGTCTTTTAAAAAGGATTTCATAGAAATGAATCATACAGTATACAGCCTTTTGAGTCTGGCTTCTTTGCCTTGGCGTAATGCAGTTGAGATTTACCCGTGTTGCAGTGTATATCAGTAGTTCATTCCCTTTTATTGCTCAGTAGAATTCTATTGCATGGATGTACCACAGTTTATCACTTCACCACAAGGACAGTGGGTTCTTTCCAGTTATGGTTATTATCAATAACTTGATATGAACATTCATATGGACATATGCTTTCATTTCTCTTGAGTAAATATCTAGGAGTGGAATTGCTATGACATGCAGTAAGTATATATAAAAAATTTTTAAAAAGAGCCATATTGTTTTTTTAAAAGTATCTGTATGCCCACCAGCAAAGTATGAGAGTTTCAATTACTCCACATTTTCACCGATGTTTAGGATTGTCAGTGTTTTTGATTTTAGCTATGCTAATGGGTGTGTACACACTGGTATCTCATTATGGCTTTAATTCTCATTTCCCTAATGACTAATGATGCTGATTGTCTTTGCATGTGCTTATTTTTCATTTGTGTATTTTTGTGCAGTACTTGCTCCCATTTCTTGCCCATCTTTTTCTTACTGAGCTATGAGAGAGTTCTTGCCATGCCGTGTATATAATAAGCCTTTTGTCAGGTATTTGTTTTGCGAATATTTTCTTCTGGTCTGTGGCTTTCTTTCTTGTTCCTTAAGTGTCTTTTTTTATTTGTCTGCTTTGTTTCTGAACTGTGTCTTTTCAAGAGTAAAATTTTAAATTTTGATAAAGTTCAATTTATTAATTTTTCTTTGTGTGTCCTATTTAAGAAATCTTTGCCTAACCCGAGGCTACTAAGATTTTTGCCTATGTTTTCTGCTGGTTGTTTTATAGCTTTATTTCTTACATGTAGGTCTACAATCTAATTTATTTTACGTTTTGTATATGATGTGAGAGGAGGACTGAGATTTTTTTTTTGCCTATGGCATATTCAATTCTTCCAGCCCACTTGCTGGATGACTACCTTTTACATCAATACCACCACTTTCTTTCTTTCTTTTTTTTTTTTTTTAACCATAGTTTTATAACAAGTCTTGAAATCAGGTAGTCTATTCTTCCTTTTCTTTAAAGCTTAGCTTTAATATTTGGGAGTTTAATTTTGTCTTGTACCTGGAGTAAAATGTAATCGGTTAAACTCCTACCTCTGCCACTTGCTGGCTGTGAGACCTTGATCAAGTCACTTGATCTCTCTGAGTCTCATAATACTTCACAGGCTTGTGAAGATGAAATGAATTGTTGAAAGTAAAATCATACTTTTAAAACAGTAAAGAGAGATGCACATATCTTCTGATGTGTTATGATGGGCCGTGGAGAGATTATTCTATAGACAGCCCGAGTAATAGCTTCTCCATCCTTCCACTGTTGAAAAACGTTAGCTGCCTGTATTTACTGCACCCTCCCTACTGGGCCGCTGCTGCAGGAGGATGGGAAATCCTTATCCTCTGACATTCTTAGCCGCTCTTGTGCCTTGCCTTGGCCAATCAGTTGTGAGTTGAAGTGACATGTGCCTCCTCTAAGCAGAAGTGTTAAGAGTTATCATGTGTCTTCCACCTATTCTTTTTGCTCTGCCACTAGACCACCATGTTCCAGATAGAAGTTGCTGCTTCAGCCTGAGTTGTGAATGGAAGCTACATGCTGCAGAACCGAAGCTGTCTGCGATGGATGATAATGCAAATGAGAGATATACCACGATTAATGCAAGCTGCTATTGTGTGTGAGATTTGGGACCTTTTGTTATTAACTGCTGCTGACTGATATATCACTGAATATTTCACTTAATTGATTTCTCAGTTCAGCTGATTCATCCCAGCAGCGAGATTGATGCTCCTCAGCTACTTTTACCATAATTTAGCCCCTCTCTACTTATCCAAGGAAGGAAGGCAGGAGGGAAGTCACAGTGTTGTCTGTTGTGGGTCAGATATTGTGCTAAGCATTTTACGTGCCTTTTCTCATTTAGTTCTACAACTGTGCTGTGCGCAGGAATTATCATTATTTTGTCGAAGGAAATACTGACCTCTGAGTGGTTAGGTGGCTTGTCCATGGTCATATAGTTGGTAAGTGAAAAAGTTAAGAAGATGCTAGGTCTGTCTGATTCTAAAAACACTATGTTATTCTGCCAAGCTTATCCCAGCTACTCCCCAATGTTCACTTTTAATTGAGAGATTTGTAGTTGTTGGAATCCAGTTCACTGAAATATTTTTGAATATGAATTCTCCAACAGTTACCTAAATAGTATTCAACTGATCTTGTGATTACTTATTATTTCATATGCCCTCACACCCCCAGTTTTCTGGATGCTGTCCTTTATCCATGCCATCCCCCCACCCCCCACCTCCACCTACTCTTTCCCTTTTCTACACACGGCTCCTGCAAGAGCTGCCATGTTCTTTCAGTGCCCTGCCACCTGGTCTCAGAGGGGCACCTGATGGTTTGGCTCACTGATCTGTTCTGTGGGATTTTTAGATCAGCATGGATACAGGACAATCTTTCTTCAGTGGTTTAAGCTATATGCTGTACAACTTTTGGCCATATTTTTTCCTGCCTTGTGGGTTGTAATGGACATCTGTCATGTGTGGCTGCCCGAATCTTGTGAATATTTCCACATTTTGATAGCGCCATATTTTATGAATCTTGCCACCTCAAGGTTGGTTCCTAAAACCACAAACAAACCAACTTATGTTTCCCAACTTTCCTTCCTAGAGTTGTGACCTAGGTTCCCCTAACCAGATAATCCCATGTAGGATTTTGATTTGGAAGTGTGTGAGAAAGCAGTTTGCATGAGTGGCTCTGGAATTGGTTGTGGCACCCTTGTTGGGTCAGTTCTGTAGCAGGGTTCTGGGAGTTGTTGTTTTTTAAAATAACACATGCTACAGCCCCAGCACTGACTCACAGACGTGGATGCCGTGACCAATCAGAATGGAAGTGGCTGTGAACAGCCAGTAAGACTGTGCAGGTGCACACTAGCTAAATGTCAGTCTGAGGACTACTAAGGTCCTTTCAAAATCCCTTTCTGCTTAAGCCATATAGATTATGTTGCCTATAGTCAAGAACCAGTTCTTAACAAGAGAGAAACATAAATTCAGTTCACAGAAACTAGCACAGAAAACGGACCGAGTCCATTTTGAGGGGGCCAAGATCCTGGTTTCTATCATTCCTGAGGACCAGCTGTATCTCTGCTCTTCCATAGCTTGACTATTCTGTGAGATTCCCCTGAATCCTTCCCAGATCCCCCTTTTTGGCTTAAATTGATTTAATCGTTTCTGATCCTTGCTGTTCATCCTAAATTAACTGAGAACTTTGATGACTTCTTGGTAGATGGCCCTTGGTAGAGACAAACAACAGAAATGTAGTTAGATTCCAAAGAGTTCCAAAAAGGAATGAGGAAAGAACCCTGATTCCACATGGGCTTCATGAAAAATAGTGTGTTCCTGCATCCTTCCAAAATGATATTTTTGGACTTGACCCTTTCCAGGGTCATGGAGAAACCCAGTGGCCTATTTCACCCTTTTCCCATCCTCTTCTGTCTTTTATAGGGGACCCTGCCACTGTCAAGAGGGGACAGAACAACAGGAAATAGATGTAAGTGGAAAGAGGAGAGATTTTATTTTGCTGTGATGACAAATTTTATGGCATGGTGGCTCGGAGGAAAAAGACCATGTAATTTAGAGGTCTTAAGAACATAAACTCACCATGCATAGGAGATACTCCCACCTTTCTTTCTTTAAGAGATAGAACATTAATAAATTAAATAGGGAAACTGAAACAGTCAGGGCTCAGAAGCTGCTGTTAAAAGATGATCGATTTAATAAAGGAGCAGCCTGTATCAGGCAGGCTCTTTGAAATAAATGGCTTAGAGGCAAACCCTGAAGGAAGGATTTGAGTGCAAGTGAATTATTTAGGAAATGACTCTAGGAAACAACTGTAGGAGAGTGAGGAAGGGGCATGGGAAGGAAAGGCAGCGGCGAAGGGTGCTTTATCAAGCGAGTTACCAGGATGTGGAGCCAGAGCTTGAGCTCACTTGGGAACTTTGGAGGACAGTGCAGAAAACACACCTCCTACATATGCTACCCAAGAGGTGAGGGAGCTGGGACATTTATACACCACCTCCTGTCTGTCACTGGTTGAGGGCTGCTGGTGGTGGTATTGGTGGGTGCTCATTATCTGGTAGAGTGGGTCCAATAGGCAGAGAAGGCCTTTAGGCAAAGAGATGCAGATTGGCAGCTGGAAGTGGAGCAGCTTCCCTGAAATGGTAGGGGAGAGGGGATGTGGGTGTGGGATAGAAGCTTCTGCTGGATACCGCTTATGTACCTTTTCCTGAACGCACACCTGCGTGAGGCACCACTTCCATAATACAAGTATCACACGTCAGTGACATGTTTATTCCACGGTAGATTCAAATTGATTTCAGGTTTAAGATCAAAGGGAGAATTTAAAAAATGAATTCATTGTACAATTACTACTGCTCAAAAGTGCAGCTCTTCCGTTTGAGTGTAAGCTTTATGAGGGCAGAGGCTATGTCTTTATCTGACCACTGTTTTATCCCTCGGCTTTTGCATGTACCTGGCACATAGCAGAAACTCAATAATTTTTTACTGAATGGATGTGGCATAGCTAAACAATATGGGATATTGCAATAGATATAAATTTTGGGAAAATATGAATGCATACAACATAAGAACCAAGAAAAATCCCCAAACCCCAACAACTTATATTATAGTTCCAAAATGTCATTGTTAGTTGAAGAATATATTACTGTGTGACAAGCAAGTTGATTTGCTTATAAAATTATTAATAGGTATGTTTAGACGTTGTAAAACATTGGTGGAGTTTTTTTCCTTCTCAACTCAAAAAGTCGAAGGAGGGAGAAAGAAAAAGCTGATTTTTCAGCTGTTTGTTTTCTTTTCTCTCCCAACACTCTGAGGTTTCTTCGTGCTGTTAAAACAGGGCCAAGAAGCCCTGGCTTGGATTCGGTCTTTCCTAGGGGGCAGAAGTCTCCCGCTCAGGCTTCCAGGGCCTTTCCAGTGTGCAGTCTTCAAACATGGACTGACCAGCCCAGAAATGATCTTCTTTGTTGACCAAGCTCAGGCGCATATGTTCTTTCATGGAGGGATATTTTTTTTTTTTGAAAGAAAGGCTGCACAGTTTCCATTTGCAAGAGAGAAGTATATTTTCAGAAGCTTCTACTGGAGGGAGGGTGACCTTTGCACTAACACGGACCATCTTCAGTCTGGGTTTTTATGGGGAACCTCATCTATTTTCTTTTCTTTTTTTCCTGCTGGAGCTAGTTTCCTCTATTCTTTGGTTAAACATTTTTATTGGATGAATTTTATAATGGGAAGGGACAAATACTTTTTTGTTGAAAGAACATCTCAGGCTAATGGAATCCAATTGGGTCAAGGGCATAAAATTTGGGAATTCAATTTCCTCAGACTGAATAGACACTTTACTACCCCTATTTCATGTACTTTGAAATGTGGCATGCTCATGTCTGTAGCCACAGAGAGAGTTGAGCTAATTATTAAGTGAGGTATTTTAGGCAAGAAAACTGAGTTGGAGCTGATATTAAAATAATCGACTATAAATGTCCCTTCACTTTCAACAAAAGGCAACGCTATGTTAACTAAATCCCTCCCTTCTATCTGGATGCTGCAAAGAAACCCCCTCTTGTCCATTGGGAGCAATGGTTGGAACGATTCTGTAGTCACTGGGGGTGGGGAGAAGGGTTTGAAATAAAAACAAATGTTTCATGTGGTAGATCAGAAGCTGACCAATAAAATATTGCAACATTTACACCAACCAACCCTATGGTTATGATTGCAACTGTACATAATTATATCTCATTTTCATTTCATTTATTTTTAAAGAGCTCAGAGATTTCCCTTTCAGCTAAAAACAGTACAAGGCATTTCATTGATATTGGGGGAGGGGGAAGGGAAGTATGATAATGGGGTTGCCTTGTTAGTAGGCAATCAGGAGACACACTTTGGCCCATGACAGCTGAGAATAGAACTGACCCTCATTCAGGAACAAACACTGTCTGAAGATTTTGTCTAAGAAAACCCAATGTTAGGTACCCCCTGGTTATTTATAGAGAACACAATCATTTCTATAAATCCGCACATGTACACAAACATTAAAATCCAGCATGAAAAGAGAAAGAGCATCCTCTCCTTAGTCTGTCCATTTAGGGCTCTCCCAAACTCCTTTTCCAATCTTATTCACCACTCTTTTCCCACATGAAACCATTTGTCAAGTGGACTTGCCCCCACCTCCCCTCATATTGAGGAATACTCCTAGCCTGAACTTTAGAATGATATTGTGTGAATGTTGCAATTTGATTTATTAATATGATGCTTGGATCCATGTGGCATCTTTACTCTCAATAATTCAGCGTATTTCTAATCTAATTTTATACCCTGAGCTATAATTGTCTTCAACAGGGAGCTGTGGAACAATCTGACTTTAAAAGGAAAGTAATGGAAATAGGGAAAGGAGAAATAATGACAGCTGAGCAGAGATGATATCTATTCTTCCATTTTTACATAGAGGTAGAATTTTCAGCTGAGCATAGGGCTGCCCCACTAAGGACTAGTGAAAGACCAATCCGCCGGTAGCTGAGACGAGGAGCTCACCGGTGGGATGGGCAGCGGTGATGTGTGCAACCTCCAGCTCATGACTATAAGGGAGAGTGCTTATGCTCAACTTCCCCTATCCTCTGTCCCACTGCCAGTGACAGAAGCCGTGACATCACTACAAGACATCTTAGGCCATGCAGATATGGATCATGCCTGTGGGTGGCAGATCAACGAAAGAGAAAGAGCCTGGGTCCCAAACCTAGATGCCTCTAAGTCAGCCCCAGATTGTTTATACTCATGCTGTCACGTGAAAGGAAAATGACATTCTATCTTATTTAAAACAGGCTTGTTTTGGATCTCTTTTAGAGCAGCCAAACTTGTGTATTTTGCTGAACAATTTCAGTGAAGAAATCTTGACAAAGTGGTAAACTACCGAAATTTTGCTTTGATTATCTGGGCAGATCAAGTCCAAAGTGCCTTTTTCAAAAGTTGCTTCAGATTCTTATTCTGGGTGAGAATTCTCTTATCAGTATTTGGAGGAGGGGCTAAACTGAACCTTGAATTTAAGAAGTTAAACTATCCCTGTGGGAGCCACAGGCGCTGGACGAGAGTAGGATAAACATGCTCCCAGAAAGAGAGAGACAGGAGGCTCCCAGGCCAGTAGGACCTGACAGTAGCCGATCACATGCATCTGGAGAGAGAGCAGCTCTCCAGACAGGACTGGGCAGCTGTCAAAGAAGAGAGATAGTGGTGGTGTCCTCATGCTTTGTACTGGGAAGGTGATTTCCCTAAGCTCTCAGAGTGTTTCTGGATTCAGCAGCGCTGCAGGAATGGAAGGGAAGGGATTGCCTGTCTCCAGGCAGGACAGCGCCATGGGAGCAGCCAGTTCCAGCCTCTTCTCCAGCTGAAGCCAGAAAATGTTTGATCACTGAGTCACCTTTGCTCTGATGTCTTGTTCACCAGGTCACCTTCTGCTGCAGTTGGTTTCACACCTGGACCTCCTACAGTGAGAGTGATGGTCACAGAGATTTTGAGCATTTCTGGTCTTGGTGAAGGGGATGGCTCATGGAAAATAAAGTAGCTGCAGGTCAGGATCTGGCTTCCCAATTAGCTGGCATGACAGTGGATAATGCAGATTGTGCCGACACAGGTGTCTGGGCCCAGGTGGAGTTCTGTTTTTCCTTGTAACTTAATACATTTGCATTCTGGGGTGTGGCTCAGGCTGGGGTACATTTCCAAAGAATGAGACCATCTTCCAGCCTTGTTAACCCCTCAGTGAGCCTCTGGGACCACTTCATAGGTGAAAAATCTACCACACGGTCCTGCCTTTGTCTACTAGGAATCCCTTGGACCAACGGCTGGCAGCTTTTTATTTTTAATGAGTAAGTCATTGGGTGAACAAGTTCACCCCATGCATGTTTCCTGAGTTATGTTCAACTCTAGGACACTGGCCCTTAACTTGTGCCTTTTTCTTATTCCACTTAAAACAGCATTCTAGAGTATAAGAATGCTTTCTGTTCAGGGGAAAGTCTTGAATCCTCTTGAAATTGTAATGAGAAAGGTCACCCTTTGCAAAGCAACATATTCCCTCTGCCATGCTTAACCCTGATGGGGTCACAGCCTGGTGTGGAGAGGCTGCAGTTGTAAACCTCGGGGGACTCACTTCTGCTCTGGCTCACTCTCTCTCTGTGGAGAGCCAGGGATACTGCCAGATTCGGCAAAGAATAACATTTTGGCTCTTTATGAGCATATGCTAAAGTAATCAGTCTTTTGTCTATGTAGGTTCATTTTATATTGAGATAAAAATCTTAGCATTTGCCTTTGTCTTTTCACCCTTATTTGCAATTTTAATATTGTGATTAATTTTTTAAAAAGCCTTTTATTTTCTAGTCTAAAGTAAATATAGTCAGTTTTATTTAGGAGACTAGAAAGCTATGCATTTTCAGCTTGAAATATATTAGAAAGATGAGTTGGGAAAGAGTTTGATTTAATGAAAAGAGCAAGAGTTTCAGAGGCAGATTTTTAGCTGTGTTCACCATACAGTAACTTTCTCTTTCTGAGCCTTGATTTCCTCATCTGTTAAAAGGAGATTTTTGCAGGATTGTTGGGAAAATTAAATATCATCTGTAAAGCACCAGCCAGGGCCTGGGGTAAAGGACATCCACAGAAGATGTCCCATGTCATCTCTCTGTACAGTGGGGGTCTCCCAGAGCGATGCAAAGCTCATCTAGGGACTCCTCAGGATGTCTTAAATCCACAGGGAGCCCATCTGAAGGTAACTGCACAGACCCTGCTTTCCTAGGCTGGGCTTAGTGTATTGCTGGTGGTGGTGGCAGGAATGGGGACAGGGAGAGCAAAGTGTGTGTTTGTGTGTGTGTGTGTGTGTGTCTGCCTAATTTTAGGGATTTCAAGGGAAGGAGCTATTTTAGCTTCCACTTTTACCATATCCCCGTGATATCAGAGGTTTGGGTTTTGGGATGATAAGTCAGCATAACACTCAGTGCTTTTAAAAGAGAGTGAGTGAGATCCACTGGCAGGAAATCACAGTGGATGGGGGGAGGCAGGGAAATGACTGTATATGCTAGTAGTGGGAGAGGCTCTGGGGAGGTCCCCATGTCCCTAAATGTCCCTAAATGCTTCTCCCATGCACTAATCTGAAATACCTGAAACACCATGAGATATTTTATCCTTCTCTCTAGGATCCTTTGCTTTTTCTTTCTTTTTGTCTTCCTTTGACTACACATCTGGGTAGTTCCCTCTGACATGGTGCTATGTCTGGGACTAGTTTGGAGAAATCTGGCCGACTTGCTTGTGACATTATTTGAGTCACTTTATCTCTCTGGGCCTCTTAAAATTAAGTACTTATCTAGTTAATCTCCTCCAGCACCAGCCAGCTCCACAATTCTGAATATAAAAGATTGTTACCAACAGGGTGTCAGCTTCTGCAGTGGGCATCTTCAGCATTCCTAGGGTGCTAAGTGCCTGTCTCTACACATGGGGTAAGGGTTGCACAGGATGCTAAAGACAGACTTGAATCACTTCTCAGGCGGACCCTGGGCTCACGGTGCGGTGCCTTTAAGAGAAAGGTGCCAAGAAATTTTCCTGCAATTTGAGAAAGTGTCCTGTTGATTTTAGACTCAAAGTGATGAAAGCAAAGCCATCATCCCTGGGATTGTCTTCTGAGTCCTGCCAAACTGTAGGACACAAGGGCATGAGAGAAATGATGAATGGTGATTTTTGATCTCTATTGGTTTTAGGCAGTATGGAAATTGGAGTTAGGAGTTCTGGTGTTGAGGTCCAGGCTCAATCAAATTAATCACCATTGATTAACAGGGTGAACTTGAAATCTCTGGGCTTTTCTTTCTTCCTCTGTTAAGTGGGGCAAATCATACTTGACTTGCTGCTATTGAAGGGAGGCCATGTGCTATGGACTGAATTGTGTTCCTTCCCAAATTCATATGTTGAAGCCCTAGCCTCCTAGGTGATTGTATTTGGTGGGACTTTGAGAGGTAATTAGGTTTAGATGAGGTTTTTGAGGGTGGGGCCTTCATGATGGGATTAATGCCTTTATCAGAAGAAACATCAGAGCTTTCTCTCTCTCTCTCTCTCTCTCTCTCTCTCTGTGTTATGTGAGGATACAACAAGAAGGTGACCATCCGCAAGCCAGGAAGAAAGCCCTCACCAGAGACCGAATTTTCTGGTCCTTTGATCTTGGACTTCCAGCCTCCAGGATTGAGGGAAATAAATGTTTGTTGATTAAGCCACCCAGTTTATGGTTTTTTGTTATAGCCCGAGCAGATCAAGATAGCATGTTCACTCACTCACTTGCTCAGTGGTCTCGTATCTTTTGAGCATTGCTTATTATGTTTCAGTTGTTGTTCTTGGAAATGAGGATACGATGATGAACAAAATAGACAAGGCTCTCACACCTCTATAATTCAGTGGGGGAAGACGGACAGGTACTTTTGGTTAATAAATGAGATAATTTTGGATTGTGATAGCTGCCTTGAAGATACTGTGGGCATCATCGTAGGTGAAAGCAGTTTGTACCCAGTGAATACTTGTGATGCTCTGCCCACACTGCTTCTGATCACTGTCCTCGCTGTGTTGCCAGCTTTGGAAACGTCTTCTTCATGTTTGTCCTGATTCACTGGAGCAGTGTAGGGGATGCTGCGGAGATGACATTTCTTTGTTTCTGGGATAATTCATTTCCTTTTGTGGCCCTATCCCTGAAATTCTCCCTCTGTATCTTGCTCCCCATCAGCTAGCAAGTCTCTCCCACACTCTTGGCCTGGGGGTGTGGAACTGTATTCTGTGTTCTTGGGGTGTTGGCTGTTGTCATAGGAGCTGCTTCCTAGACATCTGTCAGTCCCTTTTTTTTCTTGGCTTTTAGGCTGCTGTCAATTCTTTCTCCTCAAATACCAGAGCTGACCTAACTCTCTTGCCTTTAATCTTCAGGTTGGAGAAACTCTTGACTCTCAAGGAAGTCTGGCCTACACAGGTTTCAAAGCTTTATAAGAAAACAAAATGGAGAGCAACACATAAGGGTCTCCTGGCCAGGATAATGGAAGGTGCTTGCTGGGGCCTGTTAGAGCAACTCTCCTTCTACTCTCGCTCCTCACTGCCCTTTCCAGACCTCTGGGGGGATTAGGCAGGGGGCTCTGGTGGCGAGTTCCCCATCCGTTTTTGGTGGGGTTAGTTTTCAAGTGTCTCTGCTGTTTGCATCCTGATGCTAGATTTAAAGCCAGATTTATAAGGTCAGAAGAATCAAAGGCAGCCAGTGACTCACAAACTTTCATGTTTCTCAGCCCTGGCCTGTTGGCAGTTTCTGGACCAACTTGTAACCACTTTCCTGGAGCCAGTGCAGGTAAAGGAAAGGAGTTTAGCAAACAGGGAAGGGGTGGGCGGCCTGCCTGAGCCTGAACCCGAGCCTGGGCCTGTGATGTGGTTGGGCCCCTGCACACCCAGCGAGGCAGGCCCGGCCAACCCTGGGCAGACAGGCCAGGGCACACACCACTTGGTGCCCGCTGGCGCCTGGGAGAGCTCCTAGGTCCCATGCAGGGGGGGCTGGCTGGGTCGTCTGCACCCGGTGCTGCCATGGGCTGTGCTCTGTGAGGCAGAAGCAGCCAGGGAGGGAAAAGCAGCAGGGTGTGTTGGTGAGACTCCTGTAAATGTGCACTCAGCTCGGTGACTTCATGCGGACCTTTCATGCTGGCAAGAATGGGCTTCTGTGCTGGCCCTTAAAGATCTTCAGGAGAAGAGAGTTATGTTTGCTTCTGTGATCCTCCTTCTCTCATCTTCAAACTAGGGTTATGACCCATAAGTGGAACATGAAATCAATTTAGTGGATTACAAGCAACGTGGAAGAAGAAGGAGAAAAGATGTTACTGAATTAATGTTAATTTTTTTTGGTGCAATATGAGCGTTGTGTTTGTGTAAGAGAAAGTCTTTATTCTTAGGAGATGCATGACAAACTGCTTAGGTGTTGAGTATCATGAAGTCTGTAATTTACTTTAAGATAGTTCATTCAAAAAATATGTCCATATGTGTAAGTGCATGAACATGTATTGAGAGAAAGGTAAAGTAATATGGCAAAATGTTGACCACTGGTAGGTCTAAGTCAATGGTTCCTAATGGGGGATGATTTTACCCACCAGGTGACATTTGGCAACATTTGAAGGCATTTTTGGTTGTCCCAACTGGTCGTGTGTACAGGACTCTAATGGCATCTCCTGGGTAAAGGCCAGGGATGTTGCTAAATATCCTACAATGCACAGGACAGCCCCCCACAACAATGAATTATCTGGCGCAATTTGTCAATAGTGCTGAAGTTGAGAAACCCCGCTCTAGGTGAAAGGTGGTGTTGTATCATTCTTTCAACTTTTCTGCAGGTTTGAAACATTTCAAAAGCAAGTAAATAAATGAAACAAAACAGCCTAATAAAGAATCAAAAGTACCAGAGTACATCACATGTGGCCCTAGTAAAGACAATTATTGTTTGGTAAAACTTGCTTTGTTTCAGTCATATATCTATATTTATGTGTCCTGGGTTGCAATATAGTAGTATTTTTTGTGGGGATTATGCTAAAATCGTTTTAAAAACATTGCTTAATCCATATCCTTCTGGACACACTTGCTGTTGGAGAGACAGAGAAGTTTGTCAAACTCTACCCACTTTTAATTCCTTCACAGTGATATTATAATCTTATTTGGTATTTATAATGTGCCGTGCACTGTGCTAAGCAGTTTACACACATGCTTTAATCTTCACAAGAACCCTGGTGAAGTGGGTATCCCTATTCTCGTTTAACAGAGAAACTGAGGCTTGGAGAGGTTAAATCAATGGCCCAAGGGCGCACAGCTAATAAATAACTAATGTCTCTTAGACTCCAAAACCCAAGCTTTTAATTATTATGCCATTCTACCTCTCACCCTTTCATATCTTCCAAACTCAGTCTTGCTTGCTTTGGAAGTAAGAGAAGCCCAGTCTCGCGGGGTGGAGTGTGCGTGTCAACAAGTGTCCCTCCCTCAGCCCTCCCTGTCCCTCTTCTGCAGTCAGCAAATGTGACTTGGAGGCTGTTTTGGGCTCTGAAGAAAGATGATGCTCATCCTGAAGTGGTGAAAATTTGATGAGAAAAAAATCTTTAGGGCCGAATGTCAAAAAGGTTCACAAGTGATCGTGAAAATATTTGACTCAAATGCCAACTTGACTGAGTCAGTACAGATTTCCCAAAAGTCCAGAGTGCTGTGTTTGAGGGCCAGAAATGGGGATCTCTCACCCCTCCTTGCACCTGGACAATCTCTAGAGTGTAGATGAGGCTTCGATGAGATGACTGAGATCTGTAATGGTGGTCCACACCCCACAAGGTTAGTGTGTAGATGCCAGCAGGCCCAAAGCAGATGTGGGCTGTGATTCCCCTTCTTTAATCTTCGAACTATAGGTCTTGACCCATAAGTGGGACATGGAATCAATTTAGTGGGTTACAAGGTCTGAGGATGAGAGATGACCAAGTCCAGCCTCAGGAGGGAGAGCACTGGCTTCTGATCAGTATGCCCTTTTGGCTAAAGGCCACACCCAGTTTCTAACCTTAGCTAGAAAACTTCAGTCATCTTTAATTATTAATTAATTTTTAATGTAATGTTTAGATACAAAATAAATTTCTCAATATAGAAATGAAGGAAAACATACCAAATTAATTTTAAAGTCAATTGATGAGGAACAAATTTAACACACAAAGATTAATATCTTTAATGCCACTTGCCACATTTAACTGGTGCTTTCCTCCTGGCAATTCTCCTGAGTTGCTCTTCCTCTCTGCATTGCAGTGATCTCTGCCCTGCCTTCCTTCCCATCACGTCTCAGCTAGAGTCCAGGCCCTAGACCGTCATGTTAGACTCGTGCAGCTTTGAGGCTTCTCCACTCATTGCCCACATGGACGACCCAGTGGTCTTTTAAAAACATCTATATTAACGCAGCACTCTCCTACTGACAAATTTCCAATTCCTTTTCATTACTAAATAAAATCCTCATTCATGGTATAGGATTCACTTTCTTTTAAAATCTGTTTTTTTTCTATTTCCACTCATGTACCTTATCTTGCCATGTTGTGTCTACATTAACCTTGCAATCCCCTGGATAATTTACATTTTCTTTTAGGTCCATGCCTTTGCATATGGCCGCCCTTCTCTACTTAGATTGCTCTTTCCCACTTTTCCTGCCTGACAAACTCCTGAATTTCATCAAATTTAAGATATAATTGAGTGCAAAATACACTATTATTTTTCTACTAATAAAAATTTTAAAAATGCTGCTAATTAAATGATCTCTTTTTTTTATCACTTACGATTTTTAATGCTTATTGAAAGAACTCTTTTAGACTTAGAGAGATATTTAAAAATCATGTATAACTCTTATCCATACAATAAAAGAATAATAAGGGAAATAAATTGGTTAAAGTTCTCCCAACTTGTTTACATTCAATCTGTTTCTTCCTTATAACTTTTTTTTTCAATCACCACAGTCAACATTTTTTATTAGTGACTTGGATGAAGAGATATGTTGCTCAACTATTTGGATAACACAAAGCTGGGAGCGATGGCTAATATACTAGATATAAAGAAATCAGGGCATAAAAATATCTCATTAATGAGAATGCTGACCCTAAATTGAGATAAAAACTTAATAGGAAAAATTATAACACTTCAAACAGTGACTGTCTAGTGTCTCTGTGTCAAAATTCTGTACTTCTAGGAGTGAAGAATCACACCAACTCTCTAAAAAGGAGGTATAGGAAGGGCAGGTAAATTGACTAACCTGTCTACCTCAGGCGTCAACAAACAAACAAACAAGCCAGATTACTGGACAACATGAGAAATGAAAATTGTAAATGGCCATCTAGTAATGTGAAATGCAAAACTCAATAGAAACATTTAATTGCCTCAAAAGAACTAGAGAGACCCTGAACTTGGGTAACCATTCTGCTGATAGGCAGTTTCTGGGGCAGTTTCCTTCATAGTATTTTCCTTGGAGAGTGCTGGAAGTTCAGCTGGTAGTTGACTCCTGGAAGGCTAACTTTTCACAGCTGTGAGAGGAGGAGAACTACTCTGTGGACCCCATCGGAAGCTAGGAGCCACCAATATTCCTTTCCGTTTTTTAGCATGTTTTGAAAATCCAGCTAAAATAAAGCCCCCAGAGAAGATTTATTGCCCACAGATCACTTGGAATAGAGAGCTCTGATTTTAGTTAACTTATTCGTTAACAAGTTTTTATCTTCAGGTGTTTTGGAAGGCAAGTGATTTGATGTCCTTGGTGAGTGCTGTGTGTTTTTACCTTAGCTCTTGGTTTGGTAGGTAGCTCACAGCAGGTGGCTGTGCAAGCCGGATGGAGGGAACTCTGCCATTATATTTTATTTCTTTTGCCATTAATAAGAAATTCACTTGTTTTAAGAAAATTCAAATGTTTGCATTGTCCAGAAAAATTTAACAGGTTTATTTATAATTGTTATGAAGTTGAACTGGTGAAATTTGTTGACTGATACATTTTGACTTACATTAATGCTTTATGTCCTGCATTTATATTAAAAATTCACACTCACATTAAAATAGAAAAACTGCCAACACCTGATTTCTATCCCCTATTTTTTCACTTGCAATGTTATACTTAGGTATTTAGGACCCCATGGGAAAAAAATATCTAATGGTCAGAACTACTAATAACAGGAGGAAGTGATTTCTTTTCGAGAATCGAGTATTTCCCATCATAGTGGATTCTTGAGCACATTCTCCACATACATAGTGTGCTAGCTGGATGTCTTTTGGCATAATTGTTACCCATTTGGCATGGATAGCACACAGGTTGGTGTCTTCAAAAAGTCTGGTCAGATAGGCCTCACTTGCCTCCTGCAAAGCACCAGCAGCTGCGCTCTGGAAGTGCAGATCTGTTTTGAAATCCTGAGCCATTTCTTGCACCAGACGCTGGAAGGGAGTTTGCAAATCAGAAGTTCAGTGGACTGATAGCATCTAATTTCCAGGCTTGCCACAGCACCAGGCCTGTGACGATGAGATTTCTTCATCCGTCCAGCAGAGGGCGCACTCTTGCCAGCGGCATTTGTAGCCAGTTGTTTCCTGGGTGCTTTACCACCTGCGGATTTGCAGGCAGTAGCTTTGCACGAGCCATGGTGTAGGAACTTCCTTCCTCACTCCCTTCTCCTTCAGCTGGAGCTGGACAAGCTAGAGGCGGTGAACACAATTGGAAGAAAATTCTGCCAGTATAGTGCTGGGAATGAGATGTCACGTCTCCACTTGGCTGTAAGGACAGTCCAGAGGTGGGTTGAGTGGACTCTCAGGGGAGGGAACAATGGCGAGACCTTCCTCTTTTGGAAGGAGGACCTAGGTTCTGTCCGGTGCAAGCCTGTTCTTTGTGCTGTGGCTCTTGCTGCCAGATAACCTGTCTTCAGCACCAGCTGGGAGCCCTTTATCCAGGTAGGGGTTTCATTGGTCCACGCAAGTGTGGTCTACCCAGAACTTTAGGGTTTTGCCCCAACAGATAGTTGGTGTCTATTTTACCTCTCTCGTTGCTATTTTGGGAGGTTAGTAATGATTTGTTTATGCTTTAGTAATTTTTCAACTTCCCGTGTTCACGCAAATCACCTGTAGCTGTAATACCCGAAGGATCTTGATACACAAGACACTGTTTCCACAGAACTCTTGAAATGTAGTTTGAGTCATCATGTGTTTCTGTGACTGGATGGGAGAAGCCTGGTGGTGGTATTTTTTCTCCACCTTAAAAAAAATAATTGTAGTAAAATATATATAACATAAAATGTTGCATTTTAATCATTTAAAAGTGTCCAGTTTAGTGACATTAAACACATTCATACTGTGCAACCATAACCACCATCCATCTTCATAACTTCTAATCTTCTTTAACTTTTTTCTCACTTAAAAAAACATTGGGGCTACAATTCACATACCATGAAATACACCCATTTTCAAGTGTATAATTCAGTGGGTTTTAGTTTATGTGAAAGCTGTACAACTGTCATCAGTATCTTATTGCAGAGAATTTTCACCTTTTATCACATTTTCAGTCTGATTTCCACTCAGTATCATCCTCTGGCCAGCAGGTGCATTGGTGATGCAGCATTTCTTAAGAGTGCTCCACTCTTGTCTCTGGAGTTTTTGTCCAAGCTCCTGACACCCATTCTATAAGTCTGGATGCTGACGCTTTCCTGACTGTGCCTGACAGTGTCAGGCCATGACGACTATGGCCTTATTACCCACCTACCCAGCCTACAGCGACTGCATGACACATACTGATTTAGAGATGTTAAAATGTGAAAAATGTGCATCTTAGAATTAGTGAACTCAGTATCTATCTCTCCAGCTCCAGCCCTAAATTTGCTGCCTCTCCCGTGACTCACTTCCTTACTCAGTTCCCGGGTGGCATCATTTGTATACTTCTGACTCCGTGGTGCTTTGGACAGAACCCCTCCTTATTCCCCTATTGTAGGGACATTATCTATACTTGCTTCTATATTGCCTCCCTCCTTAGAGAAGGAACATGTACTTAGGAAACATGTAGGAACATATTATTTGTATTTTATCTACTGTGTCTAGCATTGTGTAAGGAATAAAGTAAGTACTTAATAAATATTTATTGGCTGAACAGTGATAAGAGCCCATAAATTGCAGTTGAGTGGAAGGACATTCTTACATGAACCTTCCTGGGTATTTCTCTCCTTTCAGTGCAGGTTTCTGGTGAAATTAAAACACACTTTTTAGGTAATTAGGAGTCATCCAACTTAAAATGTAACCAAAGAAAAGTAATCTGAGAAGGCGGGAAAGCACAACATGCTAGGAAAACATGGGGAAATAAAGAGTTGGGTTGTTAATAGCAGTGACGATAGAGAGGATGTGGTTGGGCTTAGGTCTAGGAAAGAGACCTACCTAAAGGTTAGGCTTTCTTGGATGTCCCACCAAAGCTTAGGGGATCATTGCCTGGCTGAGGTACAAATTCTGGGGGTCTACAGCTGACCTTGACCAGTACTATCCAGATCCCTAGGACTCAGTCTATCCAGCAACCTCTGGATCATGGTTCTGCTTCCTGCACTGGGAGGAGGAGACGTTGAGAGCTTGCCTGCTGCAGTTGGCAATGCTGTTCTCAAGGTAAACTGGCTTTCTTATTTGATGTAGTAGTCTTGAAATGGGCTAGCAGGATTCAACTCAGTGTCTCCTGACTGCTTCTGTATCAGTCTCTGCCAGTCATAGCTCCACCCGCTGTCGGCTATAATTACCTACTGCAGGCTCGACTGGGGCCAGGCTGGAATCCAGGAGCCCCTGGGATGGCAGCGTGTTAGCTCCTTTCCCACTAATGTGTGGATCTGGAAATTGTCTTCCGTGTTGTGTTGAGTGTCCTAAGGGCTGTGAGTACCTGGCATCATTAGGGACAGCCTCCCATGTGTGGCAAGTGTGCTGACCAGCCTTGTGCCTGGGTGCCTGCTTTCTGGGTTGCCTCTGTTCCCTTTAGGAACCGGCACCTGGCATCTCAACAGCTCCAGAGAACCCCCCTGAGCTAGTCTGGCTCATGACCCAAAGAGTCCTTGCCTTCTAGATCAGGAAGCCGGGGTCCCTTTATTCTTCCAAAATAGAACCCAGGGTGGTAATGCTGGGCTACATCTTCCATTTGCTTTGTCCCTTGAGATTTGGTTATTTAAAATGCTGGACTCTCCCTTGAGTAGAAGAGGAGGGAGGAAGTCTTATTTGTCCTGCTTTGTTTCCTCAGCTCTTGCCCCATATTTAGACTATTTTCTTTCTCAACGCTTTGTGGTCAGGGCATTCTGTTTATGCCCCAAAGACTGATAAAACAGAGGTACTAGATCTGTAAAACTGAGACCCTAATCCTGGGCCAAGAAGGGCCGTAGCAGTGGAGATCTCTGACAGGCCCATCTTAAAAGAGGCTTCCTCTCTTACCCAGCAGAACTAAGCTTTACAAGGAACAATGGCCGTGTTACCTAGGTTTTGGGGAGGCAGGTGTCTTCTCCAGTTCCTCACTGCTCAGCCTCGATCTTCGTACAACCTTGCTCCTTGGACCAGAACTGGCATCCCCTGGGAGATTGTTAGGGATGCAGAATATTGGGTGCCACCCCAGATCTCCTGAATCAAAATCTGTGTTTTAATACAAAGCCCAAGTGATTCAAATTCACTTAGAACTTTGAGAAACACTTGTGACTGTGGCACTAGCATTTGCTGCCATAGAGTTCATTCTGTGCAGATGCTAAAGGACACTGGTGTTTATTGAGCACCTACTATATACCAGTGACTTTGTCACTATTAAGCCACCGTGCCTGAGGGTAGAATCCTTACTTTGCTTATAGCACATTCATTCAGCACTAATTTAGTGATCAGTATGTGCTGGGAACTGTGCTAGGCACTGGAAATACAAAGGAGAACAAGACATGGGCCCTGATAACAATGAGCTCGCCATTGCTATGAGACTGTGATAGCTACACAGTGCCCTGCATACAGTAGGTGCCCAGTGATGTTTCCAAAGTGGTTGTTCCCAGTAGGTTGGTGTGGGACCTTTATCCAGGTAGTGTGGTTGTGGAGCAGTGGGGGCTGGCACTTGGTATGACCCATGTTGAAGGTGGGAAACTCAGTGTATAAAATGGCATCGTTATTACTGACGTTAGACAGGAGGAAGTACTATGTGGCAACTCAGAACATGGGCATTTAAACTGAAACTGATGTTAACATGAGACAGAAACCAAACAAGCTGCGTCTTTGTCTAGCATGCTCAGTGAGTTGGCATTTTTTGTTTATTTGTTCACTTAAGTCCAGGAGTTTGAAAACTGTGGCTGTGGGCCAAGTCCAGCCCATTTCCTGTTTTTGTAATTAAAGTTTTATTGGAAAATGGCTATGCTCATTTGTTTACATATTCTCTATGGCGGCTTTCACCCTGCAATGTTAACGTTGAGTAGTTGCAAAACAGACTGTCCGTAAAGCTGAAAATATTCACTATCTGGACCTTTACAGAAAAAGTTTGCTGACTCCTGACCTAGTCTTTCAGTTCATCTAAAATAAAAATATTGTTTTCAATTGCTTTTACAGTATACATATATTTAGAAAGAAAAAGTCTACAATTATGTAACAAAGTTATTTGTGATTTCCTACGGGGAATTTGATTTGGAGGAATTAGGGAAGTGGGAAACTTTCGATTTTTCCTTAATACACGTTAATGCTTTCTGAATTTTATTGATCAAGCTCCATTGCTTTTCTGTTAAAAAGATTCTTTTGTTATATTAAGCTATTTTTATTGTACTAAACTATTTTTATTACATTAAAAATAAGAGACTATTTTTAATTACAAAAGCTATTCATGTTTATTATACATATTTTGGAAAATACAGAGAATTAAAAAGTAAATTAAAACCACCCATAATTATGCCACCCAGAAATTTTGATTCTCTTACTGTTTTGGTACGTATTCTTCTAGTTTTTCATTTGAATGTGTTACTATTTTGGTGTACATTCTCCTAGTCTTTTGCCTGAGTGTTTGTGTATATATATATATGTATTTAATGTACTCATTATCTTTTATGAACTATTTTTAAAAATTTAATAATATATTGTGAAGATTTTTCTGGGTTGTTACATAGTTGTCTACTCAATGTTTTAAATGGTTGTGTAGTATTGTATCTTATGGAGGTGTGTGATGATGTGTTTAACAATTTTCTGTTGTTGGAAATTTACATTGTTTCCAGTTTTTTACTCTTATAAACAAAGCTATGGTGAACCTTCTTGTAGATAAATCTTTGCAGATATCCATTAGGACTTTTATAGGATAAGGTTGGGTAAGTTGAATTGCTGGGCTAAAGTGTATACAAGCTTTTAGGTTTTTCTCCCCCCTTTTTTGGTTACTTGTTGAGAAGGTTGTACCACTGGTAAATCCTCACCGGTGGTGTCTGAGAATGCCTGTTTCCCAGAACCTTCAACTAGGTATCATCAAAATTAACAACAAAAACAGTACCTTTGCCACCTTCCCTGTTGGTTTCATGTTTTCTCAATAAACATGTCTCTCTTCCTATTGACCACATAAGCCTCAGCCTCTCCCTGGAATGTTGAGCAACAGTCTTTACCCCACATTTTCTAGGACCATTTAGGTCTTTAACTACTACTGCTTGGCAGTCCTAGCAACCCGCATCAACGTCAGCCGGTTCTGCACTTTAGCCACAGCGAGTCCATGTCCCTGGTCTCCTGCCTCGCTCAACCCCAAGTGCTTGGTAATGAGTCTGCTGGGGTTACATGACCTGGTGTGTAACAGGTCATGCACTCACTCCAGAAGGGTGAAGGCTTCATCGTGAGGGCAGATGACCTCTCTCCTTCTGCCCTTGGCCAAAATTCTTTAAAGAGTAGTATGAACTTTTTGCTTCCACTCCCAATCCCATGAGATTCTGCTCAGATTGAAAAGTCAATCAGGAATTTCCAGCTACCCGATCCAAGGACTTCCTTTGGGGTCTTATCCTCCCTCACCTTTCTGCAGCTTTTGGTATGTGACTCCTTCTTGGAAGGTGTCTTGTGCGCAACCCACACTCAGCTGTTCCGTCTCCTTTGCTGGCTCTTCATTCTTTGAATTTCTCTTAAATCTTAGTTTCCTAATGTTCTATCCCGAATTCTTGTCTCTTTTTGTTTATGCTTTATGCTTGTAACCTTCTAAATCTATCATCTGCAGACAATTTACCTACTCTACTCTGGCCACCCCCAAACCAACCTGTCCAAAACGCAGCTCATTATCCCAGTGTTTCCCTGCCCCAGAACCAGGGCTTCTTCTCGGGTTTCCTCTCTCTCAACAGCATCGCCATGAACCAAGGCTCCACTTAGAAACCTCAGAGGCATTCCTTTTTCCGCTTTCTGCCTTGTCTGTCACCATCAGCCCCTGCCAGTTCTCTGTGAGAATGTTCGTCTGTGAAGGCCTTCTAGGCCTGGAATCAGCCCTCCGCATCCTTGGCTGAAATTATCGCAGAGACCTTCTGTCCCATTTCCTGATGTCTGTTTCTCCCAGTCTACCTTTCAAGCTGTGGCCACAGCTATCTTCCTGCAACACAAGCGTGATTGAGTTCTTTCTCCAGTAATAAAAACCTCCTGGTGACTCCTCACAGGTGGCAAAGGCCCTCATAATCTGGCCACCACCTTCCTTTTCTGGTTCACCTCCTGTACCTCCTCCTGCCTAGCATGGAACCTGCATCTCAGCCAGCCCTTGTCCCTCTGGATCTCAGCTCACACCATGTGCTCTGTCCACAGTGCCCTGATGAGCCTGGAGACATCTGCCTGTTCCTTCCCTGACCTCCTGGACCTTCCCTGGACCTCTGAGACCTTGCCCCTCCTTCCCCAACATTACTCACTTCCTGGCCCTTGGCACCCCTGTCATGGCTGGTGGAACAGTTGTCACACTTATTCCAGTTGCTCACGTGCCTTCCCTTCTCCCCCTGCTGGATGATGAGTTCACTGGGGACAGGGCCTTGCCTTGTTCCCCTCTGTGTCTCCAGAGCTTAGCACAGGGACAGGCACAGAGGAGTCACTCCCTAAGTGTTTATTCCGCTAATGACCTCACCATGCTTGTTTGGTAACTGATATTTTAAAAACGCAGATGCTAGACTCCTAGTTTTCTTCATTTCATGTGACCATAGCTGAGATAATATCACATTGCTGATGAGCTTCCATATTGACCTAAGTTTTTGTCGTTATTCATCAGATACACATCTTATCTATGGGAGGGGACGGAGGCTTCCTTCTCGAAGTTAGTGTTCTTTAAGTAGTTGCATTACAAATTCACAGAGTGGGCCTCCTGCAAGATATATGCTTGTTTTCACCTCCAAACAGGAAGCCAAAAGGCAAATAAAAATAAAGACAATCCCAGTTTGCAAACAAAGTTAACCAAAATTTTTAGCCACTCCCTCACCAAGTTCTTTGGGATTTTAGCTCGTTTTTACTAGTTCAGAGAAAGGCTTTTGTTTGGGCTGACCATGCTTGGTGCAGATGATGGGACTTAAGTGCGTGAGCAATCATGCCTGGCAGCTCGTGGGCTTTGCTGGGAGTGTACTTTACCTCTCTGAGCCCGAGTGCCCCCACCTGTGAAATGAAGACAATGATTCTGCACTACAGGATTGTTGTAAGGGTCAAAGGACAAAATGCATGAGAGCCCTGCTTGGGGCCTGGCATGTAGTAACCACTCAATAAAACGCAGCTGCTGAGAGGTGCCACCCATTGCAGCCATGTGGAAGTAAGTGAGCCAGGAAGTTCTGCCACGCGCAGGGCTGACCCTTGCCAGTCTAAAAATATTGTTGCTTTACCCCGATGCAAGATATGGTTTAATTGAGGTTACCTGAAGTTGGGCAGGTGCAGGGTGGTTAGTAATGAGCAGGGAATGCCTTCTTGCTTTAAAATTCAGTGATCAGGGAAGAGGTTCTTAGTGGCTCATGGATGGTTTTCAGGGTTTCTGAAACTGAACCGTGAAGTTTGTGTGAAAGTGCATTTTTCTGGGCAAAGAATCCTTGGCTTTTATCAGCTTCTCAGAGGGGTCTGTAATTTAAAAAATGTTAAGACTCCCTGGCCTAGAGTCCTATAAAAAGAGACATTTGAATGTATATTGCTTTCAAATCACATAGGAAATGGTAAAAACAGTATGTTACATACTGTACATGGTATAACAGTGCATTATATTGAGGGCAGAAGTCTGTCCTAGCCCAGATCCACTGCCAGCCTGCAGTGTGGCTTTGCAGTCTAGATGGAAAAATGAGAGCTCCTTCATCGAGACTGGGGTGTGAAGTGATCTGGCCTTGTTATGGCTCATGCCCTATGACAGACTCTGTTCCACCAGGAACTCTCAATCCTCACACTCAGATAGGAGCTGCGCTGCTTGTAAGAAGCTGTGGCAGGCTCTGGGAGCGATGCTTCTGGGGTGTGTATGTGTATGTGTGTGTGTGTGTGTGTGTGTGTGTGTGTGTGTGTGTGTGAATGGATCCTGGGTGGCAGATGTTTGCACCAGCTGCTGGGGTGGGAGGTGCAGTCTGTAATCCAGGAACTTATAAAAGAGGCATATTCAGGGAGCCTCATGTAAATGGAAGACAAGCCTTGGTCTTATTAAGCTGGGGCTCTAACTCACTCCTGTAAATGCAAGCCAGTAAGTACAGGAGGCTCACTGGCTCTGACAATAGACCTGGAGAGAAGAAATGTGACCTGTTCCGGAGGAACATCGTCCAGGATGCTGTCAGGATCGTCGGCGAGGTGCTACCACAGGTGGCTTTTCCTCCCATCTGGCGCTGGGATAAGGCGCTGCAGGGGCTCTCCCCCAGTTGGCCTTGCAGGGTCACTCAAAACACAACAACATCCCAGTCCTGACTCTCCTCGGAGACTGAAGGAGAGTATCGACTGGAAATTAGGAGCGTTTGGACTACTTGACTCTTTCAGTTGGACACCTGGTGTTTAGTGGGATGTGACATTGTCTGCGGGTGTTCCTTGCCTGAACAAGATTCCCAGTGAAAATGTGTTTATTTAGAACCAGGTAGATGCTTCCTTTGATAGGATCTCACTACTCCTTGTACTTAGAGACAAATCTACTCTAAATTACTCAGCTTACCCTGCAAGAAAATGGAGGTCCTTTATGTCTCTTGTTGAAGGAGAAGACAACTAAGCCATGAGATTTCAGCTTGTGTGTCTTCATGCATGTTACATTCAGGCTTTTACAACGAGTGTTTGATGTGCGGTAGAGGAATATTTATTTCCAAATCCGCCAAATGCTTCTCAAGGCTGCCTCCATACAGATTTTAATTGCTAAACCTACTTATTCTGACTCAGTGTCTGTTTGGTAAAATGTCTAGAGATACAAAAAGTGTGGAGACAAGTGAGCTGGGCCCAGATGCTTCTCTATGACTAACAGAATGTCCACCCAAAGTGGGGACATGAGCAGCCCACTGTGTGTCATAGGTGGGTGGGTTTCTCATAACTCTTATTTAGAGCTGTGCCCTATTGTACTAAAATTATAATTTGTGAATAAGCGTTGAATTAGAGCGGTTGGGCTGAGCTGACTCACCGCCAGTAGCTTGGACAGGGTCTGGGGAATGTCTTCATGTCACAGTTAAGGCAAGACAAGAAAAGCAGACAGTGCTCAATGGGGAACCTGTACATGACTTTCCTGAGTGTTGTTTTTGCAGCTGACCTGGGTCCCTGGGCTTTCTCTCTACTCATTCACTCTATCTCTTCAGAAGGGCCAGCCAGTGGGTCTTAATAGGAAATGCTTGAAAATCAGTGTTCCGGGCTTCCAGGTCGTGTACCCTGCATCCCATCCCCAGGCCAGCCCTGCAATAGGAGGTGGAGACATGAAATTTGGAAAGTGGTTTCAGGGCCAGACTCAGATGCTAAAATGCTCACTATCTTAAGTTACGGGTTTTGGGAGGCAGAGGTAATCCTTTGAAGGTGGCATGGGCCATTTTGCCAAGCTCTGTATTTTGGGCAGGTGGGTGCAAGCTGGCTCCCTTGAGCTGATACCCAAGTGCTGAGTGGCTTGCTGGAGCAGCTCTTGCAAAGCATTGTTGTGGGGCCTCCCTTGTGCCATCTTTGATACTGTGTCATAGGATGCGCATATGTCATAGGATTGCTTCTAAGTGATCCTATTAAGATGTCCCAGTGACAAAGGAAGGATTGTGGAGGTGAATGTGGTGGGGAAACTACTGGTATCTTTTTCCATTAACAATTTAATTCAAATCCACTCATTATATTAATTGATTAACATTTTGAAAAACAGAGAATAAGATTCTGAGGTCACAGATTTGAGGAAGCATAATTTCCTTAGAGTACAGAAATCCTAGGACACAGGGCCCTGACAGGAGGATGGGACGGTGGGATGACATGAAGGCTATAACCCAGTGGTTCTCAGTTGGGGGTAACACTTCCCCCTGGGATCATTTAGCAACATCTGGAGACACTTTTGGCTATCACAGCTGAGAGGAGAGGTACTACTAGTTCAGTGCTGATGAGTTCAGTTGACCCACGTGCTGTTCCAAAGGCTTCTTGGTTTCTCATCCATGCAGCTTCCTACTCCATAGAACAGACTTGTTTCAGCAACTGAAGTGGACTTGGATATGACTGAGAGAGTCCGGAGTTCATCCTCTTGCTCAATAGTGATTATTCATGGCTGACCTACAGATCAGATTTCTGCAGAAAAGGCTCCACATCCGGCCTCAGGAAGCCCTGCTCAGGGGGAGATCTTCCGTGAGGGTGTCCTGGCAAGGGAGCTTTGGAGAAGGAGGGAAATCATCTGGTCATCACAATTCAGTCATTCTCACTACCCTCAGCTGCACATTGAGCCACAAGCGCTCAGTGGACTGCAAAGGTTTGTTTCACAGAAGGAACTCAGGCTTGGGGGAGAGGGAGAAACCAGAAGGTATGAGCTAGCTAAGGCATAAGTTTTGAAACCTGCTTGGGTCCGCCCCAACTCCACCCTGGCCCATCTGGGATATGTCCCCATTTCTGCTCCACTGGAGCAAGCATCACACAGGATGGGGTGGAAGATGTCGCAGTTATCACAAAGGATCTGTGACCTGCATGAGGATCCTTGCCTGTAGACTGAATCTATCATGATTCACACATGTACGTTCTACTGTTTTTCAAGTGTGTAAATACTACTGTGATTAAAATATAAGGATTGATTGAAAAGTGCTGAATTCAGAGTGAGTTGTCATTCCCTGCTTCTCCTACCTCAAACCACACCAGTTTTGATTCTGTCTCCTGGCTGCCTTCCAATTCCTTCCCAAGTCTACCTCTTCAATCACAAACAGGTCTTGTCAATCATTCCTCCATAATCTCATGTATGTTTTCTTTCTTCCCCATCTTCCCCCCCACCAAGTTTGGCTTCATAGCTTCTCTACTCACAAATGACCAGAGCAGCCATCTGGTTTTCAAGGTCCAATTTCAGATCATCTCGTCTACTGACACCAAGTCATTCTTCCTACTGCTCCACACAATTCCTTGATTTAAAAATATTTAGGACTTCTGGTCTCCTTAACCTGGTATTCAAAATTCGCAATGTGGCAGTAAGAGCCATCTTGTGGACACAAAACAAGAGTCACCTTATCATTTACGTGCCCTAATGATTTAAAAATAACTTTAAAAATCAGGTTTGTGCCCCATTAAAACAACAGGTTATTTATAATTACCATGCAGAATTACTTTATTATTTTATCATACTCTGGAATAAAAGTGTTCACTAAACATACATATAAGGGTACTTTAAAACATTCATGGAAAATGGAATTAAAAGATAATGTGCATATTTCCATGAACTTTTTGAAGACCCCTCGTGTATATAATGGTATTATGAACTGCAGTGGATAGAAAGCTTCTTTCATTTTCTCCAGATCTCATTTTTTTTAAAGAACGAGTGTTCACCTCTTATTCCTTAAAATAATGTGCAAAAAAAAAAAAAAAAAAAAAAAAAAAATCCTAGTGTTCTGCAGAGTGCTGTTCATCACAAAGTTGGGGAACTGCCAGCTTGGTTTAGGGCCGCCAGGTTCTGTACCATCTGCCTTCCCCTTGCTTGGAGGGGCTGTGAGCAGAGACGCTGTGGCCCAAACAGGACCTGCGGCTCCCTCTTGTGGAGAGCGGGGAGAAAACATGCAGGCAGAAAAGTGGCTCTCAGTTTTCACAAATACTATGTTACTGCAACAGTCCCAAGAAATGTGATCTGCAAAATATGGTCTGAGACCGAGTTGTATTTTGATTTGTATTGCAAAAAGGATTGGAAGCCATTGAGGGAGGGAGTATAGATCTAATAACTGGAATGCACAGATAATTAAAAAAACAAATTTTTGCCAATTGTTTCAAACATTGTTTGTCCACAGTAAACCTTTCTACTAGGGCAATTTACAATAAATAAACTGGTTTGGGGCTCCCTTTTCCTCTCTTTCCCTCCTCATGGCGGAAGGAGGGACGAAATGATCCGAAGGGGGTGCTATGGCCACAGTGCCTGCTCCTGGCAGGGAGTCAGGCCAAACACCTCGGCTTTCCCAGTCACAGTCTGGACAGGCCTTGGTGGGGTCCAGGGGCTGCCTGGGCATCCTCATGAGACACTGTGCCTCTGGTTCCCTTCTGTCAGCTCTTTCCCCTGACTGCTATCAGCCCCCCTGGAGGCCTCTCAGCCTGGCCCCGGGTCTCTCATCTGTTCTCACACTGGCCTTTCTTGCCTCCCCTTCTCCTAACTAGATATGAGGGTGTGTAACTACTGAGGGTGGTCGGGGCCTCAGCTAGGGTTTCCTCCCTTAGAAGAGGTGGGAGCAGAATGGAGTGGCACTAATACAACCTGCATGCATGGGATGTATTGGCATTTTGCATGGTCAGCCTCTATGTTTGTGCCATAGTTTTGATGGCAGAGAGGCAGCAGCGTTTGGCTGTATCTGACTGTTTGAGCACTTGAGGAGTCCCTGCTAGTGGCATTCTTCTTTGGCTGGCTAAATCTGGCTTGCCTTCCTGGTCTTATCTTTGGAGTCATGTACTCCAGGAAGCCCTCCTTGAAGTCCCCCAAGGCAGGGTGAGATGGCTACCCCTGTGCCTTAGCACCTGGCCATATGGTGATTATCGCACTTCTCTGTACTTTGCCAGTTAACTGTATGATCTCCCCCATGAGCTCCCTGCCTCTGGGCAGCAACTAACTATGTCTTCTCCTCCTGTCACCTGCTTGGCACACTGTAAGGGTTGTCAGGGAAGGCTTCCTATGTGGTGTAACTTCGGGCTGTGTCTTCAAGTTTGAGTGGGGCTCTTCCAGGGAGATATGTGAGCTTGGGGACTGCCATCATTAACGTGGGCAAGAGGGGCCCTGGAACTGTGTGCTGCAGTTCAGATGCTCTGGGCCCCTTCAGCCTTACCCCCAAACCCCCCACAGATGAGAAGTCTGTGGGCCAAGGGGATGTGTTCATGTGAAGCCTGCACCTCGCAGACCATGCTCTGAGTACTGCAGGCCCAGAATTCCCTGCCCAGATGGCATTGAGCCCACTTTCAGGGCCTGCGGGGGCCTCTTTCCTGGGTTCCTCCTCTCAGGGCCAGACTGTGCTGTAGGTGTGTAGACCCCCAGGCCCAAGGGTGGGAGACCCTGGGGGTGCAGGACAGATCCAGGGGAGGATAGAGAAGGGGACAGGAGTGGGCTGGGGGCCAACGGCTGACTTTTCCCCACTCGCCACATCCCAGTGCAGAACCCCAAGAAGTTCCACGATTCTAAACACAAAGCTGGTCTTCCTTGTGATTATGAAGGAACGAGTCAATGTAGGAGGAAATAAATATTTTAACCCACCAGAATGGCTGTACTAAAAAAGATGGACAGTAACAAGTGTTGACAAGGACGTAGCAAGCGTTGGGGAGGATGTGAGGAAATTGGAAGCCTCCTACACTGCTGGTGGAAAGTGAAAGGGTACAGCTGTTGTGGAAAGTTAAATGTGCAGTTACCGTATGATCTAGTGATTCCGCTCATAGGAATGTACCCAAGAGAACTGAAAACATATGCTTACACCAAACCTTGTACATGAATGTTCATAGCAGCACTAATTATAGCAGCCAAAAGGTAGAAACAATGGAAGTGCTCACAAACTGATGAATGGATAACTGGAATGTGCTAGATCTGCACGATGGACTATTATGCAGCTGTAGAAAGGAATGAAGTACTCGTCCATGCTACAGCACGGATGAACCTTGAAAACATTATGCTAAGTGCATAAAGCCAGTCACAAAAGGCCACATATTGTGTGATTTCATTCATATGAAATATTCAAAATAGGCAAATCCATAGTGACAGAAAGATTAGTGATTGCAAGGGGCTGGGAGAGAGGAGAATGGGTAATGACTGTTAATAGGTATGGGGTTTCTTTCCAGGGTGATGAAAATGTTCTGAAATTAAATAGTTGATTGCACAACTCTGAGAACACGCTAAAACTACTGAATTGTACACTTTAAAATGGTAGATTTTATGATATGCAGATCATATCTCAATTGAAAAACAGAAAGCATTTTATTGAACAGTTAGCTTGATTTAGAAGTTGTAACATTCAGACACATGGTACATAGGCCTTATTGTGCTCTTGCCTCTGGGGCCCTGCATATATTAGCGGGGACATGTGAAATGGTGGGAGATGCTTTGTCAACTCAAGATTTTCCGTGACCCTAGAGCTTAACATGTGAGGAAGAGTGTGGTAGGAAATGAGGCTGGAACACTGACAGGGCCAGGCCATGGAGGGCTTATATGCTGTGAGAGGAACTCAGCCTTTATTGGGGAAGAGGGGTGTCTTGGCTATAGGTAGGCATTGAGGAATCTTAAGCCATATTTTGTATTTTCATATAAATGACTCTGACAGCTGGTGGGGAGGACAGGTTTGAGAGGGACAGGTCTGGGGTGAGAGAGGACAGTCAATTATTGCATTAGTCCAGGAGAGAGGTGGTAGTGGCGTGAACTAAGGCAGCAACAGTAGAAATGCGGCAGAGAGAGAGGGCAGGTAAGAGAAATGTTTAGCTGTTAAACCCAGTGGAATGTGCATAGTAGTTGGGTGTGGGAATAAGAAGGTGGGGGAAGAGTCAAGCGTGGCACCAATGGGCAGGTTTGGGGCATGTGGAAGGAGATGACCTGTTGACTGAGAAAGTGATCAGTGGTCAGTTGGATAAGGAGAGGCTAAGTCTGGCGGCTGACATGTGAGGGTCCTCAGAGTATTTACTCCAGCCCCGAGAGTGGATGAAGTCCTGTGGTGCTTGAGGGGAAGGATGAGGGTTGCTTCCTCGGGAAATACCAATGTCGTCTATAGCAAGAAAGTGGAGAACCAGCATGCCCCAGCGTGGTCCAAGAAGGGCCATCAAGGACGATCCATACGTGCACGGCCCTGGATTTTGTGGCAATGATGATGACCGGTAACCTTGGCCAGCAAATTCAGTGGGGTGCTGTGGGCCACAGCTAGGTCTCAGTGGGCAGAGGGACAAGAGTGAGCCAGGCAGTGGAGGCAGAGAGCAAAGACGACTGTGAAGGAGATGGACTCTGAATGTCAGGACAGGAGAAGGGGTCCAGGGAGGCTTTTATCCAAAGGGAGGGAGGAAGTGGTTGAGTCACTGTCTTTTGATTTATTTGCTATTTTTAATGAAAGTATTACATGTACATGGCTCAAAAAAAATAAAAATAAAAAAAATCAAATGCTATAGCAGAGGTAAAAAATGAAAAGTAAAATTCTGTACTTTTCTTTTCAGACTCCCCAGTCTCTCCAAAGGTAATAATTATGATCAATTTCTTATGTATTCTTCCAGAAGAAAAATTCATACATATGGAATTCTCTTTATAGATGGGAGAGATTTGGCTGAGTTTAAATATTGGTGGGGAGGAGCATACAGAGAAAAGGGTAAAGACAGACGGAGGACTGATGGGAGAACACTGCTGGGGGCAGGGATGGGATCGGGGGAGCGGGGAGGAAGAGTCTTGGCTAGGGAGGCAGAAATGCAGGACTTCTGCTGGACTGGAGAGAAGGGCAGAGGACAGGGCTGCTGGAGGGAGGGAGCGAGAGAGGTCAAAGGGCACGAGGTCATGGATCATGATGTCAGAGGTGGAGTGGTTCAGGCAGGTGGCACAGGTCTGGTGAGGCCACGAACATGGGTGGATTGAGTAGAGGTGAAGGTCCTAGTGGTTGAAGAACTTTGAGCCTGGTGGAATGGGGACTTCATATGGGTGCTGAGATCTCTGAAGATGGTGATGGGTGCCAAAGTTCTCAATGGAGGTAAGGCATGGCCTAGACAGAGGAATGTCGGCCATCATAGATGTCGGGAGGGTCAGAGGAGGAACAGCTTGGCCAGGGGTGGAGGCTAATGTCTTGGAAGCCGTACCTGGGAATAGAAAGCATCTCTACTCTGTCTTTGCCTCGGGCCCTGGGGGTGATGGAGGGCGAGCAGCCTCCTCCTTGGGGGGCGCAGGATGGCGCATTCAGCAGAAAGGCTGAGAAGCAGAGGAGTTGTCTGCATGGGAACAAGGGCTCCAGAGTTCCATGTGGGGGAAGTGGGGGTTGTGAGTGGCCCAGGAACCAGCTGGGGGAGGCACCTTGCAGGAAGGGAAGACGTGAGATGGGGAGGATAGGGCGGGTGGGAGCGACATGGACGAAGCCAGAGGCCTCAGTGTTCCCTTCTTTGATGACTTTAGTTTTGGTGTGAAAACCAGTTGCAAGTCTCAGCTGGGTCTTGGCAGGGCCTGAGTGGGCAGCTGCTGCGAACTCTCCCAGCCAGGTGGCATGCTAATCGGCTCTGAGCCCGTCAGTGGGGTCAGTCGCATCTGGGTTTAAATACGAGTTGGGCGTTGTATTGTTTGCTAGGGCTGCTGTAACAAAGTACATGGACTGAGGAGTGGCTTAAACAAGAGAAATGTATTGTCTCACAGCTCTGGAGCTAGAAGTCTGAAATCAAGGGATCTGTCTGGGTGGTTCCTTCTGACGACCGTGAGGAAAGGCTCTGTTCCAGGCCTCTCTTCTTGGCTTGTAGAGGACTGTCTTCTCCTTGTGTCTTTGCATATCATCTTCCCTTTATGGGTGTCTGTCTCCAAATTTCCCCTTTTTTATAAAGACACCAGTCATATTGGATTACTGAGGTCAGTAGGTCCCTTAACTCAATTAGTTCTGGAAAGACCCTATCTCCAAATAAGAGTACGTTCTGAGGTGCTGCAGGTTAGAACTTCAACATAAGCATTTGGGGCCACAGTTCATCCCATAGCAGGTGTCCCCGGGCAAGGTCCACTCCTTCGCTTTGTTGCCTTGTCTGTTAACTGATGATCACAGCAGTGCTAACCTCGGCACTGCTGGATGAAATGAGAACAAAGTCGGGCACATTTTAAGTGTCCGATATAAATTTTTATCACCATCATCATTTGGATCTCCTCTCTAGGTTTGTAGACTGGTGAACAGTAACAGCAGTGAGCTTACTCTCTTTCTTCCTCCTCCTGAACTCGTCTTCTCAGGGTGGGAGCTTAGGGGGAGACTGAGGCCAGCTCCGCAAGGAGAGCTGCAGGGCAGAGCTCGTTTCCTCCACTATTCTGCAGTGGAATTAATTTTAAAATGAGCACCAAGTTCGACTTGGAATCACAGAAGGACAATGTACTGCCTGAGGGTGGGTGGAAAAGGGGAGAGGGGCAATCCTAACACTTGACTTTACTTTTTTGGGGAAGGAGAGAAGAGGCAGTCTTTGCTTTACTCTCTGTAGGTAAGTCATAGAGCTTTAGGCTCTGCTGGTGGGAATATTCTTTCTTTTCTGTCCTGTCATTCTGAACCATTGCTCCACCACCTGGGCCTCAGGGAGGAATTATGTCACCCACCCCCAAACTAGAGGTCTGGAGTGGTGTTAGAATTTGTGAGAAGATTCTCTTGGAGACATCCAGGGCTGACATCTGTTGTGCTGTGAACCCATCTGGAAAAGGGCTTTGGAAGCCCAGGAGCCCAGAAATCCTCCTGCAGGATGATATGAATTCCTTACACGGTAGTTCTCAAAATGTGGTCCTTAAATCAGCAACATCAGCATCACCAGGGGACTTGTTGGAAATGCAAATTCTTGGGCTGTGCCCCAGACCTAATGCTATGGTTTGTCATGTCACCTCCAAAATTCAGATGTTGAAACTTAATGGCCAATGTGATGTTATTAAGAGTGGGACCTTTCAAAGGTGATTAGGTCATAAGGGCTTTTCCCCTTGTGAGTGGTATTAAGGCCTTTTTAAAAAAGGCTTCACACAGGATCTTCCACCACGTGAGGACACAGTGTTCCTTCCTTCTAGAGGACACAGCAATAAGGAGTCATCTTGGAAGCAGAGAGCAGCCCTCATCAGATATCCTAACCTGCCCGTGCTTTAATCTCAGACTTCCCAGGCTCCAGAACTGTGAGAAAATAAGTTTCTGTTCCTTACAAATTACCCAGTCTCAAGTGTTTTTGTTATAGCAGCACAAAATGGACTAAGACACCTACCAAACCAGAAAGCTCTGGGTGTAGAACTCAGCAATCCGGGTTTGAAAAAGCCCACCAGGTGATTCTGATGCATGCTGAGGTTTGAGAAGCACCACATTACATAAGCTACACTCTCCCCACCCACTTTGGGTACAAGCATTTAAGCATTTACAAATTCTGTCCATGAGTCTCATCTCGTTGGCTAAAATATCATGAACTCAGCACTGTGAGGGATTCCAGGGCCTCCTAAGAGCAGGGTCCTTTCGACCACCCAAGGGGACAGTCAGTCCTGTGCCATGCTGCCTGCGTTCCATAGGCAAGCCAGTTCTATAGCTGTTTATCTGTGCCGGGATGTACATTGGCTCTTGTTGTTTTGGGATAGTGGGGAGGAAGGCAGCTCAGAGCTAGTGTGGAATGGTGCAGAGCTCTGGGTGGCACTTGCTGACCCCATTCTGGTCATGACTCTGCAGTTAACTAGCTGCATAACTTGAGGGCCAGCAACATGGACAACATTTTTATTTTGGTATCTTGAATATTGAAGTCATTGACATTAAGTTGTGAATGACACCAGGAAGAAAGGGATAGACATATGCAGAATGACAGAAATCATAATAAACTAAAGTTGAATTGATAGGCTGAATGTAACAAGATGGAATTTTACTGGGATAAATGTCAGGTCCTACATGCAGTTCTGCTAGTGCTTAGCTACATCAAGGAATGGAGGAGGTGCAGCTCAAGAAAAACATTTGTACATGTTTTTGGGTATTTTTTTATTGTGATAAAATAAGCATATGATAAAATTTACCATTTTATCATTTTTAAATGTACAATTCAGTGGCATTAATTACACTAATGTTGTGCAACCATCACTGCTGTTTCCAAAATGTGCAAATGTTTTAAAAGTGAGTCTACAGAAGGCTCAATGTGTGCCAATCACTCATTCTATTCATTCATTTAATTAAGAGTCATTTAAAGCTCTTCCATGCATTAGACGTTGGGGTTGATAAGATGAGTAAGAAAAATCATGTGATGAGGCTACCCAAATTGTTAGTGGAATCCGAACCATCCGAACATACACAGAACCGTAACATCTGGCAAATGGGAACTGGTAGAAATGCAGGATTCACAGACGGAGCGTTGTGTTGAGTTCTTAAGCACCGACGGACCGCACTGAACGGCAATGAGGCATATGAATCATGGGTTAAGGAAATGGGGACATTCAGGTTAGAAAATAGAAACGGTAGTGGATTGAATAATGTCCCCCCAAAATTCACTGAGGCTTGAGTTGTGTCCCCCAAGTTTCATGTATTAGAAACTTGGCCCCCACTGTGACTGTTAAGAGGGTGGGAAATCCTATTATGGTAAGTCAAGGTGGAGCCTTGAAGAGGTGATTGGATTGTAGGACCGTGCAGTAGTGAGTGCATTAAAAATGGTGGTCAGGGGCATGGTTCTGAGGGCTTTAAAAGAAGAGGAGAGTCTGTCTTTCTCTCTGCTCTCTCTGCTTCCACCATCTTGCAATGTGAGACCCCTGGGTCACTGTCACCACCACCAGATGGACTTTGGACTTTCCAGCCTCAGAAACTGTAAGCAATAAATTTCATTTTTCTTGATAAATCATCCAGTTTCAAGTGTTTTGCTATAAGCAACACAAAATGGATTAATACAGAAACTGAGGTAGGGCATCACTGCAATTTTTAATTATCTCAAGGTTTTATTATGTGGAAGAGAGAAAACTTGGGGCTTTGTTATGCTCAGTTGCTAGGGGTACAGGACATGAAATGGGGAGATGGATTTTAGATCATATGAGGAAAGACCTATCAGTCCCACCTTATCAAGGCACAGGAGATATTTATGCTTCAAGTTTATACATATATATGTGTCTATCTGAATGTATGTATATGTATATACGCATGCATGAGTGTGTATATATGAGTATATGACAACACATTTTATGGTTTCCCCATCTATGGGGCTGGGCAGGGGTGGGGGTGGGGTGCTGTGGTATGGTGTATTGACCGCACTCAGCCCTGGGAAGCAAACTGGTACATTTGTACCACTTTGGAAGTGGGGAAATAGGATTAAAGTCACTGAGGAAAATCTTTGCCCTTGATTTCTTTCCTTTTTAGTTCTCTCTGCTCCTTCTCTTCCTCCCCATTGTGGATTTGGGAACTTGAAGACTGTCTTCAAGAAGACCATTGCTTTGAGACAGCAGCTGTCTTAGCTCCTCCTGCCTGCTTAGGCCTTCCCTTCTCAGGGAGCAGGAGTTTGAGGTCCCACCAGCACCTGAGGTGGGACACAACCAGCTTAGCCAGGGTAAAAAATACAACTTTTCCAGGACAAATAAATTTGCACAACTTAAGAGAAGATGTGTGTGTGTGTGCACATGGAAAGAGGGAGACAGAATATATATATTTAATTATATATACATATACTGAATAGCAAACACTTTTGAATTAGAGGAAAACGTAAGAATTTGTCAATCTCTCATCTCTACACATAATCCTAAGAGATTAAAAACAAGATGACTTATCTTGAAATGGCAGTTCCTCCTGAAAGCACAAAGAGCAGCAAAAGCATCAATCCGCAAGCATTTACTGAATGCTCTAAGTAATCCTCAAAATCCTTGTCAACTGGCTGCCCAGCAGCTTTTACTCAAGTTCATTAAGAAAATGTGAAGGATGCCGTTCACCCTAGAGTGTCTCTGGTCTGCAGGCTGCTTTATATTTGACATCACGAAGGGGTGATCTGGGTTACCGTGGTGACTGTTTTTTTTTTCCCCAGCACAGCTCTCTTCCCGATGGTGTAACTGGGCTGAGGTGGCTGCCAATGCCTCACTGAGGTGGGAGCAAGAGGCCAGACTGGGCTAGTCTGTAGGGCTCCTGGGTATTTGCCTGGAGACTGAGGAGTGACTTTGTGAAGGAGCAGGCAGAAGTGAATGTGGCCCCCACCTCTGACCCCATCTTCGGGAGCTGCCCAGCTCACCCTGCAGCAGTGACCAGGGCATGGATAGTGTGACTGCCCTTTGCAGACTGAGTAACTAGACATGGACAGGTATTTCAAGCTGGCACATGGCTCAAAACTAAGGTGGTGTTAACAGCTAGGCCATTTCCAAAAAGCCAGTAGGAAGAATGTTCCGTAACTATGACGTTGTGTCACATATTTCCATTATAAAACTGTAGCAGCCTTGCAATTTGCCTATTATAGACCCAGTAAAACAAATAAATGCCATTTTCTATAGCAAATTTTATCTCTTCTCCAACCCTCATTTCTCTAATGGCAGAAACCCTTGATCTTGCCCATTAAATCTATATTAGCTTCTTCTGGTTTAAAACTTCATCTCCTTTGGCTTAAATCAGTCTCCTTTTGGGCCTTCTCCCCACTTCGTCTTAGATTTTTCTTCATTCTGGGCTGCCACCAGGGTAGAGGCACGGGGGCCTCCGGTCTAGGCTTTGCTGTCCAGGAGTACCTTTGCTGTGACCTTTGGAGGCATGACTGGTCTGGTCTGGCCCTTGGGTGGCCTCTGCCGAGGGCTGGGCCTTGTCTGGCTCACCCTGGCATGGGGCTACGTTTGCTGCTGCTGGTCACGAGCTGAGCTTGTTTCCACCATGAGGCTCTCATATTCTGTGTCTGCTGATTCTCTCGGCATCTCAGAGTCCCAGCTGTGAACTTGGGAGTCTCTGGCTGCCCTGCTCACCAACATGGACCCTGGACAACCAGCCCCGCCACCATGGCCTCCCTGCTCCTGTGCCATGGTGGACGCCAGCCTGAACGCAGGCCCTTCTGTCCCTGGGACACAAACTTGGACACACTGGGCTTGCCCTCAAATGACAGAGTTCTTTTCAAGCCCAGGATGGTGAGAGTTGATTTTCTCCTCAGAGACCCAGACCCTTGTCTCATCCTCGCTATTTTCTGCCTATTACTTACGTTTTTATTTTTTTCTCCAGTCTCAAAAAAATATACCCTGACATTAAGTCTCGCACCCTCTTTACCTATGGTTTATAGTAAAATTCTGGGCTAAGATCTCAAATTTTTCTCTTGATATCAAAAGGGAAATGTTGGGATTTTGAAAACCTTTTTCATTCTAATCAAAATCTGGCTTTTGACTCTTTGTGAACATTAAAAAAATCCTTTGTGGAAACTCAAACAATGACTTGTCCTCTCTGGGCATGGCGGTGGTGGTCCTTCCTTCCCCAGGACACAGTGGATGCTATTAATTCAACAGGTGTTGAGCTCTGGCTTGGCTAGGAAGAAGGGACTATCAGCACTTAAAAAGAACGTTTTAATATTTCAGAGACATTTCCCTACACATTTTTTCTTGGATTTGTCTTGCATTTAAGATTTTAAAATCATACTTTTGACTGTTATAAACTCAAATAATCATACATTTAAATCCACAGATTAGTGGGAGCCTACAGATTAGCAAGGGACACATATCTTGTGTCTGCCCTGACTTCATCTTTCAGCCCCTTGCAGCATCCTGTACCGCTCAGCCACTGACCAGCATCGGTGACTACAAACTCGCCCATGCTGTCCAGAATAATGTCCATTTGATACATGCCACCTACTCACTCCTGGTCATGCCATTATAAACTGTTGTGCTGTTTGTGCACTGCACAGAGCCAGGGGACTCTAGTCCTTAGACTACAATGTGAATGGCGCCTCCTGGAGCCCTGTCCCCACCCCAGTTCATCTGATGCCATTTCAACCTGACCTTTTTACTCCTGGATTCCCCATCCTCTTCCTTGTCCTGTCCCTGGAGCCCTGGTAAAACTCTTGGCTTTCTGTAAAGAATGTGGCTCGAATTTTCCTGCTGGCACCTGGGCTACAGGTTTCCTTTGGAAAGATACCCTGCTCCACTTGGCTGCTGGTCAGTCAACCCCTAATTTGGATCAAGGCCATGGCTGGGCCCCCAAGGTTTCCAGGAAGCTTGTGTGGGAGGGTTCTGGACAGCTCAAGTTTCAGAAAAAAAAAGTCTGCGCTTAAAGGAAATTTGGGCTCAGTCAAGTAAGAATTTAAAATCGCCTACAACATTGCTCCATTTCCTTTCCAGGTGATCGGAGGAGCGTGGGGTAGTGGGAATGGCTGAGTCAGAAGTCAGGGCTCCTGGGTTGTACTTCTGGCTCTGCTGGTAACTAGTTCTGACCAGGTGCGTTTCTGTACCTCCTGGGCCTCAGTTCTCTTGTTGATAGAAGAGATGCCCACCAGATGATTGCTGAAGGCCCATCCTGCTTTAGAGGCCTTGATGACACTAAAGGCATTCTTCCTATATATAACTTAATATATAGTAAGAGCTACATTCCTTCCCAAGGAGGTGGAGCTCAGGCTTAAGCAGTCTTTTAAGAGCAGTTTAAATACCCTTGTAACTAGTCTCGGTTACCCTCTGCTCCATCATACCCTCACATGGTTCCATTCACATTTTTTCAGAGGCTCTGATTGAGAGAGTGGGGGGCTTCAGGTTGAGAACACCCCATTTCATAAGGGTGACCCGTCTGCTGTCCTTGGGTCTTCCAACACTACTGAGTCTGGTCATCAGCATCTGCAGCAGCCCCTGCCTTTCTGGGGATGAGCCTCGGTGAGCTGAATTTGTGCCCTGGGGTTCACTGGGCAGTCTTTTCAGCAGAGCTGGCCATGACAGCCTCCCGTAGGCCTGTATATGGCTCTTCCTGATCCAAGGCATGAGGGTGCAGGCCCACCAACCTCAACCAAGGGTCATGTAGATATTCACAGACCAACCCTGCAGCCACCTCTTTCTGGGTGCCAGTAACCGAGGCTCCTTAGGTGAAGTCCTCTCCTACAAGCCCCCTGAAATCTCTAGGAGCCTGTGCCCTCCAGTCGGGGGCACTGGGACTGCCATGGCCTATTTATGCTCCAGGGTGCAACCTCTACTCATAGGCATTAGGGCAAGGCCACAGCCATTGCTTACGGGGCCAGAGAGATCCTACACAAGTGAAGCTGGCTGGGGGTAAGTATTAAAGCCACAGCCACAGCCGAGATGAATGCCCGTGACAGCTGGCTTCAGCACTGGGGAGACCATGGAGAGTGGGGGGCTGTGGAGGGCACATGCCCAGCTGCAAAGGCACAGCCATGACTCAGCTCTGGCCAGAAAGTGAATCCAGGGAAATGATTTCTCAGGAGAAGCGATGATCTGGATTTTTTTTTTTTAAAGGTGAAATCTCTCTCTTGATCTTTAAATGTTGGCGACTATCTCAAATTCTAAAAATGCTGCATGGGCCAATATTGCATTACACAAACCAAATGTGTCTGTGAGTCACATTCACCTGAGGGCCTCTGTATCCAGCCCCCTTGGCAAGGGCTGCTCTTGCTGAGAGCTGACTTCTCTAGATGGACAGACAGACAGACAGACTGACAGGCCCTTTTGAGTCTTGTTTCCCCTGGTTGCCCATTGGAAGGCTGATGTTCCCAACATGACCTGAGCCAGCACTCTGGCTAAAGTCTTGGGAACTAGAATGTAGACTGAGAAATTTGGGCCCTGAACTTGAACTTGGTAGCTTTTGGTGACCCTGGAGATCCAGGGTCAGCCCCAGCCAAAATGACACCTCTGGCTGCTTCAGTTTCCTTTTCTTTTTCCCAGGCTTTCCTGCTGGTCCTCAGGCCTGGTGCAGCCTGTTTGCTATTTCCTTATGACCACTGGATGTGGTGGCTGATAGACCTGAAGGTTTGTCCTTTCTTGGCTATTTGCTTTATAACTGAGGGCCCGCTAAGACCAGACATCATGGAGAAGTTAATGGCTGAAGATGCAGGTTTCTGTGCTGAAAGGGACAGGGGCGGCTGGACTGCTGCTCCCCAGTCACCATGTGTGGTGGGCAGTTGCTTCTCCAACATAGCACACCCTGTACCCAGCCAGGCATTCTCCGTCCTCCTCGATGGTAACCAGGGCGGACTTCTTAATCTCCAGGGACCCAGGCTCCTTGACTACAATCTGGTTTAATGGTTGATTCATTCCCCACACCCTGGGTGAGGTTCCCTTCGGTGGGTCCTGATCATGCTGTTCTGTGTGATTAAACTTATTCCCTTTCCTCCTTGGTCTGGATGACCGTGGGCATATGCAGTTAGTGAGTTTTGGACTTTTAAAGATGGCTAAGCTGAAGTCTCTGGGGTAGCTCCCTTGGCTAGGAGGTGGGAGGGTAAGAGGCAGAGCACAGGAGAGGGTAAAGAAAGTGGGGAGGAAGGGCAGACAAAGGTAGAAACTTCTGTGATTCCTTGGCTTCTATGACACTTGCTTGGCTTGTTCTAAAACGTGGAAGACAATTTCTTAGAGGGGATTTCACAGGGTGTGTTCCATTTGCCGGGAGTTGTGTGCGTGTGTGCGTGTGTGCATGTGTGTTGTGAGTTGCTGAGAGGAGATATTGCTTGGCTTGTTTTAGATTTCGTGAGAGGTATTTAGTTTCTCCATGCACTCATTAAAGCATGTGGCAACTTGAAGTTCAAGTTAGCTCACTGCACTGTTAGTGTTTTTGAACCAGTGGGGGAATAACTGTCATAGTACTTTTTGGGTGGCAATTTAGATACATTCCTTCCAGGAGAAGCTCTGGGAAATCTCTCTTTTGCTTAGGGTGTCCTGAAGCTATTTTGGTTTGTTTCTGGTGTGTGATGCCCTCTTTTCTGAGCAAATCCCTTACGGAAGGACTTGGTGTGACTTTTTTTGATAAAGCTGGAATTCCTCCCAGGGCTGCTTGTACAGATGGATTTTGGCACCCTGTAGAAAGTTCTTTTGTTCAGCCAGCAGCTGGGTGTGTTCAGTGCCGGCCTGGACATGTGACTCCAGCTATGGTTTGGGGCTAAGGCTTTCTCAGCTCTGACTTTTGACTTGAAGAAGATCCTGAGCTGGGGGAGTCTTGGTTCAGGCTCTTGAAAGCCATGTGTGCATCAAGATAGGGAAGGGAAGTGGGGTTGGGACTGCTGGTGGGAGTTCTTCCTCCACACTGCTCTGGACTTTTGGTGAGGTTCTAAATAGTTCATCTTCAATAAAAATGCCAATTGACATGTGGCAGAGAGGTTTTAAAGATAAGCGTCCTGGAGGCTGAGTTGACTCTAGGCACCGTGATAAGATTGTTGGCTTCCACAGTTCCTTTGCAGCTGTACCTCTGGACAACTGGGATAGTCCCAGGTACATGGGGTCCGTGGTTGCCTAGGAATAGTGAAGGGTGGGGGGGGGCGTGCAGGGAAGGAAGGGGGCGCTAGACTTCATTGTTTTGCTGAATTTTTAATTTTAACTAGTTCAAATTTAAATAGCCAGATGTGTCTAATGCCTGGAGAATGTTCTGGAGAGTGCTGTTCTAGAGGCTCGTCTTAAGTAGTGTTGCATGGGTAGAAATGCTTTCACCAGACAAAAAGTGCGTGCTAGCATGTTAACCTATGAGTCATGTCTCCCAGGCAACATTATAACCCAACCCTAAAGAGAGAGTCTCCAGAAGGCTCATAAAGGGGGACTTTGGTTTTGGGATTTTCAGACACTCTGACAGGCAGCTGTAGGCATTTTTTCTGTCTTTTTGTGGTAGATGGGGACTTTTGGCAACCCTTAACACGACTCGAGCACACAGCTCTCACACAGTGGCATGTTCATAGGCTATGCGGATCAACGCCCTGTGGAGGTCTCCGATATTGCACGGAGTTCTAGGACAGTTCTAATTTAATGTTTTGTCTTAGAATGAAGAGTTTGTGGCTGGGAGTGGGAGTGGAGAGAAGAAAGGGAGTTTTCCTTTTTGTTTATGTCCTCCACCATGGTTTGAAATTTTGATTCTATACCTACATAGCTTTTACCTAAATAAATACATAAAATTATTATAAACCTCTTCTCTCAAGTCTTCACTGCGTTACTATTGGCACAGAAAAGTGTTCAGGGTATTTTGTTAGGTGAAAAAAGGCAAGTTACAAAACCATATAGTTTCTTTTTTGAGGACACCCACATATATGCAGTGAGGAAAAGCTTTGATGAATAATATATCCTGAGTGTTATTTTGGTAGTGGAGCTTGGGATGATTTTAAGTAATTTTTTGTATTGTACTTTCTAAATTATCTTTGATGAAGATGCATTGCTTGCACTGTCAAAATAACAATGAGAGTACCGCCACTACCACCAACACAGCCCTGTTCCCTTTCTCTCAGGCTTTTCTTTCTTTTCTTTTCTTTTTTTTTTTTAAGCTCACGTGTCCTGTTTCAGGAAATAGGGTTAAATAACCAAACGAATACTTTAATTCTAAGTGTGTGTGGGCTATTTAGAAAACTTTTGAGTTAACACTGAATAACAGGTGTGACCTTAGCACTGAATAACAGATGTGACTTTGGGGGAAAAAAAAGCAACTATTTTCCCCATAGTTACCATGTGAGAGATCTTTAGAATTGTGGGTGGCTGGGAAACTGTTCTTTTACAATAAACTGGATAGGTTTTGGTTTTGATTTCTTGGTGTTACGCCCTGAATTGTGTTTTCCCCAAATTCATATGTGGAAGCTCTAACCCCTGGTACCACACAGTGTGACTGTATTTGGAGACAGGGCCTTTAAAGAGGTAATTAAATTAAAATGGGGTCATTAGGGTGGGCCCTAATCCAATATAGCTGGTGTCCCTATAAGAGGAGACCAGGACACAGACAACACAGAGGGACAAACATGTGAGGACATGGTGAGAAAGTGGCTGTCTGCAAGTCAGAGCCCTCAGGAGAAACTAACCCTACCTGTACCTCGAGCTTAGACTGCCAACTTCCAGAATTGTAAGAAAATAAATTTCTGTTGTTTAAGCCACCCAACCTGTGGTATTTTGTTATGGCAGCCCTAGTGGGTTTTGTGTGACTTGGGTTTTGTGTGACTTGCTTAATTCAGACCAAAGAGAAATTAAGGAATATTTTTTTATTGGGCTTTTTCTTGGATCCAAAATCTGGCAAAATCAAGTCTCTCTTTGTGGTAATTTTAGCCATTGACTACTTGGCTGTTTCTGTTTAAACCTTTGGGGACAGCGACATCTAGTGGCAGTTTCTTTTATATGCCCTTTTCAGTGGTCCTCAATCTGGCTGCACATGAGAATCACTTGAGGAGATTTAAAAGAAACGAACAAAAACTGATGCCCAGGCTTCATCCCAGACAAGTTATGTCAGAATCTCTGGGAGTGGAACCCAAGCGTTGGTATTTTTTAAAGCTTTCCTCATTAGTCCAAGGTGCAGCCAAGGTTGAGAACAACAACTTAATGGTGAAAACCAAGTTCAATGAAAACAATTCTGTGTTGTAAAAATATGAACTCAGATTAGGATGAAATTTCTCATGATATGAAAAAATTTGTTAATTTCTGTACTTATTTATTGTCCCTCTGGCTCCAAAGAAGGTACAATGCACAAGGGAGGGATCAAGGTCTGGTTTGCCTTTGGATCCTGAGAGCCTGGAACAGTGCTGGGGAGTCTGGGCCCATAATAGCTTTTGTTACATGAGTGAATGAAAAATATAGCCTGATGTCAGGCTGCGTTAATTAGAAATATGATTTCCATGTGATGGAAAACATTAGTCTCACTGCAGAGTGTAGAACATGTTATATTGGGTTCAGTTCAAAGCGACTTATGGAATCTTACAGGAAGACATGTCTTGGTCTGTCCTAAAACATGTAGGTTGATTTCTTGAAGTCTTTACAGCCTCTGATCCTAGGAGAGGATTTTCTGAGGTTTGATATAGCAGCAGGTTTTCAACGTCTTCAAAATGTTTTAGTTAAAAAGAAATGTTAAACCTATTAGCTTTTCCTTTGTGCTTTTCCCCCCACTGCCTTTAGGCTTAGAACATTCTCTATTATTTCAAAATCAGTCAAATACCCACTTAAAACTTTTCTAGTTTTTAAATTGTTTCTTTTTATATATTTAATGGCTTGACATATCTGGAATTAATTTTTCTGCATATGGTGCATTGTGAGTATCTAATTTCTTATTACTTACTTAGATCCAAGAGCCAATCTTGCCCACGTGATGTGAGTACACTCCATCCCCTTCCCGGTCTGTGATGCGCTCTTTATCCTGCATTGTGTCCTTTTATATACTAGTGTGAAAGATGTTAGAATGAGACTTTTCCTGGCAAAATGAGGGGAAGACAATTCTGCATTTGCAGACATTCAAAGGAAATATCTGAGGACCTGCTCCTTGACCCCATGACATCCTTAAAAAGTAGCCAAGGAGGAGAGAAAGAAAAAGAACAAGACTTGGTGAAGAGATTTCTCTGGGGAGAGTTGTTGCTGTGCTCTGGGCCTTCAAGGAGGAGCAGGAAGTGCTTCCTTTTACCCCAAGCTTGAGACCACCAGGAGAACTTCAGAAAGTGCTTTCCCTGGGGGAGACACGGGGCATCAGTGTTGACTCAAGGTGGAGTGTGGATTTCTACCTGGAAACCTAGGGGGCCAGAGAAGTCTGTCCTGCTGCTTTGGGCAGAGCCTGAGAGCACTTCTGCATGAGGTCGACCCCCATCCCCCCAGTTTGTAGGGTACAGGATGTGTGAGCATGTTTTGAGGACCAGATGGAGGGGCTGCTTTCTTGAGGAAGAAAGAAGATGTGGGATTATTGTGGTTTAAAGAAAGTTCACAAATTACTTAATATTTCTTCCTTTAAGAGATGATGCTTAATTCCCCTCTGCTTGAGTGCAGGCTGGACTTAGTGGCTTGCTTCTAATGAGTATAAAATATGATAGAAGCAAAAGGGCGGGAACTTCAAGGCTGGTCATACAGGCATTGTAGCTCTCTCTTCCCTCTCAATTCTTTCCCAGATCACTCGCTCTGGGGGGAGCGAGCTGCCATGTTGTGAGGACACTCAATCAGCTCTGTGCATGGGCTATCAGATAAAACACAGAATGCCCAGTTAAGTTTGAATTCTAGATAAACAATGAATATTTTTAAATTATACGTATGTCTTAAATATTATACTGACTAGGCATCTTTATTTTGAAGTTGAGACTGTGGGATTTACAGTGACCTAAAGATTGTCTCTGACATATGAATAGGTAAAAACCTGGTGGCACTTTCATCTGAAGAAGGGCTTATACCTTTGTAAGTACAAATTAAGGGGTGGGGGGTGGCAACAAACGAGGCTGCTTTGATCTCTGTCATAAGGCTTCTTGCTTATTCAAAACACTGTTTGCATTAGGACTGATTTTAGGGTTACCCTGATGACTAGGGTCTGCTTTCAAAATGCTCCAGATGTGGTCTCTGTCTTAATTAAGGCATTTCTGTCGGTTACAAATAATAGAACCCTCATCAAACCAGGTTAAACAGAAAAGAGAATTTACTGTAAGGATACATAGATCACTATAATAGAAGGCTTTAAATATTTTAAAAATAAATAAATTAGTTCATTCAGGGATAGATACCTAATGTGAGCCCCAGCCTGTCAGTGCAAAGCAGTATTGGGATAGGGAAGGAGACAGGACTTAAGGAGACAGGATTTAGTCTGATTAGAATAAAGTCAGGCCTTTGCTCCAGGGCTGGGAGAGAAGAAACTGTTTTATTTTCTGGCCATTATATGTGGCTGTGAGGTCTGGAGCTGCTGCAGCCACTTTGATACCTTGAATACAGCCTGGTTTGAGATGAGGTTGACGCAAGGGAGAGGACAGTTGATGAAAGAAATGCAGAGAAACAGAGTCAGAGCCCTGATCAAACCATTCCTGAAATCCTTACTACATCTAATCTTTTCAGATACAACAGTGGTTCTCAGCAGGGGGAGATTTTGCTCCTGAAAGAAGATTTGACAATATCTGGAGACATTTTTGGTTGTCACAACTGGGTGGGTGCTACTGGCATCTAGTGGATAGAGGCGAGGGACGCTGCTAAACATTCCATGAGACACAGGAGAGCCCTCTCCCCCTAATAGCAAAGAATTATCTGGCCCCAAATGTCTGTGTTGCTGAGGCTGAGAAGCTCTGACTTAGAGATTTGATTAGATTGAAGTTCTTTTTCTGGCAAGGATACTTTGTAAGTGGTACTGTGTCCTTCATATTAAAGTTGTCCCTTGGTATCCACAGGAGATTGGTTCCAGAACCCCCATGGATACCAAAATCTGCAGATGTTCAAGTCCCTGATATAGAATGGCCTAGTATTTGCACATTCTCCCACATACTTTGTAATCTCTAGATTACTTATAATACTTAACACAATGTAAATGCTATGTAAATAGTTGTTATAATGTATTGCTTTTCTTATTTGTATTATTTTTTAATGTTGTAATGTTATTTTTATTGTTTTTTTCCCATCCAGAAAAAAATTCTGATATGAGGTTGGTTGAATCTATAAATGTGAACCTGTGGATATGGAGGGTGACTGTACATTATAACGGGCTATTCTCTTGGCTCTTCTGGACTTTTGTACCTGCTACTGCTCCTCTTCCAATGCCCACCCTTCCCTTATTGCCTGGGGAACCCCTCCCTGCTCTCTCACACACCCAGGGACCTGCTTTCCCCTTGCACTCCCTCTATACCTAGTACTCTTCTGACTATGGCATTTGGGGGCCCATTGGTGTGTGTTTGGCTTCCACTGGGCTGGAAGTACCATGAAGGCAGGGACTCGATCTGTCTTCTCTCATGCAGGACACTGGGACATGATAGGTCCTGGTACATACTTGATATATAAATAAATCAATGACAAATCAATGACAGATATTTGAGCTGGCCCGAGACGATGTCTCTTTCTCTGTGGGCAGGGCTGTGTCAACACAGTTGTATTTTCACATGTCCATTTCTTTTCCCCGTTCACCAGTAAAATGGTGCAGCAGAATCATCCATTACATATATACAATGGAACATTATTCAGCCTTAAAAAAGAAGGAGATCCTGTCATATGCTATGACATGGGTGGATGTGAAGGACATTATGCTATGTGAAATAACCTAGACACAGAAGGACAAATACTGCATGATTCCACTTATACGTGGTGTCTAAAGTTGTCAGATTCAGAAACAGGAAGTAGAATGGTGGTTGCCAGGGGCTGGGAGCAGGGGAAAAGAGAATTGTTGTTTACAGGCGTAGAGTTTCAATTTTGTGAGATGAAGAAGTTCTGGAGATCTGCTGCACACCAGTGAGGATATAGTTAGCACTATGTACTGTGCACTTAAGCATGTGTATTCGTCCATTTTGTGTTGCTATAACAGAATTACCCGAGACTGGGTAATTTATAAAGAACAGAGGTTTATTTGGCTTACGATTCTGGGACAGCTGCATCTGGCACGGGCCTCAGGCTGCTTCTACTCGTGGTGGAAAGTGGCAGGAGCCGTCAGGTACAAGCAGATCACATGGCGAGAGGAAGCAAGAGAGAGAGAGGAGGTGCCAGGGTCTTTTTAAGCAACGAGAACTCTCGTGGGAACTAACAGAGCGAGAACTCACTCATTACTCCCCTCCTCCCCCAGGGAGAGCATTAATCCATTCATGAGGGATCCGCCCCCATGACGCAATCAGTTTCCAGCACTGTCACACTGGGGATCAAATTTCCACATGAGTTTTGGAGGGGACAACACATCCAAACTCCATCAGCATGGTTAAGATGTAAATCTTACATATTGTGGTGTTTTCTTACCATAATAAATAAGGTAGTTAATGAGAATTTAAAAATGTTCTCCAGTAATAAAGAAAAAAGCATCATTCCCTTGAGAGACTTGAGTAGATTTAGGAGGCAGGGCTCAGGCAGTGTCTTTCATCATTTTGTACTGATTTATGCAATTTTGTCTGCTTGTTTCAGGGTGACCTTATTAAATTCAAGGGCACCACATTGAGTCTCCTGTGCCTCTGAACCTCAGGCCCAGCCCTGGCCATGGGTGTGTGCTTATCTCTGATGTGGGAGCGGGGGCTGATGCCTGGAGCCTGGATCATAGCCTGGGGTCTAGCACTGCGGTCCTCAGGCAGCAGACAGACACCCGCAGAGCAGGGCCCAAGTTCTACTTGGTGATGTAAAGAATCCAGGTGGGCTTTTCTGCACTCTGCAGCAGAGCCCCCTGCTTTTTAATTAGGAGCTCTGCTCCAAAACAGAGCTGTTAGGTTGGTGCCTTCTTCCAGTCACCTGTCTGAGAGCCACAGGCAAGTGGCTCTCTCTGGCTCTGTAAGGGGCCTTCACACCTAGTTTATCACTCCTGCCTTCTCCCACTCCTTTTACCTGGGCCTGCCAACCAGTTAGCACCTCTGCTGAACAGAAGGCCTGGAGCAGAAAGGGCCCTGCTCCTCATTCCCACCTCAGGGAGCCATGCTGGGGGACAAAGGAAGGAGAGATGCCCATCCCCCTCTCTCCCTCCATCCCATCCCCGCCTCCTTCTCCTCTCCTATAAGGTTTTTCTCTTTTCTGAGAAACCAGCCTCAGAGCTGCCTGTAGAATATCCAGAAACAACCAGGAAGAATAACTACTTTCCCTCTCTCCTACTTTCTGCTTCCCACTTCCTGGGAGGACCCTGAGTTGGGTATGTTTTTGCTAGCAATGTTTAATCTCGCATTCCCACACGTTCCCCCTAACTATAATTTCATGTTACTTTCAGAACAAAGGTAGATTAGCCTTGAAGGTGTGATTATAGGCTTGGGGGGAAAAAAAGACTTGAAGATCATGAGATTAAGATGTGTTTGTTGAAAGAATAATTAGAAAATAGAGGTAAGGAAAAGGAAGGAAAAGAAAAACCAACCACAAATATGCACCACCTAGACATATTCTGAGCTCAGCCTGGGTTTGCCAGAAAGCAGAGCCTGAGAGGAAGCTGGAATGAGGGACGGGGGACTGAGGCAGGGTAGGGGAGCCTCAGAAGAAGGATGCATATTTGATTTGACCACTGCTACAGGCAGCTGGTTGACCCCTCAAGAGCCCTGTGCCACGTGAAATACGTTATGGGGACCTTGTCAGGAGAAGTGAGGGGAAAACACTTATCTACTGGCTCTTGTCCCCATTATTCAAACATTTGCCCTGTGGGAGGTCACCGCTCCTGCATTGCTGGGTCGTGCAGGCATAAACACTGAGTGAGTGCAAAATGGAGAAAACAAAGAAGACAGACCGGCATGGGCCTGAGTTTGGTGCTGTAGAAACTTGTCTGGGGGACTAAGAGACAGGCGAGGCCAAGAGTCTCAGAAGTGGTGTGCAAGAGGGGTTCCATTTTGGTATGCAAAATAGCAACTTGTCCAGCAGTTACTATGAGCCAGACACCGTGCCACCCGTTGTACACGGATTATCTCATCTTATCCTCTGGTAACCCTAGGAAGAATTACCATTATTATCCCTATTTTAGACATTAGAAAAGTGAGGTTCAGAAAGGCTAAGTTTACCCAGATGACGCAGTTAAAAAGTGGTAGAATCAGGATCCAAGCACAAGCTTTCTGAATTTCATCTCATTCTTGCCCTGTCTTTATAGTTAGTGCACATTTATCATTTGGGATTGCCCAGCATCCATTCTGGCTTCAGATTGGTTGGACTGAGTGACTTTCTTTTGGTCTTTCTGTTTAGTCTTCTGTGGTGTAGCTGTGTTTTAAGTTGGCCAACAACCTCCAGAATCATATGCTTCCTGCCCATGTCCAGGGGACAGATACAGAAAGAGGTTATTTTCCCCCCAGGATTCCAAGTCATCATGTGATTGGCTCAGCCAGGGCAGAACCAGTGGCTGCTGTTAGGGGAATGGAACGGGCCAATGGGCCTGGAACTGGATGGGATCCTCTTTCCCCAAATAATGAGTGGGGGAGCAATGGATACACAGACAGCTGGGTTCTGTTAGAAAGTGGGGAGTGGGGAATGGATGCTGGGTAGGTATCCTTTGGCCATCTGGAAATTTGTTTCTCAAACTTTTAATTTGGAGCAATCCATGTAAGAATGAAGGCACAGTTAGAAGGAACATTGAAGAGCTGGCTTGCTGACCCTACTCTGTGCTGGGACTCCAGGGCTGAACACCCTGCTTTCTGACCTCTCCAACCCTGTTTCTCCAGTCTTCTGTCTAATCTAGAAACAGTCTTCTCATCCCTGCTACTTTTAAAAATAAGTTCCTCTTTGCCTCAGTTTACCAAGTAAGGTTTTACTGCTTTCATGAGAGCCCTGATGCATGCTAGGATTTCTTTCTTTCTTTCCTTTTCTGTCTTTGCAGCTGGCTAGTAAGGGGATCTAAAGCCACGACCTTGGTGTTATCAGGCTGTGCTCTAACCAACTGAGCTAACTGGCCAGCCCTCATGCTGGGATTTCTGAAGAGACACAAAAAGTTCCACCTGACTTCCCTGCCTGGGTCCATAACAAATGGAGAAATATGGCAAAGAGTACCAACAGAAGCCAGGACGTCTTTATTAGTGAAAGAGAAAAGTTGGAAGTGTAACTTAGTGTGAGAGCCACATGGGACTGCAAACTGTGTAGAATGAGACAGACGTAGCCAACCAGGTGCAGATGGTACTGGGCTGGGCAAATCTCCTGACTGGGAGGCACAGCGGAGACTGTGTGCTTGCTGCAGCCAGGTGTCCCAGGAGCAGGCAGGGAGGAGCAAGCCAAGGACACCTTTGTTATGCTTCCCAGATTTACCAACCACATAAGACACTCCATTTCCCCTGAGATGGAGTGAGTAAAGGGGGATGGAGAGAGACCAGGAGAGTTTATGGAACATCCCTCCTCAAGGAAATCAGTGCCAAAGATGTATTCTCTCCTAACAGGTGGTAGGACCTCCTGGTTGTTTCTATCTACCTATGTCTGTCTGTCTGTCTATCTATCCATCTATCTCTTCAGCCTCATCTATCTCACAAAAATGGACTCATAGTGTATTTCCTATTTGTACCTGCTTTTCTCATCTAACAGCATGTCATGAATATTTCTCTACGTCAACATATACAACACATTTCTCTAAGTGCTACATAGCATTCCATTGCTTGATTTATCATCATTTATTAAATAATTCCCTAGTTTTGAATATTTAGGTACTTTCCAATTTTGCACCATTATAAATGTGTCTGTATCTTCACCCACGTTCCTGATAATTTCCTTAGAATATTCGTAAAAGTGAGATGATTGGTGTTAGAAATAATTACCGAGTCAAAGGGAATACATATTTTAAGGTTTTAAAATGTATTTACCAAATTTCTTTGCGGAAACTTTGTGTTAAATTATATTTTTACCAGCAATGGTACATGAGAAAGTTTCTGCCTATTTCATAAGTATTATCTGATGAAAAAAACTTATTGTTTTAATTTGTGCTTCTTGATTAGTGAAGTGGAATATTACTTGTATATTCCATTCATTTTTCTCCTTTTGTCTCATTTGCTTACTTTCCTGGTGGTGTGTCTTTTTCTTATTGAGTAAAGAAGTCTTTGTATGTTAAGGACATCAACCTATTTCTTGTCAAATGTGTTGCAATTATTTCTTCCATTTGTTGCTTATATTTTAATTTTATTTAATATCTTAGACCTACACAATAAAAAGAACACATTTATATGGTCATGCCTGTCAATTTTATCCTTCGACATTGTGTCTGCAGGGTCATTAATTTTTTTAAAAAGGATATCAGACCTCTGTGAAGGTCTAAATTTGTGCAATATACTTTTTCTAAATCCCGTGCACTTTTGCTAACCAAATAATTTCTCTTCCAGATCTTTCAAAGGATTTCAATTTTCCTTTGGCTATGTAAAAGAATCCTTGAAATCCTCAGGCTAGCACTGACTGTGTAAACACTATTTGCATAGTTCTCCTTCTCAGTTGTCTCTATCTCTGATTTAAAGTTGATCATCCACTTAGGACGTGGTAATGAGTTTACACGTTAATTCTCCAGCGAGGTATTATCCTAAAGCATACTACGCTCAAGCAGTTTAGAAATTCATTTGTTCAACTATGTAAAACAATGGATTCCACGATCCCTGCTCAGGGGAGAATGATGTGGTCACATTCCAGGCTACCAATTGCAAGGGCTATCGGGACGCTATCTTCTCTTTTTCCTACTACTTATCAGGGGACGCTATCTTCTCTTTTTCCTACTACTTATCAGCACTAACCACACAGAGATCAATGGGACCCAGGGATTGAAAAGAGGGCAGTAGACACTTTGCTGAGGTTGGTGGTTTCACAGAACTGTCTTGTACTCCAGTGACCCTGCAAAGTAGTTAATTGTCACTGGGGTTTTCAAACTGAGTCTTATAAAACGTCCTTGGGATTTTGTCAGCTGTCGTTTAGACTCCATTATGTCTACAGGTTTCAGGGATAGTTACTGTATCCAGAATATCCTCTGTTGATGCCTCTGCCTTCCTCATTAAGTCCAAGGGAAGCCACCATAGTTCTGATGTACTTGAAGTCCTGAAGTTTCCCAAAGGCGGGGGGCATGGTTACAAAAGAGGCCATCGGTGGAAGAATTCTCACCTGCCAAAAGAGGCCAGGAATGCTTTTTCTTTTCATTTGGGGAGTCTCCAAATAGCCAGCTCAGAAAGTTACTATGCATGGTCTACTTTTATATACAGCTTCCTGCAAACTTCCTTGGAGGAAGTGCACATTTATTTGTACATTTATTTTTAAGGGAATTGTGCTTTTTCTAGGTCTTGATATAATGCACTTTACACCTTACATAAAAGACCAATCTCTGGAATAGCCTCTCCTAGGCTTGGCTTAGGGAAATCTGAACTTTTTCTTTTAACTGCTTAATAAAAATCACAGCTCCACTGGTAAATGAATTAGAGCCACAGAAATTGAGGTCTGGAAGGAGGTCTTTAAGGGTCTCTTGAGCAGCCCTGGGAGGAGGGAGTGGGGTGGAAACTTGCAAGAACCACAGGGGTCCAAGTCCAGGTAGAGACTCAAGTAAGACTTGGAGTTTGAGGAGTTGATGAGATGCACAATCTGTAATGGTGTGTACACGTGTGTGTATGTGTGTGTGTGTGTCTTTTGGATGAATGTTGGGTGGATGTCCAGAGTATTCAGTGTGTTAGGTTCCTATTGCTGCTGTAACAAATGACCACAAACTTAGTGGCTTTAAACAACACACATTTATTCTCTTATAGTTCTGGAGGTCAAAAGTCCTAAAATCAAGAAGTCAGCAAGGCTCTGTTCCTTCTGGAGGCTCTAAGAGAGAATCTATTTCCCAGCCATTTCCAGCTTTTAGAGGCCACCTGCATTCCTTGGCTTGTAGCCCCCTTCCATCCTCAAAACCAGCAGACTAGCATCTTCAAGTCTCTCTCTCTGACCTCTGCTTCTGTCCTCACATCTCTGCCTCTGGTTCTCCTGCCTCCCTTTCATAAGGATGCCTGTGACTGCAGTGGGCTCACTGGGACAATTTAGGATAATCTCCTTACATCTTAATCACATCTGCAAAGTCCCCTGTGCCGTGTAAGGTCACATAATCACAGGATTTGGGGATTAGGACGTGGACATCTTTGAGGCTATTATTCTCTTCCACGGGCAGTAGGACCCATCTGCTTCACTTTTTGCTTTCCTGCAAAGATCCTAAGAAAGAAAAGAGGAGGATGCTGACAGTGGTTTATAATATCTTTCATTAGATGGTGCTGTGCCATTTACAAAACATTCATGATTTATTTCAAGTCCACTGAAGTGTAGTTGAATGCATACTGTGACGTTGATTCAGGAGCCCTGACTTCAGCACCTATTAGCTGTACGACCTTCAGACAATTTACTAAACTTCTTGAGGTGAAATATTCCCATCTGTAAATTGGGAGAATGTTGTGCTCAATGGAAAAATTAGCTAGATTTTGGGTAAATTGAGAATCTTGGAGTGTTTAACGTGAGAATTTGGAGAAGTGCTTTCCAATTCTTTGCAGTCAGATGAATTTACAAACTTGTCTAGTTTTTTTTTTTTTTTCACTCTCCATTTGTGTTCAGACCATCTGAGAAGCAGACATCAAGATGGGGTTAGACATACATGAGATTGTTTGGGGGAAATGTTTGCAGGGGGAATAGGAGGGAGTGGAGGAGGCTGGGAGAGCCATCAGGTCTGGCACCTGAGGAGGAGACCAAGGTGGCTGGAGCTGAGTCTTGCTGGAAGAGGTGAGTATTGGGTGAGGTGGACTTGAATCCTACTGTGGAGGGCCTTAAATAGGGAACTTTAGAGAATTACGGGCAGAGGATTAACTCAATCACTGCTGCCTGTTAAAAGAGTCATCCTAGGATGGAGTAGGATGGGTTAGAATGGGAAAGCACATAGCCAGGGCACCAACCAGGGACTGCGGCAACATTCCTTACTTAGGTGGGTAGTGTTAAGGGTCTGGATCAGGCTAGTGGGGGTGAAAATGGAAAGGAAAGACTAGCCATGTGCAATTATTCATCTCAAAGAAATAAATTTCTTTCATTTCTACCTGCCAAATAGAACCATTGGAATGTGCTCCATCAGTTTGGATTGTTGAGGGGCCAGTAGAAGTTTACCATGCTGTTGTTAAATGACTATTGTGAAGAATGGTGTTCATTTCGTATACATTGACTCTATCCCAGTGGAGGCTGATCTGATAGCTCTAGTCTGCTATCTTCTTCTACTTCTCTTCTCTTTCTTTCCTCTCAGATCCAAGAACTCAACGTAACTCGTGTCAGGAATAAGAATGGTTAGGGAACAACTCTCCTATTCTTCAGTAGAAGAAATTCACCAGATATCACCAAAGACGAGTTATGTCGACTTGCATCTTTTTGAATTTATCATAACATCTGAAGTTCCTGATGCTTCATTAAAACAAAACAAACAAACCAAACCAAACTAAAACAAAACACGAAAAGCAAAAAGGGTGTAGGAAATGTAGGTTTAAAAGATGATCACCATTTCCACCAATTTGACTTGAGTAAATTTGACCTGAATGTACTTGTTTGTGAGAAGTGTCATTCGGCAGCCATAGATTCCAAAGCAGGTTAGAGTGGGAACAAGGGAATGGTGTGAGTGGCCTTACTGTTAGAAGGAAATCCAATTGAGCATCCAAAACAGGCTCTAAAACTTATGGTGACATGCAATAGACGGCATGGGAGTCTTGATGGGTTGATAGAATGTAGCTGCAGAGCACAACTGGAAGTCCAGGCAGGTCATCACCTTCATGACCTCCAGCCACTGGGCTGGGTTAACCATTGGAGTCTAGTCTGTGGGCTGGCAAAAGCAAGTCAAGGTCCTCATCTAGAGAGAATCCACATTACCAACAGAGGGCTCAGAAAGAGTGAACAGGACATGGGCTAGGAGCTGAGGTTCAAGGTCACAGCTACAATTGGAGTGCTGGTGAGTGTCTACCATGTTGGCCTCTTGAGTTTCTTGTGTCTGAGATTAAGCTTAGTCTGGGGTACTGAGGCAGGGCTGGCACTTCAGGTGGCAGATACAGGGTCCCAATGGGGAGGAAGAGGCTGGGAGGTAGATGTAGATCTCAAACTTATACTAGAATCAGAACCACCTGGAAGGCTTGTTAAAACACTGATTGCAGGGCCCCACCCCCAAAGTTTTTGATTTGATAGGGCTATGCTGGGGTCCGAGAATGTTCATTTCTAGCATGTTCCCAGGTGATGCTGGTGGTGCTGGTCCTGGGCCCACACTTTGAATACAGTGTTTCTCTTTATTTACGGTATATTAGAACCACCTGGGAATATTTTAAAACCACTGATTCCTGAGTCTTACCTTCAGAGATTCTGATTTAATTGGTCTGGGGTTCCCCAGTGATCCCATATTTTAAAACCACTGCTTTAGACCCTGATAGACTCTGAACATACTGTTTTGTAACAAAATTTATTCTAAAATTTACATATAGTAAAAGTAATTCTTTTTGGAATCAGTTCTATGAGTTTTGATAAATGCCTAGAGTTATATAACTTCCAGCACAATCAAGATTTGTTTCATCATCCCCAAATTCCCTCATGCTGTCCCTTTGAAGTCGATTCCTCTCTCATCTTCCACTCCTGGCAACCACTGATATATTCTTTGATCCTGCAGTTTTGCCTTTTCCAGGATGTCTAAATAAATGGACTATACAGCATGTTGCCTTTGGAGTCTGGCTTCTTTCACTTAGCGTAATGCATTTGAGATTCATCAATAGTTTGTCCCTTTTCATTGATGAGCAGTGTTTTGTTGTATGGATGTCTCAGTTTGAATATACCAGCTAAGTATATTTGGGTTGTTATGGTTTTTGGTGATTATGAATAAAGGTTTTATAAACATTTATGGAAACATTTTTTGTGACCATAAGCCTTCCTGGGAGTGGGATTGCTGAGTCATATATGAGTAGAAAGTGTATGTTTAATTTTATGAGTAAATGCCAAATTGCTTTCCAAAATGGCTATACCATATTACATTCCTGCTGGCAATGTATGAGAGTTCCAGTTCCTCCATATACTTGCCAGTGCTTAGTACTGTCAGATTTTGGAGGGGAGGAGCATTCTAATAGATGTGTAATATGTCATTGGGTTGTAATTTGCATTTTACTATTGACTGATGATGTTGAACATGTTTTCCTGTGCTTATTTGTACCTAATTTGATCTATTTTTCCCTTTAATTCTATCAGTTTTTGCTCTTTTTTTTTTTTTTTTTTTTGGTTTGTTTTTTGGAGGCTGGTTGGTATGGAGATCAAAACCCTTGACCTTGGTGTTATCAGCACCACCATCTAACCAAGTGAGCAAACTGGCCAGCTCTTTGCTTCATGTATTTTGATGTGCTGTTGTTAGGTACATATGAGTACACATTTAGGATTATTATGTCTTCTTAGTGAATCGACCCTCTTATCATTATGTCATGTCTCTCTCTATCCCTGATAAATTTCCTGTACTGAAATTGACTACCTCTGATATTAATATAGCCACTTTTAAAATATTTTCATGGTATATATTTTCCATCATTTTGCCTTTAATCCATTTTTATAATTACATATAGTTGGATCTTTAAAAAAATTCAGTTGGACAATTTTTATCTTTTAGTTAGCATGTTTTAAGCCATTTATATTTTATATGGTTGGTTTAATGTTTAGCATATTCTTATTTATTTTCTTCTTATCTCCTTTGTCATTTGTTCCCTTTACCCTCCCACCTTAACATTATAGTTGTCATATGCATTTCATCTATACACATTGAAAACTCTGTCAGGTAATGTTATAATTTTTGCAGTCAACAGTCATAAATATCTCATTGAATTTAAAAGAAAAAGATAGTCTATTATATTTACCCAGGCATTTACAATTTCTGTTGCTTTTCTTTTATTTGTGTAGTTCCAAGATTCATCTGGTATCACTTCTCTTCAGCTTTTGTGGGTTTTTTTGTTTGTTTGTTTTTGTTTTAGCATTTCTTGTAGAGCAGATCTGCTGGCAATGAATTCTCTTAGTTTTTCTTAATCCGAGAATGTCTTTATTTCCTTTCATTCCTCAAGGATATTTTTGCTGACTGTGGAATTCTGTGTTGACAGCTCTTGTCTTACAGTACATTAAAAATGTTGTTCCAATGCTTTTTGGCCTTCACTGTTTCTGGGGGCTATTTGCTGTTATTTGTTCTCTAAATGTAATCTATTGTTTTTCTCTGACTGCTTTCAAGACAGTTTCTTTATTTTTATTTTTTTCAGCGATTTGATTAGGATGTGTTGGGTGTTTATCTTTGAGTTAATCCTGTTTGGGTTTCATTTGAGCTTCTTGAATTTTTATGTTTTTCACCAAATTTGGAAAAATTTCAGCCATTATTCAATTGTTTTTTTCTGCATCAATATTTTTCTTCTCTTCTGGGACCCCAATGTAATGAACATTAGATTTTTTGATACTGTCCTGCAGGCTCCTGAAACTTTGTTCTTTTTTTTTTTTTCAACCTTGTTTTCTTTCTATTCTTCAGATTGGACAATTTCCTTTGATCTATCTAAAAGTTTCCTGATTCTTGTCTGTGTAACCTCCATTCTGTTATTGATATCATCCTGTGAATTTTTTATTTCATATATTGTATTTTTCAGATCTCACCCCTGGTTCTTGGTAATAAAAAATTTCATTTTTCTGCTGAGAACGTCTATCTTCTCATTTACTTCAATAGTGCTTACTTTTACATTATGGTTTTATAGCATGGTTACAGCAGCTATTTTAAAGTCATTATCTTATAATTCCAGCACATGGGGTCATCTTCAGATTGGCATCTGTTGATTGTCTTTTTTCTTGAGAATTGGTCAGATTTTTCTATTTTTATCATGTCAAGCAATTTTGGGTTGTATCCTGGATATTTTTAATATTAAGTTCACAACTCTGAATCCTGTTGAAAGCCCCTGGAGAATGTAGGATGTTAATTACTTTTTTTTTTTTTTTAGCAAGCAACTAACCCCATTTGGTTCAGATTGGGAGTTCTGGCCCACATTTTTTTATGCTGTTTGGGTTTTCCCTGAACATGTACCACTTAGGGATTAGTCTGGGACTTGGCTGGGTCTCAAAGCCTTTGACATGATTTTTTGGATCTGCTGTATACATGTGCAGCTCAGACTTGTATTGGTTTGGACATAGAATTAGGGGATCCATTTTCCCAAATCTCTTTTCTGTGTTACCACCTCCATACACTTCAGCTTCTAGGATCTACTCTTTCCTGTTCTTACAGCCAGAAAGATGGGTTTCTTCCATGTAATTCTGTGCAACTCTGGGGCTGCCCTAAGGTTCAAAGTGGTGGGAGAAAAGAGAGAAAAACATAACAGGGATATCCCTAAACAGTCTTTGGTCCACAAAGACCCCTTTTCTGGTAGCCAGAGAGACAAGTTTTTCTCTTGGGGTCTAGGCCTCTGTGCAGTGTTGTCAGTACAGCTCAAAAACTGGGATTGGTTAGGGCTGAGAGAGGAAATAGATAAATAAAAAATAATGGATATTCTTCTCACAATCTCAGGCTCACGGGAGTCTTTTTTCCAGTTGTCTGACCAGAAAATGGAGGTTTCTCGTGGAGTTTTGCTATCCATGCCTGCTCCACAGTTCCACAGCTTGGGCCCCTTTGGGTCAAAGCTGGAAGATAAAGAAGGAAATAAACCCCATTGTTGTACTGGATGTTCTTCAGGTTTTGACTTCCCTCTCTGAGCTGCCTGCTATTGTTTCCTTTCCAGAGCCCTTGGGTAGTTCTTTTTGTGTTCTAATCGGTGGGAGCGATAGGATGTGATGTGATCTACTCCATCTTCATTGGCGCTGGAAGTCACTACACTTTTTTGGTCCCAATGACTTACTCAGTCTATTTGCCTTTCTTTAATCCAAGGAGGAAGGGGCTTCTCCTTCAAAGGCGATGGCTATTTTAATTGACCCTAGATGGTCTGGCTCTTCCAGTGTCGCCTTCTTGCCTCCTCTCTCTGCAGTCTCCCTTACTGAGAAGCTTTGACTCCTCTCAGGCATGGGCAGTGAATTTTGTGCTACATCCAGTTCTCTGCTGTTTTTCTTCCATGGATTCCACGACACAAAGCTGGACATAGTGCCCCAGATCCTCTTCCCCTTGGGCTGTTTAAGGCAGCCATTATCAGTGTTTGTGTGTGTGTGTAGTGTCTTGATTTCAGTGTCTAGCTCTCTAACCATAACACCCCAAATCATCTGGGTCTAAAGGGATTCAAAGCACTTTGTGTAAATAGGGTACTAGAGATCTTTTCTGAAACCCTTCTAGTTCGTGAGATGTGCATGTGGAAGTGGCCTGAGTATGACCTTCTGATATGTAGTTATATGGATTTCATCATGTAGAGTTTGATCTTCCATTTTAGCACTGTCATTGCTTGCAAAAGGTCCTTTTGGCCTGGTTTGCCTACCTCTGTTTGTGTGTGGATCCTGATCTTCCCAGAAGATGTGAACTATTTTTATTACACTGATGTTTTAGAATCCAGGTGGGTAGGGGTGCTCTGAGTATATCCCACTGTGGAAGTGACAGTTTGAATCAAGAAGTGAGTGGATCTCCCCTAGCATTCTTCTTCAGTCCGGGAGTTCTTCTCATGAACTGTGATGGACAGATAAGTATGGGGACTGTCCCTACCTTAGGGAGGAACCATTTCAACTCCCCCTTTGGCTGGCCTTTTCTATTCCCCAATGAGGGGGATGCTTCTATTTAGGAAGTAGGGACTAGGTATAGAAGAATTTCCCTTTTTATGATTCCTGAGCCTTTTGCTCAAGGAGGGGAGCATTTACATTCTGGTCACAGGCCCCGGCAGATGGCAACTTTGTGAGGCACCTGTTTTCCAGCTGTTCGCACCCCCCACGGAGGCCAGAATGAATGTGAGTAGATGTAAAATATTCCACAAACTCTGTTTAGGTTGCTAGTAAGTAGCCAGGTAGAATAGTTGTTTAAACAAGAACTGGTGCCCAGGGATATTTATATATATGTCAAATTTTGCCCAGTGTGCATGTATTCATCTTGTAGTTGAAGGAATAAATTGGTATTAACCTGATATGATGCCATACTCACAGTTCCCTGGACCTATTTTCCATTTAGAGTGAAATCAAGAAGATTGGCATGTGAGCCTGATTCTTTTTTTGTTCTGTATCTTATGAAAAACAAAGCTCTTGTGTTTTGGGGTGATGTCATTTTCCCTACGGGAGAAGAGTGTGAGATTAGTACTTGCCCCCACCTTTAAGTCTGGCTTTTGATTTAATTATCCCATAGAATTAATCTTTTAGTAGAATGTTCTATCATAGCTTTAACGCCATTTCTGATTTTGCCTATGTAGACAGGGCCTGAGTCTCCTCCAAGTGTTCAATTAGGATAACTTACAAGAACAAAGTGGGGGAAATGACACTGGCTATCATGTCAAAGCCATTTATACTATCAAATAATGATGTCTCTTTTCTAGGAACACATAATTATATTTGGAATTCATGATAACATTCTCCAGTATTTCAAAATCCAGACCACAAACATAAAATATCAGGGGGAAAAAAAAATGCTTTTGATGTGTCAGAATTTATTTATTTTCCAACCCGTTGTGCTTTGTCTTATGGTATGTGAATGAGCACTTATCAAAACATAAGAAGTTTATTATTCAAATATTCCATTCTTAACATTTGTCCAAATTCAGTTTAATATGCCCTATTAACATGAAGAATGTTGAGAAAGGATACTGAATAAACATTATGAGGAGATTAGAAAACTAAATTAGGCTTTGTCCCTAAATATTTTAAAAAATATTCATTTAAGTTATAGAAGTAATGCATGAACTGTTATTTAAAGTAAAAAAGCAAACAATATGTTCTTAAATACTTAATAGCATGGGGTCAAAAATCCCTCTTCTGTAGGAAATTTGGGAATCCATCTTTTCATGCCTAAAATAATTTTGCAGTTGCCCATTACGATATATAATTTATTATTTAGAATTCTCTTTAAATTTTTTTTCATTTTGGTTTGCTCCCTTTAATAAGAGGGAGATATATTATGCAATCTTCTAAAGTGTAGCACTGATTTCCTGCCCATTAACTTGTCTGCGTTTATGCTTTGTCTTGTCTTGTTGAATCAATCACTGTGGTGTTTTATGGTTATTTCCACCTGTGTCTCATCTCCCCAGCTAAAATGTAAACTCCTTCAATATGTAAGTTTATATCCTGTACTTTTTGTGTTCTATGTCACTCGAAGGCTATTACACACAGTAGGTACTCAGCAAATACTTTTCCTTATTAGAAATGAAGATTAGCATTAGATTAGTTCAAGTGTGCTACACAGGGACAAACCCAGATGTTGCTTTTGGGAGGGTGATGTTGGTGGTATAAATCTTTGCTCTCTCCTGGTTCACTTGTGGTTTGACTATTTCTTAAGAAAGAATTAAAAAAATCTAGTTACCTCCTCCTTCCTCCTTCTTCCATCCCATTTCCTTCCCCTTTCCCCTCTCCCCCTCCCTTCTAACTTCTCCACAATAACATCATAGAAACATAGAATGTAAAAAAAATCTTAATAATAAAACAAAAAATGGTAAAAAAATAATGCTGGTTAATTTAACGTGCTAATTTGTTGGGTTTCATTTATGAAGATTTTATTTGGAGGAGAAACTGAATCAGAGTGTTTAGATTTGAATGAGGAATAAAAGACAAAGTTGCTACTTCTTTTATGCTTTTCTCACCTCTCTCATTCTCCTATGTACATATGGTCATTTATGCAGGGTGGTTTTACTATATTTCCCTCTTCTGATGATAGGCACTGATTACTAGGATGAAATGGACAGCACATTGGTTGGATATGCTGCCAAATAGTTTATCCATAGCCCAGACACTTGTCAGTTATTCTCAGGCCTTCATCTATTCACTCTTCCACAAGTATGTATTGATCACCTGCGATACGGCGGGCATCGTGAAGCCCTAGAATTATAGTGAGGACAAGACAAACATACCCTAGTCCTCAGGGACTTGTATTGTTCAACTCTGTTAAATCCTAAATACACTTCTTTGTGGACAGGATTGTGAACTGCTTAAACCTGGGTGATGTTGGAAGACAAATTGGACATCTTCATACTGATTTCACATAGTAATTGTTTTGCTTTTCACTTAACTTACAGAGACTTAAGTCAGGTTATATAAATAAATATGAAATCAAATAGGCTTTTCTATTCTAAGGGTAAAAGTTTTAATGTTATTCAAAATAAATTCTAATAAATATTGAAAATTACATATAAATTATTCACCCTACATGAGTTTCTTGTGAAGAGTTATAATCCCCTACAATGACTATGTAACCTACAGAAAATAATTTAAGTTCTTTTTCCCTTTGTTCAATGGAAGTTGACACCGTGTTGAGGGTGTCCTGTGGAACGAAGGGGTAAAACTGAGATATTTGACTTTTTAGAAACAGAAGAAAATGTGACCATGATTTCACAGATGCTGCAACGTGGCTTGGCAGCAGTCCCTGATAGCTCTCCTGCTGTGTTTTTTTGGGTAACAGGGGATGGAGAAAACAATGAAGATGAAATTTCCAGGAAATAACAATCAGGTGTTGCTTAATGGAGTCAATTGCCATTAAAATCCAATTCGATTCATTTGAAGAATGAAATATCACAATTGCAACTACACTGTAATGGCTTTTGGAAGATGAAATTTGTATAAGCTGGGTTAATCCCTTGATCACCAATTCAAATAAAAATAGATAAAACATGAGGAGGTTGGCAGGGGTGAAGGACTGGGAATAGCAGTGGTGATGCCAGCAGGTGTCTTTTCTGCCAAAGGGAATTGGCATAGGGAACAGTCTCTGAGCCCAAATCCTGGAAACCACAAGCTGGTGGAGACAGAAGACAGATTGCCCATGTCCAGCTGGGGATCTGGAGCCCTGCTGGTCAGCTGACTCACAAATGAACTGCTCCTCTGACCTGCACACGTGAACTTGTGCACAGAAATGTGCATTCCTTTCCATTAAGAGTTTTGCTTTCTGTTAGCCTTCAAGAAGTTTAAGTGCTTCTCATTAACAAGTTGTATCTTTGGAAAATACACAGAAATGGTCTCTCTGGGGGTGAGCTACTCCCTGTTTGTAGAAGAGGCCCTTTCAATGTAGTAGTTAAGAAATCATTTAATGAATTCTGGCTTTATAACCAATGGTTCCCTGGAGGTCTGAAAGAGTTAGGAGCTACCACAAGGTCCTACTAGACTTCCAGGAATAACTTATACACAGGCTGGGTCAGCCATATGGGATGGAATGCACTGGGAAACCTTAATTCTGAGGCTGTTGCCTTGGACTTGAAATACTTTGACAATCAACAATAATTAGCAAGAATTGGGATGAGATTTGTTTCTGCTTGGCAATTTCTTCTAAGACACTACAAGTGAAATGGAATTTCAAAGGCATGTTTATATTGCTTTTGATGACAAACTTTTAATTACCTCGCATACACAAAATTGGCATGGTATTTAGGATTTTTTATGTAGTTATTAAAAAGGTCCTACAAGAATCTCTACTAGGCTGTGCTTGATTTGCCTGTACATTGGGTAGAGTGCTGTTGACTGCAAGCTACAGATAGCCCAGGTCAGAATGGTTTAAACAATATGAATAATTTGTGACCTTGCATAACAAAAAGATCTCAAGTGGGGCAACTTCAGGATTGGTTCCAAAATCAGCACCTCGAAAACATTGCCAGGATCTCCCATTCTTTCCATTTTGCCCTTTTCAATGAGGAGAGTACCTTCTCCTTATACCAAGATGGCCGCCAGAGTTTGAATATCGAAATGGATATGACCGTGTCCAGCAGAAGAAAATTCTCCCTTTGTGTCACTTTTTATTATTGACTAAACATTTCCAAGAAACTCCTCTGCAGACTTCTTGTCACATCTCATTGGCCAGGGCTGGATCACAATCCCTTTCTAAATCAGCCAGTAGTGAGGTGAATGGGCTCACACTGACTGCTTAGAGCTGCAGACTCATTAGGATTTACTCCTGGGTCAAGAAGGGAGAGGTGGATCCCTGACCAAAATCTCCCATACTTGAACATGTATGCACGGCTAGCCAATGCTAGTCAACTGCTGAAGTGCGGTATATACGCATATGGTACATATGTGTGTGGCTAGCCACTAATGGACTACTGCTGAAGTGTGTGCTCTCCTGAAGCAGATGCCAAGAGAAAGTTTGGGGTGCAAAATGATTTTAGGGTTCAGTTCTTGTGAAGGGAAAGGGGATGAAGCAGGATTGGGCAGAGGAAGAAGTTGAGCTGCAGTACAGGACTGATAAAGGCTTGGCCATCCCAGTGGAGAGTTCTGAGGCGAGTATTGCCCATCCGTCTCTTGCACTGGGTTGAAATGGCCAGGCCTTTATACCCTAGGGATCACTCATCAGATGTGGCTGCTGGGAAAGGCAGCTCTCTGCAACTGAGGCAGATCTGGAAGGGTGCACTCCTCACAGCTGGGCGGATCTCCTGCCCTGCAGGGGGATCTGGGTGGTGTACCCCTACGTGCATCACACCAACCAGTGTCTATCACAGCCCAGCGTGCACAACTGCATAATGTGAAAAAAGAATGTGTGTTTATTTAAAAGGATTTTATAGTCTCCTCTGGCTGTTAATCCAAACTGTTCATCGTTCTCCATTCTTGGCTTCATTTATTCTGGAGCAGTAGGGTTTTACTGTATTATGTTCATGTGTTGATCATAGATGTTTAGAACTTAAACAGCTCTTGGAGCTCACCTGTTCAATAAGAGATTTAGACAAGGAAGCTGGGGCCCAGATGAGTTCTGGGCCTGACTTTGAAATCTTTCATGAAACAATAGGCACTCAATAAATATTTATTGAATTGAATTACTCAAGGTCACAGGCTCAGAATTAGAACCTTGCTCTCCTGATGCCTATTTCAGTACTTTTTCTCTGTGAACCATGCTGTCTCATGTGTGTGTGTGCGCGTGTGCGTGTGTGCCTATGTGTGTATGAGGTGGCGGGGTGGGGGGAGAGAGTGAGCTTGGGAGAGAGAAAGAGAAAGAGATAAGCAGACTGAGAAACAGACAGAAAGAGAGACCATTAAAATGGTTTCAGACAGGTGGTATAGGATTTTATGTTGTCTTATATATCTGTAGAAGAAGTCAGGCAAATCAGAATTATTTCACTTGAAAAACTGGAGGCAGGTTTATCTGGCATTTATATAGGTTTTATTTTATGGGCTGCATTAAGGGCACAGACTCAAACTTGGGTGGGGCAGCAGCTACTCAGCATAACCAATTGTTGCCATGGGGCAATGCAGGCCCAAGATGGCCTGGTCCTCTGCTTCTCAAGAAAAGCTGGAAATCCGGATTTTTAAGTGAGATCTCCAAAATTTTTAATGTTGATTCAAAAATTTTAAATTATGAGGTCAGCCAACTTAATCATGTTAGTTTGCAAACTCTAACCCAATGGTTCTCAACCAGGGGCACTTTTGCCCCTCAGGAGACATTTAGCAATGTCTGGAGACAGTTTTGGTTGTCACAAGTAGGGTAAAGAATACTACTGGCATCTAGAGGCCAGGGATGCTGCTAAACATCCTATAATGCACAGGACATTCCCCACAATGAAGAATTATCTGGCCCAAAATGTCGTTTGTGATAAGATTGGGAAACTGCTTTAGTCATGTGTTAAAGTCAAAAACAAAAACAAAACAAAACAAAAGTCAAAACCAAAAAATGCTTCTTTTTCACTGGGACTTCTTGTTTGAAAGGTGGCAGCTGGGACCTGCCCCCAAATGGGGAAATTAGATTTCAGAGTTCCAAAAATCCATGCTTTTTAAAATGGTTGCTGAGTTGCAAATGGCCAAAAAGCACATGAAAAGATGCTCAACACCACTAATCCTCAGAGAAATGCAAATCAAAGCCACAATGAGATATCACCTAACCATTAGGATGGCTACTATAGACAAAAAACTAAAGAAACAAAAACCAGAAAATAATAAGTGTTGACAGGGATGTGGAGAAGTTGGAGCCCTGTTCACTGTTGGTGGGAATGTGAAATGGTGCAGCTGTTGTGGAAAACAGTATGGTGGATCTTCAAAAAGTTGAAAAAAGAACTAGCATGTGATTCAGCAATTCCACTTCTGGGCATATATCCAAAAGAATTGAAAGCAGGGTCTCAAAGAGATATTTGCACACTCATGTTTATAGAAGCATTATTTGCAAGAGCCTAGAGGTAAAAGCAACCCAGATGTTCATTGATGGATGAATGGATAAACAAAATGTGGTACATACATACAATGGAATATTATTCAGCCTTAAAAAGGAAGGAGCTTCTGACACATGCTACAGCATGGGTAAACCTTGGAGACATGCTCAGTGAAATAAGCCAGATGCAAAAGGACAAAAATCATATAATTCCACTTATATTAGATATCTAAACTAGTCAAATTCATAGATACAGAAAGTAGAAGGGTGGTTGCCGAAAGCTGGGGGAGGGAGCAAAGGCGAATTGTTTTATATGGTGATAGAATTTCAATTCTGCAAGATGAAAAAGTTCTGGAAATCCGTCTGTCTCACAGCAATGTGAATATACTTAACACTACTGAACTGTACACTTAAAAATGGTTAAGATGGTAAATTTCCTGTTATGTTTTTTTAAACCACAATTAAAAAAAAAAGATTACTGAGCTGAAAAATAGTACACCAATAAATTCTAATCTCATTGTATTTGAAATCGTTAGACAAAGGCATTTCTGAAAAACACAAAAACAAAAAAATGCATTATTTGTAGAGACCCAAGTCACAATTTCCTCTGCACTTGAAGAGAGAAATATCTAAAACACCAGTCCTGTGACTGAGTGACAGGTGACTACAATTAAAAGGGTTGTGCATCAGGGTTCCTGTCCTCCCTCAGCACCCGGTTCTCATGTGACCAGATCACCAGGACTTTCCTGCTGTGCGTAGATGGTGGGATGGGTCCCTCCTCTCCTAGGGTCAGGAAAACCTTCACTGTTGTGCATTTTGACCCATTCCATCATTTATGACACTAACTTACACCCTGAGACTTCCAGAAGTTGGCTTTTGATATGAAAATCAAGATTTTAGAATTCCAAAATCTCTCTCTTAAATAAGTCTCTCCTGTGTGTCTAAAATACCCTCTGTGAAATCAATTGCATTTTTCGTCCTGGACAGTGTAGGTGTCTCTCTAGACAGAAAGTTTAGAAGGCCATCTCTGTTGTCCAAAGTTCAGGGAGAGGAAAGGGGACAGGAAGGAGGGGAGTATCTTTAAATGCCATCCGAATACTCATCTTGCCCCCTTCACAACACTGTGAGATCTTTGAGGGCAGGGTTTATGTCTTCATCTTGTACCGCTAGGGCTTGGCTGGTACAATAGGAGCTACAAAAAAAGTGTTTGAATCCAGGCACGAATGAATGAATGGTTGACTTGATGTCTCTGTCTTCCTACCAATAGAATAGGACTAACATGGCTGGCTGGCTTGCGCGGTTGGTTAGAGCACGGTGTAGACAACACCAGGGTCAAGGGTTCAGATCCCTGTACTGGCCAGTAGCCAAAAACCAAACAAACAAAATATCTCACAAAAAAACCCAACAACAAAAGAATAGGGTTAACAATTCTTAGTGGTGACCACAGACAAAATTGCAACCCAGGCTAAAGTTTCCTCCATGACCCTTGTATTTCTTTTGGATGTACCATTTCCTTTCCTTATTAAAAATTGCTCTCAGGAGAGACTTGCTGGTGGCTTTGCCCCACGTTACGCTCTGGTCGGTAGTTTATCTTTCCAAAGGGTATTCGCTTCTTCAGCCTCATCTGTGTTGTGAGATGGAAGGGTTGTCTTTGTTAAGGGAATTTTCAGGTACAATTTGTTGGGAGGGATTCTCTGAGGTGGCCGGTCCTTTCCTGGGCCCCCAGAGCCGCTGAGTCCATAATCTGCTTTGCTTACACTGAAGGCCGGCCCTGGTCATCCCTGCCCTGCCTGCATCACCGGGTTGTCAGGAGGATAAAGCGGAGCAATGGATGGAGCAAGACTGTGAAAAGTTAAAAGCTCCTCACAAATGCGGGTTGTTATTGTTGTGAATCCACAGCAGTCAGAGAGGTCCTCCTCTGGAAAAGAGTCCCATCTCTGAGGAGACTGGGGCCAGTTGGGAAAGAGGTTTATTAACTGGTCTCTTGCTTTAAAGCAAAGAAAACAACAACAACAACAACAACAACAACAACAACAACACCCCACCAATGTACACTGTAAGTGAATAGGATGAAATTTGTTCTTAAAATCAGAATGGATAAGGGGCTCCCCCCCACCCCCTGCCCCACCCAAAGCCTCTAGAACTTGCAAACTTTGTTTTGGCAGGTTCACTGCCAAATGACAGGAAGTCAATAGCCTTAATTTTTCTCTCTGTTCCCACATCTCTGTCTGCAGCCTTCACTCCCGCCCCACTGTTTTAGAACAAGTCTGGGCTTGGAGCTGATCGTCAGCTTCTGGAAACTGAACTGGTTCCGTGTGTATTTGGCTTGGCTGAGTGAGGGCGAAGGGCTTGCTTCTGAGGAAGAGGAGAGGGGTGCGTGCAGGGGAACATGGGGGCACGTCTGGGTTGTGCTCATGGCCTGGCAGCCGGCTCTGGGGCAGGGGGGTGGGCAGGAGGCGGCAGGGGTGGAGGCAGTCAGCTCCTGGGTCTGATTAGTATTCTTGCTGCTGGTCAGATTTCACTAAATACGGGCCAATTGCTGGAAAATAAAGTCACGAAGGGGTGAGAGGCAGCTGGTGGGCATTGATGGGGGTGACTTGTTGTCCTGTAGGGAGGTAGCCGTTTCCACTACTGTTTGGAAGTGGAAGGGAGAAGCCACTGCTGCCTTTTCCTGCTTGCTGCCTATTTGCATCCTTTTCCTGGAGGAGACTTGAGTGTGCTCAGTTATTAACTAGAGGCCACACACTGGCCGGGATTCCCGGGACTGGGTTGGGCAGCACAGGAAGGCTCCTAAGCTGGGAGCTGAAATTCTATCCTCTGCCCTCACCAAGGGCTGCCAGATCCAGTGGCTGTCCCTTGACAGCAGCCCTGGCCTGAAGGGCCACCCGTAGGCTGCCCGGGGGATGCGGGCAGGCGAGGAAGCTTGGCGTGGTTTCTGTGTGTGGTGGAGAATGATTTTCTGTGCTCTGGAACTTCAAGGGCTTTGCTGAGCATTTTCAGAGCTTGGCTGCTTTTCTCTCCCTCTTCGCACTGAGTAAAGAAAGAGCCCTTCCTCCCTTGCTCCTACTGTCCAAATTCAACACACCCTCCAGGGCTCTGTTCAAATCCCACCTCCTCCTATACTTCTAGAACAGTCTTCTCTTCACTAACACCCAGAACCTTGTGTATTATACCCAACACATAAGCAGGTACTTGATTACCTGGAATTCCATGTATGTTGGCACTCAGGAATTATTTTTATCTTGCTAGTTTGCTATGTATGTCTTGAGAGTTGCTCTCTGTATGTCTTACATTTGTGAGATGGTTAACTTCTTTAGAACAAACAACAAGCTCTGCTTCTTTTATGCACTTTTCAATTCCAAGATTTATACTGACATTGTAAGCATTTAAAAACCCATTAGGTTTTTTCATTTTTCTTTTGTAGTTCAATTCGTGTGACATGGGAGGACGACATTGGAAGGGAAGGCGCACTGTCAGGCCCAGAAGAGGTTTGGGCGTGGCCATACTGCAGGGTGTGCCTGTGCTTCCTCAGCCTGCACCCTGTGAGGTGGTAGTGACAGGTCGCCATGCTCTTTTTTATTAGTCTGACAACCCTTTCCAACACAGTCACCATAGATCCATCAGAGCTGGCCCATGCTCTGAAGCATTCATGGGAGCACTGGGCTCCTTTGCAATTCCTGCCCTCCCATTTCTCTTCCCTCAAATGGCCAGGGTAGGTAAGACGTGTCTACACAGGCTAGACAGAGGGCGGGGAATGTTTTGGCCATGGGAGGCAGTCCCTTAACATTTTGCCACACTGGCAGAGTTGGATAACCACGCTTGGATGGTGGTCATGGGGGCAGGTGAACTCAGTGGCACGTTAAGGTGTCACAGGTGCTTCAAGACTCAGCACTCTATCTAACACACAGGTGTCCGGGTCTCATGCTCTTATGCCCCGGTCCAGGTGTGACCTCAGATAAGCAGACCTTACATTTTGATGTTTTCCTGTAGAGTAGATACAATCAGTGATGAGATTGTTTTTCTCTCCCTTGATTTATAGCTGCTTCTCTAAGATTTCCAGATTAAGAATGGTTTTAGGAAATTAATGTTAAATACTACCAATGTTCATTTCCCTGGGGGTGTAATAGACACTGTTGATGCCCCCGGGTTCCCTTTGCCAATTCTGCATGCCCACTGCCCAGCTTCACTTCACTTTGCTTCCAGGCTGGCGCTGATGCCTTTTTCAGAGGATGCCCTGAGGCCACTGAGGCTGCTTGGGTCACAATACAGAGACCCAGAAATGCCTGGGGGTTTGCATCTACCTTGAGAAGGCCAGTAGCAAATGGCTGACTGTGTGGGAATAAGAAAGGCCAGCTCCCTTGCCTCTATATGGGACAATTTATGCTCCAGAACTCCAGTGGAATCAGGCTGAGGCTGGGACTTGGTCTGGAATCCCACCTGTGCTTGACTTTTTCCCTTTTCCAATTCTCCCCCCCGCCCATTCTCTTCCCGGTTTCTCCTGGGAGCACTTCAGTGATGTATCACTGGTGAGTGAACTGCAGTCTCAAGGCCTGCTTCTGGGGAACCTGTCTTAAGATGGGGGTAGCAGAAGGGTGATGGTGGTGGTGGTGGTGGTGGTGGGGAAAGGGTGTAGATCATGGATAATCGTGATCATGGTTAAAATAAAGCTGCTCTGAGTCTTGATCTGCAGGCACATGGCATGCATAAAGCAGAGTAGCGATGAGTGGAGTATCTGCTTATCCAGCAAGACCTGGTAATTGGTGTGTGGACTGGGGCTGCCAGCTGTTTGGAGGTGAGGGCTGAGAATATGGTGGGCAACAGTCACTTTATGTAACTCAGGTTAAACTACTTCTGGGTGACAGAGGGTTGTTCATAGTTGATTTTCTCAGTTTCTGAGATTGGAAGTTGGCATCACCCATGAAATAGTCACGATGGCCTCCATGCAAAGCGAGATGCTTCGTGTGGGCTGATACCCGGTCTGCTGCTCCCCCTGATGCCATGGTGGAAGGATGTGGCCTTGAGAGGAAACATTTCCTTCCTTTACCGAAAATCCACATTCATTGCTTTTCACTGTGTTCACCATGTGGGCATATTCCTTCTGTAGGAATTAAAAGAAAACAAAAGCAAACATTATTTCCCAGAAATTCTAAGTTGAAATGAAAAACTCATCTGTCTTGGTTAAGCAGTTAATTCTCTCTCTCTCTCCTCTTTCTACCACCCTTCTCGGATTTTTTTTTTTTTTTTAACACTATGATATGAGTCAGAATGGGTGTATCACTTTTAATTATTGTTGATTACCATTCATGCTGGAACAGCTACCTTGTAACGCCATCTCCTATCAGGAAATAAATGCTGACTTGGTGACCTGCGTGAGATAGCTGGCGACCCATCCCACGGGGGAGATGGCAGGCAGCCGCCTGGCGCTTGTTGAATTAAGAAGTGTGACTACAGTAATTAGCAGCAAGTATCCAGCACCGGATAGAAGAGATTCAGGGCAGAGCACAGTCATCATACAGGTTGACCTCGGTGTGGGAGAAACGAGGAATTTGGGATTGGGGCCTGGAGGGTTGGGGCAGAGGTCACAAGAAAGAAGGTCAATAGCAGAAACCAATTTGACGTCTCTGAGCTTGTAATAGGATTTACCCTGGGTTGGCAGACCTTGGAAGTGTCGTCTATGCAAAAGTGTGCTAACAATTCTGCAGCCCTGGAGTGTCTATTTGGAACCAGAAGAGTTAAGTCTTGACTGCTTTGCCTCTAGTGTGTGCTTAATGGAACACAAACAAAAAGGAAGAGACACAGTGTTAAAATAAAACCGGGGCACAGATTGAAATGATACGTGATTACTAGCAGTTGTACAATTTATAGAAAAAATGTGCACGCCGGTCTTTTAGGAAGTGTAAATAAAACAGATGGATTTACAGAGGGGGGATGTCTGCTTTACATGACCAGCTCCTATATCAACAAATGTTGCCCTCAAGGTAAAATTTTCAAAAAAAAAAAAAAAGGTTCTAAGCTTGTATTAGTCACACCCATTTATTTTTGGCATAATTTGTGCACTATTTGGAAGTTGGCAAGAACAGGAAAGTTAGGGCCAACATTTGGTCTTGCTTCAGGAGTTTCTATGAATATGAATGCCTGAAGTTTACATAGGCTTATGCCATCTCTATAGCAACGCGTGTTGTTGTGAAAATCTTGCCTTTTAAAGTCAAAAATCCGTATGTGAACCTCAAATTCAGCATGCTGTCTAATTCTGGTGTTTTAAAACACTTTTAGGACTGTTGTACTTTTAATATTGGATTGGATTGGAGGGTGAGTTGATGGGTATTCTTGGAGGCACACAGACACACACGCATGCAGCTAGGGGAACCCGTTGCTTATGGAAGTTAACCTTAACGTGCCTCCAAGTGGAGCCAGATGAAGGGAACTTCAGATCTTGGAGTGGTCGTCCAAGAGGATCTGAGCCAAGTCTGAAGCACCAAAGGAGAAAATGGATTGGTAGATTGTGGTTTTTTCACGGGGTGCTTGGAACTTGGGGGAATCTTGGGAGTACCTCCAGGCTGGCTCTGGTCCTGCTCAACCTGGAGGGCAGAAACGGGCTGCATGGGTGCTAGCTGGAGTGAGGCAGAACAACTTGAGTCATTTGTCAGCCCAAGGCCTGAAGACTCAACTGCACAGCCCAATCTCTGTGGAGCTTTCGTGTGGTGGGGGACCTTCTGCCCTTAGTGGGATTCTTGGAATTCCAGCCAAGTTTTGGGTGGGAACCTGAGTGTATTTACTGGTTCCTCCCGCGGAAAGAGCTGGCTTTTCACACAATGATGGTGTCCCTATGTCCACAGTCTCTGGGTTCTGATATTTTGCATTTTTGGGGGGGTGCTTTTTTCTGATCCTTGAAGCTTCCTAAGATCCTCATACTCTCCCCTCCCCAAACTGACACTCAGAATAGAGTAGGGTCAACTTCATTCTGACACATAAGGAAGGAGGGCTTTCAGAAGGAGTGCTGGGCTTGGAATGAGGATTGGGTTTCATGTTAGAATCTGGGATCTGCCTCTTATGAGTGGCCATTGAACAATTTGCAGAAACTCTTAAATCCTCCATTTTGGTATAAAGAAAAAGAAAATAATTCCTGCTCAAATGAGATATTGGATGTGACAGAGCTTTGTAAAATTCTCAGCTCCTATTCAAATGCAAGTTTTATTATCACTTTAATAAGGGATGGCAAATAGTTTTCTGCTTGCATCCCAGCTTTGCTCAATGGGTAGTAGCTCCCTGCAGTGTTGTGCTGAGAAGGATTCTGAGATTATCTCACGAGGCAGAAGTGCTGAGATTGATTAGTGATGTCTGTCACTGGCACAGGAAGACTGGAAGTGTGCCATCTAGTGTAGTGTTGGCACTCTTAGTCCATTTGCTTTTTAAGAGGGATAGAGAATATGAAATAAAGAGATAAATCTTTAACAGTAGAATTTCAGGAACATGAAGAAGGCATTACTTAGAGGAAGTAGAACTTTTTGATGCCCAGAATCAAGCATGCATGTGGTTCTGACTCTCTATGGAAGAGAGTTCTCATATTTTCCAAAGCTGCTCCCCTGGTTGCCTGGTTAGGGAGGTGCCAGTAATGGGGACTAGTGTTTCTTCTCTTTCTGTTGTCCCATTGTCATATTGTCTCTTCTGTACATTTTGGCATTTGATAAGATTCAATTTAGCACTTGTCCTCCCTTGATCTCTATATGTACACATTCTATATTTACAGATGGGTTAAGTATATGTATAGATTCCTCTGTAAAGCTGTAAATTGTTTGAGGAAAGAAATTATGTCCCACATTTTCTTTCCTCTTGATTCTTATTATAGAACATATGATAATTTACTAAGCAAATTCTGAATTGATTATTAAATTTTTTCTGATTATATATAATATTAATTTTGGAAAAATTGAAAAAATACATAGAAGTAAATGAAAAATAAATTATAACATTAATACTCAAGGCAATCACCATTACCATTTTGGTGTGTTTCCTGCAAGCATTTTTTCTATGTGTGAATTTATATATACATTTTAAAATAATTTAGAGCATACTCTCCACATAATTATGTAATCTAGGTTTTCCTTTTATACTACATTATAATTACTTCTCTGGAACTTTAAGAGTCTCGATAAGTATTAAAATGCTTAATTTTAATTTTAAACCTCAACTGTGTTTATTGGTTTGTGATTTAAGCAGTAATGCATGCTCATTGTAAAAAAAGCTTCAAAGATATGGAAGTGTATGAGATGAAAAGTAAACATACTCTCCCCTTCTCTCCCTTATTCCCATCATTTGATGTAATCCCTTTTAAACAATTTCTTATATTTCCTCCCAGACCTTAGATTTGCACACATCGGCACATAAAATGTGGGATCATTTTGTTTATACAGTTTTTCAACATGATTTTTGCACTTATTATATCTTGGACATCTTTTACATTACTACATACAAATTTACCTTGTTCTTTCAAATTGCTGCAAGGTATTCCATTCCAGGGAAATCCCATCCTTCACCAAACTCCTAGTGATAGCTATTTAAGTGGGCTCCACTGTTTTCCTATTATAAGCAACACTGCATTGAACATCTTTGCACATATATTTCTGTGTACATCTTTGCATGTATATATCTATGTACAAGTGTTTATGTAGGATTAATGCCTGGATATGGAAATTCTGGGCTAAGGAGAGGGTTCTCATTTAAAGTATTGAATGATATGGGCAAATTGCCCTCCAGAAATGTTTATCCATTTACATTCTCACCAGCTACATGTAACATTCTGATTTCTCATACTCTTATCAATAATGATTTCTGAATAACTGTTATCAAAAAACAAAAACACAAAAAGCCAAACAAACAGGCATCTCACTGTACTTTCCATTTACATGTCACTCATTATTAGTGAGACTGTGCATTTATTCACATATTTATTGCCACCTGTGTTTCTTATTCTATAAACTGCTTTTTGTGTTCTTTGTACATTTTTCTTTCATGTTGTTGGTAAGTTTATTATTGATATGTTATGTATTTTGGATATTAAGGAAGTTAGCCATTTGTCATATGTGTTGAAAGTAGTGTCACAATTTTTTTTAGTGTAAACATTCACATATTTAAGAGTACTTTTAAAATAAGCATTACTACATTTAAAATGGTTCCAGAATGAATCTGTACATGGTAATATAAATTAAAAAATACAAACAAAATAAATTAATTTAACATTAGCTATGGTATAAATAATAGTAAATGTACACGCCTTTGAGTCATTAAAATGACTTGCAAAATATAACAGCACATTATGAGAATATTAGAAACTATAGTCATGATTCTCAAACTAACAATCTGCATTCGATATTCTCTTGGCTGCTCCTTTCTTCAGTGATACATAAAGCTATCGTTTCCAGAATTACATCCCAATCTTATTTTTTAAATAGATCTTAACTTTGTTTCATATTCAATGTTGAATACATGGCTCTTTTCAAATGAATAAAGCAAGTGCATTTATTTTAGAGATCCATTTCATGAAGGCTCATTGTACTGAAGGAATCTCTGTGGCAGGTGACAGGCAATGCCGCCTTTTGTAACTGAGAGATCTTTCTGTTTATCAGTGGCTGTAGGGCCTCTATTAGGCCTTGATAGTTTCTCTCCAGTTCCCTTTGATATTCCTTTTGATCTGGCCCAATTAGGCTCTTATTTGTTCTCAAGGCATCCTGTTACCTGGGACACCTACCATCCTCAGCACTGGGGACCCTGGCAGTCCTCACAGGCAGTAAGCCAACCTGTGCGAGCTGCCTGGAGTCCATGCAATTGTGTCCCCCCAAGGGAGCTGACACTGTGTCCCACCTCTGTGGCTCACATGGCTACTGTACCGTGTTCGAACTGGAACTGCTGCTGGAGGATGTCTTACCTCTGGGGCGAGTGACATTCTTTCACACTAGAGACTAAGCCACCATTGAACTCAGTTCCACAAATTTTTTTGTCTGTCTCTGACCTTCTTATTGTGCTTTTAACAACAATTTAAAATGTTTGTGTAATCAAATTTGTTAGTCTTTTCAAAAAATTATTTTATTTTCTGTTGACACTAATTTATTCCAAGATAATTTAAACAATTCACCTATTTTTCCTATTAGTAGTTCAAAAAAATGTTTTATTTTCATGTTAAAATAGAAAGATGTAAGGTAGGGCTCCAGTATAAACCTTTTTTACAACTTCTATCTAGTTGTCTTACATCATTTATTAAATAATCTTTATTTTCTCTTGACTTGAAATGCTTCCTTTACTTTCCTTTTTTCCTTTTCCTTTCCTTTTTACTAAGCTCTTATATGTACTTTGCCCTTCTCTGAACTTTTTAGTCTGTTTCATTGGACTGTGTAGTCCTGCATTTGTACCTCACTGTTTTAATTACTATGGTTTTAATGTATTTTTGTAACGGAGGTCCAGATTACACTTGCTACTCTTCCTTCTTAAAAAATATTTCTTGGCTATTTTCACAGGGACTATTTCTGGATGACTGTGGAACCGTTTGGTCACATTTCTACCCTCTTTACAAAACAGACAACAAAACCCTTTCTGAGATTTTGATTGGGATTGCATTGAATTTATATTCTAAGATGGAGAGAGTGGACATCCTGATGCTACTGAGATTTCCTATCCAAGATCACAGTTTTTGTTTCTTTTTATTCAAATCTTATTTGGGTTTTCAGTAAACATAATTTTTAAAGGCACTGTAATACTCTACAAAATTATTACTATAATTTACATGACTGTTCCCTTATTGGTGAACTATCAGATACGTTCCCATCATTTTCAGATTAAACAATATTGTGGTGAGCATTAGTGTCTTTTGCCCTTTGACCACATTTTGCTGATTGCCTTAGAATACATTTCCAGAAGCAGATCAAAGGATCTAGGCATTTTAAAGTCTCTTGGTAGTTGTTGGGAGATCGCTTTTTAGAGTGGGTCAAACAAATTACACTTCTATTGGCGGTGTTAACGTACCAACATTTTGAGTATTAACATTCACAGCATCTTTGCTAAGCTGATGTAAATGAGTCAATGGTGGCTGGAACACAGTATTGTCTGTCTGTGTGTCTGTGAAAGGATTTTTTCTTTTCTCCTTTGCATCATGCTTTCTCCCCAGTATGCTCAGGAGGCAGTTTTCGCTCTTCACTAAGATCGACTTTGAGCTGACTTTGGAGACAGTTTAGCAAATTCTTATGTCTTTCGGAAATTTCATTTGTCCACTGATATCTAGGAATGGAGGGTAATTTTGAGAGGTGTCTATCCATTTTGCTGTGATAAAACTGTCTAAGAGTAGATAAGACAGACAATGACACCCCCCACCCCCACCTGCAACACACACCTCTTACAAGTGGGTGAGACCCTGCAAATTGTGGCAGATTAACTTGGGGTTGACTTGGGCCAAAGTTGAAAGAAAGTTTCCGAATTCCATGCCCCAAATACACCTCTGGAAGAGAAATTTTCCTTTTACTCTCCAGCAGAAAATGTCATTTGGATCCCCAACCTTAGAATCCAGAACTGTTCATTTGTAACCAGAAAATGCCAAATTTACTAGGAAAGCCCGAGACAGACACCCAGATAACTCTCCTTGTAATGCATCTTTGCTTTGGGGTTATTATTCACTCCTGTGTACTTTGGCAGGCTTTGAGCGTGGGAATTAGACACTTAAAATGCTCTCCTTCCATCTGAAAACCTCCTTCGCTGCCACCACCTTGCCATAGAACTCCCTCCGTCAGGATTTTTTGGTGGGGTGGGTCATGCTTTTATAGGGCGGTTTCTTTTAGGGTGAGTCTATTAGGCTTCTTGGATGTTTTAATTGGGGTGGTGTAATTGTAGGGTGCCACAGAGGCCTGCCAAGGGTACTTCATAAATCAGATTATTATGCTTAGTTGTGTTAATGGACATTTATATGCCCTAAGTCCTTCTTATAGCAATGGGATAATAGCCCTTAAGGCCATAGTTACTATTTTGGGTTGGGCTCACTTGTAAAACTGGATCTTTTTATTGTGAAGCTGTTTTCAGTTAGAGGAGTACATAAAACCCTTTGAAAGACAGAATTTCAATTTTGTGGTTGCCATCTTGTATAGCTTAAGTGGTAAAATCATTACATTTATATACTGTGTATATATGTATATGTATATGTATATGTATATGTATATGTATATGTATATGTATATGTATAATGTATATGTATATATATATATGTATATTTATTTAAAGCTTAGAACCAAATAGTTAAAATTGTGTTCCTGAAGCAAGACTTAATATTGAAGAAGTACAAAACCTTGGTGGAATTTGACCAAAGGTACAACCTTTCACTGAGCAGTAATAATTTTTGATTTTGGGGGGACAGGTCCTCTTCAGTTTGTCACTTTTGTTTCTCAGAGGTTGCAGGTTCCCCAGGAAGACAAGGAAGCTGTGTTCTGGTGATAGGCATCCATGCAAAGGACACGGGTTGTGTGGTGTGTTGGAGAGTTTGAATACACTGGTGTGCATTGACAAGGTTTTGCTAGATACCAGCAGACAGAATGCACACCTGGCACGGCAGGAAGTCCCTGGCCCCGGGAGCCTGGCTACTCTGTCTGGAGGTTCACAGTAAGCAATTGAATGCATTGCAGGTAGCTTGCTTTGCTAGTTTGTGATGTGGCTGGAATCCGATAAGACTGGAAACTGCATGACACAGGGGTATGGATCATTTCCCTGCCAGAGAGGATCCAACGCAGTGGGGACTTCCCAAATTGACTGTAGTCCTCCTGCTACTGACTCACTTTTTCCTGATCCTTCTCCCTGTATTTACAGTGAGAAGGTCATTCCTATATTTTAGGAGAACATACCTGCACACACATGCTTGGTTCTGAGAGAGGTGACTGGGGATATTTGGAAAAAGCTACTCTGGGGATGAAACTTTGTCCCTGGTACCTGAGAACTGAACAATCAGATATGGGACAGCCCTACTATGTACTTTCAAACTAATCCTGGTGACTATGGTCTCCTTTCCTCTGTTCTCTTTGCCACTGGCCCTTCTGTTTCTGGTGCTAAATTTGTTAGCCTGAAGGACCCGCCATCAATGGCAGTGACTTCCATGGCACCATTAAGGCTGTTTCTATTCTCCCCTTTCCCTGTGTAAATCCCTGAAAACCCCATCTCACACTTGCTTCCAACACTTCTCTTGTATGAGACCTCAGGCCCCTCGTCTGTCCTCTCCCTTCGCATGGGTCCACATCAGTCTTATTTCCTCTTTAAAGCCTTTTTGCATCGCTCCAGATATTTGCAGATATTGATCAGATTGGTCGTTTGGGGTTTATATCCCCCCTGCCTTGGGTGTTTATAAAGCAAAGGGAATGGTTAAGAATTTGGCCCCTGGAGTCGCACACCTGGTTTGAGTCCTGGCTCTGTCCCTTGCTGCTGTATGACCCTGGACATGATTATTCACCTCTTTGAGCCTCAGTTTCTCGTTGAAGACTAGAACCTACTCTGTTAGGTGGTCATGAAGATTAAATATGATACAAAGCCACTGAAACTCTTATCGTGGTGGCTGTGGATAGTAAGAGCACAGGAAGTGTTAGCTGTTATTGCCATTGCTGTTATTGTCATTATGTTGATAGGTGCACTGTGTCCCCAACTTCATTGTAAGGTCCTTGAGAGCTTCTCTGTATCCACCCGAGTACCTAGGCCTGTGCCTGCAGCACTGAACTGTAACAGGGTAGGACGAGGATGGTACAAGCCTCATCTCCTTCCTGTGATGATCCTTTGGTTCCTAGAACCAGGTGTTCGGCAGCAAGCGGCCTTGCTGAGGTTCTTGGCAAATAAACAGCAGCATGCTATTTAGGAAGTCGTAAGGTGACTTTCCCTCGACCTTCAGTTCCCTGTGTGCGTGTGGGCGGGTGGGCTGGGGTGGGGCGGGGGTGAGCATGGTGGGAGAGATGAGGGCTTGCAGAGGTGGGAAGGGTAACTGGAAGCCATCTCCCCTCGGTCTGTCCTATGCTGCTTCTGGAGGCCACATGGTTTAGGGGAAAGGGATGGTGGTGGAGTCGGAGGCCAGGGTTTGGGGTCCTGGTTCTGTCCCTTGCCAGCTGTGTAGGACTTGGAGTTTCACAGTCTTTTGGACCACAGTCACCACAGCTGTAAAGCTGGGATAGTGCACTTTTCAGGGCTATTGGGGGAACCCAGGGAGAAAGTCCCTGTGTGAGTGCTGTGTGAAAAACTACACAAATATTGGGTGTTAAAATTATTAGACATGTCCTGTATTAACAGCTTTGACCTTACTATTGTATCTCAATTGTTTCCCTTTTCTTTGCCCTTCCGCCCAACTCTTCTCTTCCTATTTATTCCCCTCTCTTCTTTTCCCTCTTCAGTTGCTAGGGCAGATCTTTATTTAGGCTGCAAGGAAACAGCAGAGGGGAGGGGAGCTCCAGGTTTCTGGCTGGGACTTCAGTGCTGCTCTGACTTCAAGCCCCTTCCCTCCACACCTTTCAGACTGGCTCACTGCTGAAGTCAGGGTGTTCCAAATCCCCGCTCAGAGTCCCCTCTCCTCTCATGCATGCTCCTGGCTCGCAGCTAGAGTGTGTAGTGGTTTAGGGCAAAGATCATGGTTTGTATTGCTTTGCACAGAAGTGGGCATGCATAGGCAATCTGTAATTGTTCCCTCAGCAGTGCTGCTTGCTGGGGGATGGATGAGAAAAATGCAGCAGCTACCCTCGTGGCCTGTGGATCAGTAGCCCTTAGAGGGCACGCTTGAAGGGTGGCCCAAAGAGTCACGGCTCAGGCTCCTGGCCTCTCTTTTGCACCAAAAAGCCTAGACTTCAGAGGTGGTCTCCAGGATGGGGAGGTGGGTGAGGTCCTGGTTGTCCAGGTGCTCTGGGCTGAGGATTATTCTTTTTTCCTTCCCAGCAGAGGAGAGTTTGGGCAGTCTCCATGGTCTGCAGTTTAGCTTGTTAGAAATGGCAGCTTCTGTGATAACTGAATAACCTGGCATTATGGTCCTGGAGGACTTCATTTCTTGTGTGTGGAAAACCCACCTCCTAGACCTCCATCCTGTGGCTTAGAAGGGTAGAAATTTAGACAGGTGCTGAAAGGGGCCATAGATTTATTTAGATGGCAGCCCATATGGTTCATTCATTCATTCACTCATTTCTCACTTCTCAGATGAGTATGCCCTCCATAGTGGGCTCAGGGTGATATAGGGCAGAACATTCCAGAAGCTGTCATTAATCCTTGGAAACTTACAATCCATTAGGGAGACAGACATATGAGGAATAGTTTCCCAAACGTGTATAACTATAATTATGGCAAGTAACACGAAGGCACAGTGTGGAGGAATAGTGACTAACAGGCAGACTAACCTAGTTTGGAGGGTCAGAGAAGACTTCTCCTTCCACATGACACTTAGATCCAAATGATGAGCAGGGGCAGAAGGTTTCAGACACCCCTGATGCTCGCTGATATGAAAACCCCCTCTTCTTTAACACAGTTCACTGCCAAATTATTGTCATAACTCAACGTCTGTGATGCCTGCGAGGCCAATGGTGCTCCTTGGAGTCTGGCAATGTACAGCTGGTACAGCGTAAGGATGAGGGACAGCATGTGCGAAGGCCCTGGGGTGAGAAGGAGCTTGGTGCATCAGAGGAAAACACTGTGTGACTGTGTGTGGCACCCAGGGGAGAAGAGGGGCGAGGAGATTGAGGAGGTGGGCTGGAGTTGGGACGTGCAGCAATTGGCAGTCCATGCTAAGGAGTTGAAAGACTTTAAGTCATTGGAGGATTTTAAACAAAGAAATGATGTAGTCATTTTTATATATTTAAAAAGCTCACTCTGGTTGCTGGGTGGAGAATGGTTTAGAAGACGGAAGCAGACATGGAAAGACCAGATAGGAGGTTTCTGCAGTGCTGTGCTGGTGGGCTGAAGCGCACAGGTTAGAGATGGGTTTCGGAAGTGGAATGGACAGAAGTAGGGACTAATGGTACGTATGTGGGAGGCAAGAAGGGAAGGAGGAGGAGGCTTTTCAGGCTGTGTTGAGGATGGGGAGCTGGCTAAGGTGATTGAAAGGAGTGTCCAGACAGATAGGAGGCAAACCAGGAGGGGACAGGGTCTGGAAGTCAAGGAAAGAGGTCATCTCTAGAAGGAGGGAGCAGTTGGTAATTATGTCAAAGGCTGCTGAGAGATCAAGCGAGGGGACAACTTGGATATGGCAACACAGGGGTCATAGAAGACTAGGCAGAGGCTGGCTTGGTGGGGACATGAGTGCAGGAGTCAGAATGGGACAGGCTGAGGAGTGGATGGAGATGAGGAGCAGGAGAGAGAGTGCAGGCAGCTCAGGAGATGCTTGTGAAGGAAGAAGGGAGAGCGGGTGGTAGCTAAAGGAGAGTGAGGGCCCGGGGGTCAGCTACGGAGGACAAAGTGGGAGGGAGCAGGATGGAAGGGTCCAGTGGAGACAAAGAAGTAGAGAGATTTGGGGCATGGGGTGGGTGACTGACAATGGAAGATTCTGGAGAAGGCAGGAGGGGATGGGAGCCAGTTATGCAAGGCCGGGTTGGCCCTGGATAGGGAGAAGAGGTGTGTGCAAGGAAACAGCAGCGAAGGCGGAGGGGGCGAAGGCTCAGGAGGGCCTGTCGACCTGGTGTGGGGCTGGCAGAGTCCCTTCATATGGATCCTATCGACTCTGTGCAGTAAGAGGCCAGGTTGTCTGCCCAGAGGCTGAAGGTGAGATTTATGTGACGGGACAGCACCAGGTGAACAATGGGAGGAATTTGCAGAAGGAGCAAAGGACTGAGCGCAATCACCAGCATCCGTACAGCACTTTATAATTTACACATCGCCCCCATGTACTTTACTTCATTTAATCCTTATTTCAACCACATGTGTTGAATGATATTCTCTTCTCTCTTTAAGATGAGTTCATAAATTATTCTGGCACCCATGCCCTCTTGGAAGGACCCTGAGGAGTCCACTCAGCATTGCACCCCACTCAGCTTCGTAAGTTTTGTCTTTTGAAGTCTATACTGCCTTGGAACCTCCTTCCTGCATTTGGGGAATTTCTTGCCATGTGATTCTTGGGGTGAACAGAGCTTCTTGGGTGGGATCAAGAAGCATGGACAGTAGGGAATCCTGTGGGTGGTGGCAGCAGGGGCAATGGCAGTGTCATCAGGTTTCCAGGGTCTGTGCCAGTGATGCTGTCACTTGACATGATGACGTGGGCTGAGGTGAGCTCTCAAAAAGCATCTGCAAGGGTCAGGGGCTGTGGTGCCCTGGACTGGGCTTTCTCTTGCATCTGCCTGTTCCTGGAGCCTCTTGCTCCAGCTGTTCTGGAGGCTCTGTGCACTCACCAGTATCCTCTCAGTCAAGACTTTTCCTGTTCAGTTCAGCCAGAGCCATTTCTGCTGTTTATAACCAGAAACCTTGACTGGCACACCTGCTTCAACCAAAAGTGTCGTCGTGTCTCAGTTCTTAGCATTCAGGTTATGTAGAAGACTCCAGGCTGACGAGGGGCACCCCTTCTTGCTCAGGAAGATGTTCCTCCTTCAGACTGCACCGTCTGAGGGGAGCAGGGATTCTGTGAGTGTTCTCACAAAACAGGAGGACACCTTATGCACGTGGTAGGTATTTTCATGTGACTGGAGGCATGTGGCTGGCTAGACTGACCCATGTGTCCAGAGCATTGGAGCCAGTTAGGAGGCAGTGTTGAGCAGTGCGTTGGCTGTGAGGGAGACTTTGCTCCCTGCCTCTGCCCTCTTCTGGTGGCCTGCTGGCAGTCTTTGGCACTCTTTAGCCTGTACATGCATCACCCAATCTCTGTTTTCATCTTCACAAGTTCTCCCTGTGTCTGTCCACACCCTCTTCCCTCTGCCCCTGTCTGTCTCTGTCCAAATTCCCCCTTTTTATAAGGGCATCAGTCATACTGCATTAGGGCTCTCCCTCATGAATTCAGCTTGACTGCATCTGCAAAGACCCTATTTCCCAAAATTGTCACATTCGGAACTACTGAGGATTAGAACTTCAAAATATCTTTTTTGGGGCACACATATGTCAGTCCCTAACACTGAGTATTGCCCAGTGTCAGCAGGGGTGCGAGCCTCAGAAACCCACAGGCACTGCTGGGGAGAAGGGACAAGCACAGGCTGTCTAGAGGGGCAGCCTGGCAGTGCTCAGTCAGACCAAGGGCACTCACACCGCAGGACTCAGCTTTCCTGCTCTTGGAAGTACATGTTGGAGAATTTCCACATAGATTTGTAAGGGACATATGAAGATGTTCATCACAGCATTGTTTGTGGTAGTGGGGAGCACTCAACCTGTCCTTCCTTGGGGGGCTGGGGAAGTAAAATGTAGTGGGCACAGATATAGAATAGTATGCAACATTTAGGAGCAATGAACTTGATGCATGCTTGGCAACATGTATATTAACAATATCATGCTGGGTGAAAAAAGGAAGAGACAGAATGTTACCTAAAACATGAGAACATTACATTTCTATACACTGAAGTATAGGCATGCAAGACAACAGTCAAAGAACATATACATATAAACACAATAAAATGATTATCATTTGCTGAGGAGAGAAGTTAAAGGGGAATTATAAAAAAGTGGGGCAAGAGGGGCTGTGTGTGGACCCAAAACAATGTTTCATGAACTGAAGAATTTATTCCAATCAACCCTTAGTCCTGAAACACACAAACACCTCCCATGAAATATTACACTTCCATTAACTTAGTGCTTGCTATAGGAGGTGTTTAGTCGTGTTACTGCTTTTATTCTGTTTGAAAATACTTTCATCCTATGGGGAGTCTTAGGATCTTAGGGTTGGAAGAGATCTTCCCATCAACAGCCCTCCTTGCCCTGCGGTACTTGTTGAGGAGGATGTAAAAGAAGCGAGGTGTACTTCCTTCCCTCAGGATGATTCATCCAGATGGAAAGAAAACAGGCTCAAGAAACAATCTGAGAGGGACGCAAGACGGTATGCAAGCGTTAACTTGTGTGGGGCAAGCCTGCAACTCAGCAGAGGAAGAGGTACTGGGGAAGAACAGGATGTCTGTTCAAGATAAAAATAAATATATGAATTTTATTGACTGCAGAAGAATTGAAGTGAAGCCTGGTCCTGCCAAGGATTTCCACCTGTGCTGCCGGGAGGCTCCGCAGTTAGACCTGCCTGTGCTAAGCGAGACCGGCAGGAGGGTGGTATCTGGGCTCAGCCCCCCAGGTTCAATCAGATTAATTGCATACACAGAGCTCTAGATTAAGATTTTCCCCAAGGGCAAATTTCAGGGTTAAGAAGTTTGACCACCAGAGGCCCACAGGATGAAGTCCCAGTATCTGGGCAGGAGCGGAGGAGGGGAGATGGGGGGCTGTTCTGGGCCCTCCCTCCCTCCCCCTCCAGCTTTCATGGACCTCTCAGATCCCAGACACTGCAGTTTTCTGAATACCTCCCTGCTCTCTTATGCCTCTGTCTGCCGAGTGAATTCCTCATATCTTGGAAGTATAGCTCCGGCATCTTTTCCTCTTTGGACCGTCTCCTCATCGGTCACCTTCTTCTAACTGGAGCGGATCCCTTCCTCCTCTGCTGAAGCGGTCACCACACACTGTGCTGTGATTGTCTTGCCATTGGGCTAGGAGCTTCCCAGAGACCAAGCTCACGCTTCTTTTTCAACCCAGCATCCAGCATGGTGCCGGGCACTTAGGGATAACTGAACGTTTGCTAAGGGAATGTGTGAATTGATACCGTGAGTCTTCCTGAGTTCCTGTATTTGGGTACATAAAAGAATAGGGCATTTAAAACAGGGGTCTCTCTCTCTCTCTCTCTCTCTCTCGGTCTAGCACAGGAGTCAGCAAACTATGGCTTTTGGGCCAAGTCCAATCTGTGATCTGTTTTAGCCCACAAGCTAAAAATGGTTGGTTTTTACATTTTGAAAGACTTAAAACAAACAAACAAAAGACTAAAATTCATGACAGATACTGTATGTGGCCTGCAAAGCCTGAAATATCTATTATCTAACCTTTTACAGAAAAAATTTGCCAACTCATGGGACTCTATCAGAGAAGACTCTATGAAAAAGTCATGGGATTCTATAGCCTGTTAGGAGCTAATTAGTACTAGTTAACTCTTACTGACACTTGGTAAATGTAGTAAGTTCTATTATGTGCAAAGTATTGCTCTAAGCACTTTACATATGTTAATTCATTTAATGCTCCTCCAAACTCTGTAAGGTAGGTATTATTTTTAGTCCCATTTTACAGATGAAGAAACTGAGGCACAGAAAATTTGACTTGGTCACATGGTGGCTTTTGTTCTGATGGGCCTGGGCATGAGCAGAGTATGGTGGTTAAGAACAACTGACTTTTGTGCTATTCTGCCTGGTTTGACTCTTGGCTCCATGATTTATATGAGTCTCTACTTAAAGTGCTTAGCTTAGTGCCTGGCACAGCATGGGAACTATGTAACTGTTCCCTAGTATTATTATTGTGATGCTGCAAAAGCATGTTGACAAACACCTTCATGTTACTACAATGGAATGGAGAGCATCATTCACTAGAATTTGAGAAAAACAGTCAGACTGGGGGAAGAACAATGCTTCCAGGATGCTGTGTGTGAAGGGGACAGTTACCAATAAAGAATGTGGTGTGTAAGTAAAAGTATTGTGGACTGAATGAGGGTGGCAGAATGGTGATGTGGGATGTGTGTGTGTACACACATATGTATGTATGTACATGTATGTGGGGGAGAATGAGAGAAGGAGAATGTGGGAGAGAGAAAGAGTGTGTGTTTTTAGCCATAAACATAACTGCAAAACATTGGAGACAGAATGAGATGTCTAAGGAGGGTTGACTGGAAAGATTTCTGTGTGAAACACTTGCATAAAACTATAAGGAAACCTCACAACTGATAGTGTTGTTTAGAGCTTCTGACGTTACATTTGTGTTTTCTTTAAATGCATCTTTATGTTTGTTTTAGTCCGTTTGTGTTTCTATAACAGAAATACCTGAGACTGGGTCATTTATAAGGAAAAGAGGTTTATTTGGCTTACGATTCTGGGACAGCTGCATCTGGCTGCTTCTACTCATGGCAGAAAAGTGGCAGGCAGCTGGTGGGTACAAGCAGATCACATGGCAAGAGGAAGCAAGAGAGAGAGAGAGAGAGAGAGAGAGAGAGAAAGAGAGAGAGAGAGAGTGAGGAGGTGACGGGGTCTTTTTAAACAACCAGCTCTCGTGGGAACAAATAGAGTGAGAACTCACTCATTACTCCCCCCTCCCCCAGGGAGAGCATTAATCCGTTCATAAGGGATCCACCCTCATGGCTCATACAGCTTCCAACACTGCCACATTGGGGAATCAGATTTCAACATGAGTTTTGGTGGGGACAACATATCCAAACTCCATCATTCTGCCCCTGGCCCCCCAAAACTCATGTCTCTCTCACACAGAAAATACAATCATTCTAACCCAACAGTCCCAAAAGTCTTAGCTTATTCCAGCACCAACTTAAAACTCCAAAGTCTAAAGTCCAAAGTCTCATCTGAGGCCAAAGGCAAAACTCCTTCCAGCTGTGAACCTGTAAAAATCAAAACCAAATTGATCTACTGCCAAGATACAATGGTGGAACAGGCATTCGGTACACATTCCCATTCCAAAAGGGAAGAATAGGCCAAAAGAAAGGAGAAACAGGCCCCCAATAAGTCTGAAACCCAGCAGGGCTGACATTAAGTATGAAAGCTCCAAAATAACCTTCTTTGACTCTAAGTTCTGCATCCTGGGCACAATTGGGCATCTGGGCTCTCAAAGCATCAGGCAGCCTCATTTCCACAGCTCTGCCAGGCACTGCCCAGTGGTCTGTGCTGGTGCCTGTGGCTTTTCCAGGCCGGTGTTTCATGTTACCAGTGGCCCTGCAGTTCCAGGGTCCTGACAGCAGCCCTGCTGCCTTGGATCTACTAGACATTTCCCTGGTAGGGGCTCTCTGTGGGGGCTCTGACCCCACTTTCCTGCTCAGCACTGCTCTAGTAGATGGCCTCTGTGGTGGCTCAGCCCCTGTAGCAGGTCTCTGCCTGGGCCCCCAGGCTTTTCCATACATCCTTTGGAATCTGGGTGGAGTCTGCCACACCTCCGCTGCTCTCACGTCCTGCCAGCCTGCAGACTTAATAAGAGATGGACCCCACTGAGGTTTCAGACCTCTACTCTCCAGGGCTGCTGCATAACTGACACTTGGAGCCACTCCAGCTGGAGCAGCTGGGATGCAGGGAGCAGTTTCCTGGGGGCAGCTGCACCCCAGGTCTGTCTTCTAAGACAACTCAGTCCTTCTAGGTCTCAGGGCCTGTGATGGGTGGAGCACCCTTCCAGACTTCTCAAATGCCTTTAGGGCACTCTTTCCATTGTCCTGGTTTTTAGCATCTGGCTGCCTCACCATCAAGATAGTGTCTTTAGCAAACAGTTTATCTGCTTCACCCTTGCATTTTTCTCCTGCTCTCTGCTTCTCTACCTCATGGCCAGGCTGCACGTTTTCCAAATCTTTACACTTTGCTTTGCTTTTAAATTCTGGCTTTACATCATGCCTTTGCTGCCATAACTCAGAATAGGCTGTTAAAAGTAACCATGTAGCTTCCTTAATGCTTTCCTGCTTAGAAATTTCTTCTGCCAAAAATTCTGGTTCACAATTCTTAAGTCCCACCTTCCACAAAGTCCAAGGGCATGGACACAATGCAGCCAAATTCCTTGCTGTGGTGTAGCAAGGGTGATCTTTTGTCCAATTCCCAATAAGCTTCTCATTTCTATCTGAGACCTCATAATCTGCATGGTCTTTACTGTCCACATTTCTATCAACATTCTGGCCACAGCCATTTAACCAATCTCTAAAACCTTCCAAACTTTCCCTCATCTTTTCTCTTTGTCTAAGTCCTCCAAACTCCTCCAAACTTTGCCCATTACCCAGTTCCAAAGCTGCATCCACATTTTCAGGTATCTGTATAGCACCACCTCACTCCTCAGTACCAATTTTCTGTTTTAGTACATTTGTGTTGCTATAACAGAAATACCTGAGACTGGGTAATTTATAAGGAAAAGAGGTTTATTTGGCTTATGATTCTGGGACAGTTGCATCTGGCATGGGCCTCAGGCTGCTTCTACTCATGGCAGAAAGTGGCAGGCAGCTGGCAGGTACAAGCAGATCACATGGCAAGAGGAAGTGAGAGAGAGAGAGAGAGAGAGAGAGGAGAGGAGAGAGAGAGAGGAGGTGCCAGGGTCTTTTTAAACAACCAGCTCTCATGGGAGCAAACAGAGTGAGAACTCACTCATTAATCCCCCCACCCAGGGAGAGCATTAATCCATTAATAAGGGATCCAGCCCCATGGCTCATACAGCTTCCAGCATTGCCACATTGGGGATCAGATTTCAACATGAGTTTTGGTGGGGACAACATATCCAAAATCTATCAATGTTGAAATTGGATCATATGGAGGCTACTTTCTAGGTGGGGTATGTTGTGTACTGACTGAACAGGCTAGTACTGGCATCTCCCCCTGTGATCCTTATACAGGTCTAAAGTGCTTTTCAGCCCAGGAAATTGACAGGAATGTCTGAAACCATTCTAGAAACAGACTGGTTTAGAGCAAACTAGAAGAATTACCTCTAGAACTGTTGCGATATGTCAAAGATTCTGGGAATATTCTTAAATCTCTAAGATGAGTCACAGGCATCCAGTGGTGTGGGGGGACCAGCTCCTGTCACCTTGGAAAAGCCAATGGTGCATAGATACTCCCAACTTTGTCATACAGTGACATCACTTTGGTAGCTTGAACTTGGCCATGATGAAGGTCTTTACATTACGGAAGTGTGCAAATAGTATGAATCAAAGCTTTCTTCCCCTCGTGCTGAGCTGGTTGTTAAATACTCACCAGCATACCATTGCAGGCATCAGACTTACCTCTCTTATCAGTTCCAAGATTCTAAGAGTATAAGGATCACAGTAACAAGGGTAGAAACATGAGGAGAAGAAACTTAGGTGAAATTTTATTGAGGGCTTTTTCAATTTTTCCATGCTGATTGGTCTAATTTACTGTATTTTGACATCAAACTTTCTAGGAAAACACTGTGGGTGTAAAATAATTGGGTTTTTATGTTTTAATGGTGTGTGTGTGAGAGAGAGGGAGGATGTTTGTGTGGTGCATAAGAGTTTTGAGCAGAGGGAGCTGGTGTGTTGCTGCAGTAGTTATACAAAAAGGAATATATTTTGGCCAGTGTATTTCTCTATGTTTCATTCAGGTTCATTTTTTGTTTTGTTTTGTTTTTGGTCTCTTTTTGTTGTACATTGACTTATTGTCTTTCCATAAGATATTATAGGGAGAGAACTGGATTTTGAAAAGTATATTTAATGCAAGTCATACACTAGGGGGATGAAAGATTACTGAGTTGTCCATGCAAGGTTGAGTATTATGTTGAGACTTCGGTTTTTCAGTGATAGCTAATTTTCAATAAAGAGATTATCCTGTAAAATTGAAATGAATTTGGAAAGGAGTCAATTAAAGTTTCACACAGTTATGTTGTAGAAGTTTGCTATTATCAGTGGTTAGCTCTAATTAACACAACAATGTGACTTCAAATGACACTGAAGGGGTGTGTAAGTGCCTTTTTTTGTGACTCTTACTGTTTATGGAAGAACCAACTCTTGTGGAAAATGTAGACTTTGCAGCCATTGGAATATAATTATGTGTGTTTTGTTTGTTTTTATAGAACAGATGCAAGACAAAGAACATAGTATGAGATATTGGAATGTAATTTTGAAACATATGTTTCCAAAATTATGGAAACGTTCTGGATGATAAATAAATCCTTTCAGCTTCAGAGGGTACTGGCTGCAAGGCGGAGGGAGAGCCGGGTGTTGGATGGGGAGGAACGTGGTTAGAGTAACAGGCTGAATAGTAAGCACATCAAAGCTGTTAAAGCATAAACCCCCAGATTTAAAAACGTGAGAGGCGAAAGATTATGTAGCGTGGTCTGGCGGCTTTATAGAGCCCGTTTCAAATGAGGGATAGAACAAAAGAATGTGTGATTGAAGCTCTTGAAGAGATTTATTTCAGGAGAGAGGCAAACATTTTGCTCTGATACCAATTAACCAGGAAAAAGCACCACGTCATAAATGCCAATATTAAAAATGTAAATCCCACACCCGAGGGTGTATTGAAGACAGGTCGCAATGCTTTGAAGATGGAATGCATAAAGAGATAACGGGAAGAGAGCTTTCCAACTGCTTGGCCTACCTGTTTAGCTCTCCTATGTCCTGTCTGCTGTGAGATTTTCCATGGGGAGGTAGGCTCCTGTTTAGGGTGGTTAGGGCACTTGATTTTTTTATGGGGGATTTAGATCCCGTTTAAGAGAATTTATTATGGGAACGCCAGAAGATCCTCTTTGTAATACTGTTTTATCTGTAATAGCTTGGAGATGCTTCAGGGTTCTTCTATATTATTTTGGAGAGCATAGTTCGCATAATGGATGTGTAAAGGTATTTACAAAATGCAGAGTGAAAACCATCAAGTGCTATGTGTAGCACTTTTATGCCTTTTAAAGTATATTCATATCCATTAACGTAGTTGTTCCTCACCATAATTCTGTGCAGAAGAAAAGGCATACAGAGTTATAGTCTTTAGAGCTATGGATGAATTTAGGATGATTCAGCCCAGCCCTTTCATAGTGGATAAGAAGCCCAGGGAGGTTGAGAAACTTTTATACCCATAACCCGTTAGGGAAACTGAGCAAGGAGAGATCTGAGCTTCTCGGCCACCAATAGCACTGTGTGTGGATCATGGATTTCTCTCATTGGTAATAAGGGACTCCAGTCTTCTGGGAAAGGAAATACACTAAAAAGTCAAATAAAAAGTGTTGTCTGGAATAGAGATGTCTGTTGCTACAAAAATATTCAACTCATCATTACTGAACTAGGATAATAAATCTCTTTACCTTTTGTATTTTCGTGCATTGAAACATTATCTTTTATGATCATAGGTGTTGCTTCATTATTTAAAGCATACTTGTTATTGCAGGAAAGACAAGCTCGCATTTGATTTATAATGGAACGATTGTGCTTTGAGTTAAATGAAAGTTCAAAGGAAAATGAATTCTAAATAAGAATAATTGAAGAGATTCAAGGTTCATTTGAGTTTATATTCATCAAGGCAATTGTCTCCAGCAATCCTCTTATTTCAAGCAACAGGACAGATCGTAACTTACAAACTTTGCCTTTATGACATCACTTTATTCTATATATCATAATCAGAAATGTTAAGCCTCAGCAGTAATTTATACAAAATGTATTGTTACAGAGTTATAAATGTCATTAAGTGGTAGACTTATGCCGCAGTGTCATGCAAGTTGAACTTTGGATTTAAAAAAGTTACCCATAATGCAAGTATTCTATAAAAATATTCTTCGTACCTTCTCCTCCAGAGCAGCCTCATATTAAAAGTTCAGTTCTTTTTACACCTGTACTCTGCTCTGGGAAGCGCAACCTTTATTTATCCTTCATGTTTTTAAAGTCACCTTCTTAATTCTGGTAGAACATAACTCAAACAACTGAAAATGTTAGGAATGGATTTACAGTCCCTCTGGCTACTCTCTATCTGGGATTGAAAGGAAAGTGAAGCTGGAGATAACTTTTCCTGCCATCAAGGGACATCTAGAGAGAAGAGGCGATTAATTGTAATGTGCCAACTAGTTTTGATCATTCAGGGACTTGTGATAGAATTTGTGGATTATTCAGGTCCCTGGTTTTGTATTTTAGCTAATTTCCCTGCTCAGTGGCGCCTCTGGTGGTCAGGGACAACCAGCTTCCTATGGTGGGTCCCCAAAGAAATAGTGGCAAAGAAATAGCGCCTTTTTGAGCATCCACTCTGTGTCAGACATGGGAAGAATTTTTTTCATAATCTCTACAACAAACCTGCAGAGAAAGTACTATCATCCTATTTTATAGACGACAAATTCTCAGTGTAATTCGTTCATTTCTCAGATCTTTACTGAGTATATCCTTTGTGCTAGTCCCTGGGATAAAAATGGTGAATGAAAGAGATATGGTCCCAGCCTTCCCTGAGCTTAGAGTGCAGGAAGGAAAAAAGAAATTAGACAAATCATCCCACTTATAAAATAAAAAATTACAAATGGTGATATGTGTTATGAATAAAAATGATAAGGGATTAGGAGATTCATAAATGGGATCTGATCTAGTTTCTGGGGTCAGAGTTGGCATCCCTGAGGGCTTACCCCTTTGAGCCGACAACAAAAGGATGGGGTAGAAGTTGTCAAAGTTTGTGCAGTTAGTCAGCGGCAGGCTGGGATTCAACCTCAGGCCTGCCTGGCACCCAACTGTATCCGTATTGCCTTCCTCCACACTGTTGAAAGTATTAGCTGAAATTAGGCCTTTGATTCCCAGCTGCCAGCCACATTCCAGCAGCTTCTGGCCTCATGTGACTCTGTCTGTGGGAGCTGGTGATGGTGGGCTGAGGCTGCAAAGGCCCCTACGGCTTCTTAGCAAGTGCACTGGCGACAGCAAGCAGCCCTCGCTCTCTTGTGCGTTCTTTCCATTTTTGTCATGGTTCTATCTAGATTGGACTTGGGCACTGGCGGTAGGGGTGTCCCTCTGGCATTACTCTTGATGGGGTGAGAGGCCAATTTCAAACACCTGGGAGGGGCTTGATTAATGACCAGCGCAAGGCAGAGTTCAGAACATTGCCTGGGGCCTTTGTAAAACTCCCCAGATCCTGCCTCCTTGTCTGCCTCCCTAACTATGCTCAATCTTCCCTCCCTCGACCTAAAGCCATCTTGGAGATTGGCTACCTGCCTGAAAAACTCCCTGACCTACTCAGGAACTGTGGCAGGGAGTCCTGTTAGCAGCTGTGGGAGGGTGGTTGGAGTCTGACCAGAACATTCCTCACTCATGTTTCCACCCACTCCGTGTCTGTGGGGTGAGATGCCCTGTTGGACATGGAGGCCACCCCAGAGCTACACTGTCTAGCCAGGCACAGGGGTGGGAGTGACTGAGAACATTTTCTTGGGTCCTCTACTGATTTTTCTCCCTCTGCCTGATTATAACAGGGGCAGTGATTTATCAAAGAAATAGGGGCATAGAATGACTCTTCAAAGGCTCCCCTCCAAAAAACCAAAACCAAAACCAAAAAACCCACAGAAAAAAAGCAGCATTGTCTTCTTCAGTGCTTTTGTTAAAATGCAAACAGTCTGGGGAGAAGGAAAGTTTTTAGTCCTGGACACCTTAATGTGAATGAATTTATCATATCCCTTTTCTGTACTTGGTGAAAAGGCAGCCGGAGGGCCGTGGGTATCTTGGGGGACAGGTTGCTTGGTGCGGGGGCTATAGGGGACAACCACTTTCATTCCCAGCTCCACGGTCTCCCTTTTGCAAAAAGCAACAATATGTTATGGTCACTAGGGGGCGGAAGTAGGCTAGCAATTGGCCCCTAGTTCTTGATATCAGTTCTGAAAACCAAAGGTGGCGAATATGCCTTATTAGTGTTTTCTTTTTCCTTACGAATCTGAAGTCTCTCCGAGATGGTATGAATGTGAGGGTTAGGCCACCATAGTATAATGAAGCAAATACCCAGAAAATAAAAACCTTGTGTAGGTAAAGCATATACCCAACAGATTCTATCAATGGGCTTTGATACTGTTCTCGTACTGTTCTTATTATGAAAATTTACTGAAAATTTCTCAGAGTTAAAATTCAAATGAGAACATTTGAAACCAAAGTGGTTTGTCAAACTCATAGTGGTGGCCTTGATTTCACAAAAGGGTGAAAACTTACATATAGATATATTTTTTCTGATTATAGAGAACAAACTCTCTTGAGGAATGGTGAAAGAAACAACCCCCTCACAGTCAAACACATACTGTACTGTTACGGATGGCTCTGTTCTTACTGAATAAATCTTGCTTAGCAGCTTACCTCCAGAGTAAATAATAAATCACTGCCGTAAGCTTCAGGCATTTAGCTCTGTCTGGGCAGTAAAACTTTGTGATGGTCTTGACAGCATTTTGTAAAATCATAATTGCTTAGGGAAAGTGATTCTGGATGTCTTAAAATGTTCAGAATTAAAGAGTAGCTGTTCCTTTGAGGAAAATTATCCTAATGCTGTGTGTGTGTGTGTGTGTGTGTGTGTATGTGAATTCTAGATAGATCCTCATCATTTCTATTAAGAATGTGTAAAAATTTAACTACAAGTGCAGCTACATGCATCATACCCAGGTTTTATAGAAAACCTTGTGTCAATTAGGGCAAAGATGCTTAGTTATCTGTGCATATATAAATATATCTTACATATAAGATATATATATATGTTAAAATATATATATACATAGTTGTGGGCTAAATTGGGTCCCCTCCCCAATTCATATGTTAATATCCTAACCTCTAGTACCTCAGAATGTGACTGTATTTGGCAATAGGGTGTTCAAAGAGGTAGAATGAGGTCATTAGGGTGGGCTCTGATACAATGTGACTGGTGTCCTTATAAGAGAAAATTTGACACAGACAAATACAAAGGGAAGACCATGTGAAGACACAGGGAGAAGACGACCATCTACAAGCCAAAGAAAGAGGCCTCAGAAGATACCAACCCTGCTGACACTTTGGACTTCGAGCCTCCAGAACTGTTTGCTATGAAATTGTTTTCATATCAAATATGACATTGTTTTCAAAAGTCAGTGTATTAAAATGGTGTATCTTCATGTTTGAAATAGAGCTCACAATTTGGATTTAACAGTTTTACTATCAGTAATTTTTAAGTAGAATTGTTTAAAATGAAATAAAATCTTTAAAGAAATATATTATTGAACTGATCACCCCTCTGTAAGTTGCTGATAAATCTGGTCAACTTTACGAGCTTCAGAAAGTCTGTAGAAAAATAGAATTAAAAGGATAACACAAATCTTTCCATGAACTTTCTGAATTACCCCCCTATTTGTGCCTGGATTCAATAGAACGACTTGGCTGTTTCAGTTTCTCATCCTTGGGAGGTAGAAAGGTGCATTTAGATGTTGTCCTTTTCTGTTTTTCTCCAAATTGTCATAAGACATTCAACCCCAAGTCTTGCGGAGTAAGTGAAGTCTGTTTCTTTGTCTTATTTTATGCAGCAAAACAACAGTGTGTTGTCTGAGGTTCACCTCTGGGATGGGATATGGAAGAGAATAATCCCTGCCTCCTCACCTTCGGCAACATTCCTGCAAGTGCCAAGAATGCTACAGCAAAAACCCAGACGGGAGAAATGTAGCTAAGTGCTTAAAAACACTTAGCACATGGAATTGAGCTAGTTTTTCAAAATGAAGAATGTGGTTCAGGGTTTTTCATCTTGTTTTATCTTCCTTTAGTCACCAGGTTTGCTCATCGGTTATGAACTTGCTGGGGTCTAGCCTGGCCTGAGTCACGGTAACCTTCGGGAATCTCACTCTCTTCCTGTAAAGCGTGGGTACCTCTCTGAGCTTCCTCTTCTTCTTCTTTTTTTTTTTTGTTAAATATTTGTTGAATGAGTGAAAGAAATGAATGCGAGAAAGTTCTATCCATGTGACCTATCACCAGATTTCATCATACATTGCCACTGAATTTTCCTTTTTTAATATAATTTTTCATTGGTTATGAATATTCATGAGATACAAAGCTGATAGTTACCACTTGGGCCCACATGTGAAGGCTGGATTCATGTTGGCAGCATACCCATTACCACAAATAGCATTTGTACCGCATGTCCCCACCCAATTATCCCAACCTCCCTCCCCCTCCCCCTTTCCCACCCACTCCACTTTGTCCAGAACTAACATTCTCTCTACAGTAACTAGGTTTTTGAGGCCAGTGGGCAAGTGCCGGGCTTGAAATAGCCCTCGGCAAAACTGAAAAGCTCAATATTCCCGTCCTGGCCCAGTGGCCTGGTGTTTTCATTCTAAGGCTGCTTTTGCATTTAGGAGACCTGCTTGCTTCACCTGTAGGTATCATAGTCTGGGTCTCCTCAATAGGTTACCTTGCTCCATGGCAAAGGCATGTAAAAATCACATTCCTTATCTTATCTGCAGGACTTCTTCCTTCTGAGAGCAGTTCCAAACTTTACGAGCAGAGGAGCGGGGGAGGCATCCTTGGGGGCCAGGAGCTTCTTCCTGTGCACCACGTCTGGAAGGCAGCTCCCTTCTTTGCTGGTGGAGAAGGCCAGGTGTGAATAAAAGAACCATGTGAAGTCATTGCTATGAACTCCTAGTGAACAAACACACATCTGTGACCAGGGATTAGGGGCCTGGGTCTGGTTGACTTCCTTCATCTTCGTCTTCCTTTGAGGGGCTGTGAATTTGGGTGTGGATTTGCTTACTCTGGGCAACTCAGCATTATAAACACTGGCAGCCAGAGTCCTGTGGGCAGCAGAACAGGACAGAGCATGATCAGCCTCTGGAAGATACTTGCTTTGATGAGTGCTTGATGTAGCTTGGGTAACAGAACATGGTGCACATGAGGAGATCAATAAAATATGTTTTTGGAAAGATGAATCAATGAATGAATGAGTCCTTGGAGCTCACAGGTGAGACACCATTTTGCTTTCCTGTGTCCAGTTTAGTTAGGAGTGAGTATGGTGCCTTAGTACCATCATTGCTGTGCTACTATGCACCCTGCTCCACCTGCTCTACTGTGTAGTATGTCCGACTGTGCAGTACAGAAATACACATATATGCTATGAATGCTATATCCATGATAAGAAAGATATATACAAAAAATTAAAATGTTTAAAAGAATGGGAAAAATAAGTATCAACAGAAGTTTGAATATTTCTTCCTACATCCCAAAGGATGTAAATGCATACCTGTGTGTGTGTGTGTGTGTGTGTGTGTGTGTGTGTGTGAGTGGGGCTTGGGCCCCACTTTGGAGGGCACTTGCTTAGTGCAGTGGCTTTATGCCTGACATTGCCTGGAATCTATGTTACACCTAGTAGATGAAGTGAAACCAGAATTCTATTAAATAAATACTCACTGAGGGCCTGTCTTGTGGTGGATAGTCTGCTAAATGCTAAGGGTGATAGTGTCCTAGTGCTCTGGATTATTCCAGGCAGACCTGATTTAAAATATTACCTCCCACTTTCCCATAGATAAACTCCTGCTGGTTGGTTGCATGACCAGAGTTTTAGTACAGAAAGTATTGTGACAAGAGCTGTGGAAGAAACAAAAGGTACAGAAGACTGCTTTTGTTCCTTAGGTCTTATTTTGGGTTATATTGTTAGGAGAGGCTACAAGAAAAGACACAAGGCCACCAGGGAGGGGCACATAGGAGCCTCTGATATCTTGTAATGTCTGTTTCTGAATCCAAGAGGAGGGTGCTCAGGTGTCCTTTTGTTCAATTCGTCTCTAATTCATATATATATGCCATAGTTACGCTTCTAAAAGACAAGCTGCTTTATGAAAAGCAAAAGGAAATAAAAAAGGCATTAAAAAACACAGGGGCCTCTGGGATTAAGAACAAACTGAATGAAGCAGACAGTACATTACACAGATCAATGGGGTTGGAGTAGTCTGGGGGAGGCTTTGCCAATGAGGTTGTCTGCTGCTGGACTTGGAAGTACAGAGGCATTTGGGCAGGTGGAGAGGAGCCAAGGAGGAGGGGCGCTCCAGGTGAGCTGAACAGTCAGAGCTAAGCATGGAGGTGGGGCTGAGCCTGGAAGGGGATCCAGTGGTGAGATGGGGTGGAACTGGTTAGAGCATGTTTTGAAAACCAGATAATTTCAAAATTGTATTAAGGACACCGAACAGCCATTGGCCAAAGTAAATGAGCATTTGGGAAGGTTAATTTGAAGCTGAAGGGAAATGATACCTGTTGATGGAATCTCCTTGATACCTCCTGACTCCATGCATCTCTGTGTGTCATGCAGCAATAGCCTCCTTACTGGCCTCCTTCCCTCCTATCTTAATCCCTTCTGGTCCATTTCGTATTCTTTTGGCTGAAAGATCTTTTAAAAATGCTGTTTGAACCTATTGCTTCCCAGCTCAAAAATCTTTTAATGATCCCCCCATCTTTTGAATGAAGTCCGAATGCTGCAGCTGGACTTATGAGGCCCATGTAGCTTTGCCTTGTCTGCCCCTCCAGCCTTACCTCCCACTTCCTGCCCCTGCCAAACCCAAGCTCTCTTGCTTCCGGGAAACTTCCACATTCCTGACCTTTGTGCCTGGGCCATGAGGCTGTCCCCAACACCTGGCTTCTTCTTGCCCTGGCTCACTTCTTCTCATGCTTCAAGCCTTGGCTCAGGGTGCAGTGTCCTCTAAGATGTTTATTACTTGAGGTGTGGTCTGGGCAGCAGAGGCACTTCCTCATCTCCCATGAGCTTGTTAGAAGTGCAGAAGCTCAGGCCCCAGCTCAGATCTACTGAGCCAGAAATCTGCATTTAACAAGAACTCCGGGAATTTTGCATGTGCAGTGAAGTTCCAGAAGCACTGCTCCAGGCAGCTTGTTCTGCCCATCTGCTCCACCGGCAAGGGTCAGGTAGTCATGCCCCATGCACTCCCTTGAAACCTTCACAATGAGGCGTCATTACTTTCTGTTGACTTTCCTCTCTCTCTCACTAGGTTTTGAACTGTTTAAGGGCTGTGATCACATCCTATCCATCCTTGGTGATGCAGTGAGCACCAGCATACTAGGTGCTCAGGAAATGCTTGTTGCATGAGTGAACAATCAATAATGGTCGCACAGGGACTAAATGGAGGTCTCTTAACTCATGTACCATCAGTGACCAGCTTCAGGGAAACCTTGTTTTAGACGCTTTGTTGGGACTGGGTTTAGCTTCCTCTTTTCAAGCATCTATTCACTTTTAAATGGGCTGCGAGGCCAGCCAAGCCCTTGGTACCTGCCAGAGCACAAAGCTAGTAATGGGGATCCTGATACTTAATCCCAAGAGGCTCTCCCATTACTAGGAATGCTTTAAAATGACTGTGCCTTGGGGAAAACACCAACTGTTCCCTAAGAGCAGCCTTTTCAATTAAACATTTTACTTCTGATCAGTGATCCACTTTGAAGACTTTAAAATTTGGCTTAAAGTGAGGATTAAGGGACTAAGTGGCACGGGGTGTCGTCTTTGACTTCTTACCCTGGAGAGCCCTCATCAGGACTCTTGGCTTTGTGCAAAGACTGGGAGGCCACTCCAGCCCCAGAACTGGGTTTTCTTTCTTTTATCTGGGGGAGGGAGGTGCATGACCCTCACACCAGAACTTCAGTGGAGAGAGACCCTCCATTCAGCATTGGATTCCAAGGGAGACATTCATGGACCGATTATAATAGCCTGGAGCACCATCCCAAGTGGGGGTGGGAGGAGCGGACGTGAAGGTCGAGGCTTGACCCAGACTACCTTGGAAAGCTTCCTTACTCTCTGCTGCAGAACAGAGTTTTGATTCTTCTTGCCCTATCCCCCTAAATTTTCTCTTCTAGCATATTTGGTCTCAGGAAAGTGTACTGTATTTGTACAAAAATAATGCCTAGCATTGCAAAGAGCTTAACTCTTCAATAAACTTTACAATCTTTAATCACACTTGACCCTCATGGGAGGCGGCAGAACAGTTTCATTGATTTTGTTTAGACGTGTGGGAATGAAGGTGCGGAGAGAGGAAGAGACCAGCCTAAGGCTGTATCACTAGCTGGGGGCAGAGCTGAGATTGGGATTCAGGGCCTGTGACTCTTAGTCCGGAACTCTTTGCAGCCTGCTTCCTCATTTTATAAGATGCGTTCCTGCATATGTGTGCCATGTGCCAGGATTTAAATACACAACCTTGTTTAGTTCTCACTCCTCTGAGTGAGAACTTTTTTCACCTGTGAAAAATAAAAAAGGCTCTGTTGCTGGTTAGATATGAAGATAGCTGAAGTTCACCTCTGCAGTGTAGGCTTCTGATTAGAAGCTTTCAAAACACTAAGCACCTACCCCAGAAGTGTATGTTTCCTTTCAGGGTAAAAGACTATCTTTGGAATATAGGTCAAAATAAATTTACACACAAATACAAACATACCCCATATGACAACATGAGTGTGCATCTGTGCACACACACATAGAAGTATATATATAAGTTTGTGTGTATATATGTGTATAATATATATTAAAATGTTATGCATATATACATCAGGCTGTCTGCATCAAAGTATTTTAAAGAAAATTACAGGCAATGCAATATCCTCATCATATTTACAAATATAGATAGGCACACTATCTTCCCTATTTGACAGATCAAGGAGTCAGGGTGGACCTCCTGCCTCGGCCAGCAACCTGCTTCTCCTGCAAGACCCAGCTCAAATGTGATTCCTCCTGGGATTTCTCTCCCTGATTTTCCCCACAGCCGTGGTTGCTCCTCCTTCACTCTTCTGAACGTGTTTTTCTCTCCTCTACGGCATCCATCCTGAGGGATTGTAATTATTGGGCCTATGAGTGGTTTGAGGGTATTACTTTTCATTTTTTTACAGGATTCAACAGTGGGTAAGAATATTCTTTCTCCTTACTTTGTAATTTCATCTAAAGTTTTGTTTCTTTGGGGTTCTCTGGAGTAAAAGAAAGTGTATTATACATCAGGGCACATTTGACAGATGTAAGTGATTACACTAATAGTGGGATTATTTCCCTGCGTGTCTAATGTATTCAGGCTCATTTCAACTGAATTGAGTTTAAAACTCATCCCTAAAAATGAAATGAGGTCTTTAAGTTTTTCCTACCTACCTCTTTTTATTGTTTGGGTTTTAAAACCTTTTTGTTTTTTAATATGATGAGGAAATGTGTGCCTGTAATTTATTTTAAAATGCTTTGATACAGACAGCCTGATTTATAAATATATATATATAATATTTTAATATATGTTATAAACACATATATGCAAAAACTTATATATATACTTCTGTGTGTGTGCACACTCTTGTTGCCGTATGTTTGTATTTGCATGTAAATTTATTTTGACCTATATCCTAGAGACAGTCTGTTACCCTAAAAGGGAGCATACACTTCTGGGATAGGTGCTTAGTGTATTGAAAGCTTCTAATCAGAAGTCCGCAGTCCAGAGGTGAACTTCAGCTATCTTTATATCTAACCAGGATCCAAAGCTTTTTTATTTTTCACAGGTGAAAAAAGTTCTGTCTTAGCTTCATCTCATTATATCTCCTAAATTTAGTTTTAAAAACATAGTGGGGCCATAGATGAAATGGATGTCTATGTTACAAGCATTGTTCTGTGCAGGGAGGCAGTGTCACTTGACAGTGTGCAAGAGGCTATAAGATGGCAGCACTGCTCTTGCGTGCAAATTGGGGTATGTGGGGGTGGGGCAGGGAGGGCAGAAGGAAGGATTGCCAAGGGGCGTGAGGAAACTTTTGAGGGTGATGGGTGTATTCATTATCTTGATTGTGGTGATAGTTTCACAAGTATATACATATATCAAAACTTTAAAAAATTGTGCACATTAGATATGTGTAGTTTATTGTATGTTGATTATACCTCAGTAAAGCTGCTTAACATAAAAAACACAAAAACCAACCAAACAAAATATGGCAGCACTGCTGTCAATGTGAGACCACTGGGGAGAGACTCTTTAATTTCTTTAGCACATTTTGCCACATGGGGCCTCTAAGGCTTGAGGAGGGGAAGATCACTGCAGATGTTGTGGGAATCGTTGTTAAAATCCATGGAAGTATGTTTGTATTGGGACAGTTTGAGATGGGGCAGTTGGTTGGGCAAATCTTGCTTTGCCAAGATGTATTTTTTTCCCCTCATTTCTGGGATTGAAGGATAGTTTTTTTTTCTGTTTGTTTTTTAATACAGTACAATAATAATGCAGCAAAATGAGCATGCATATAGAAGAAAACCTTGGAATGAAATACACCAACTGTTAATTATGGTTGTCTTTGGACAATGGAAAGATATATTTTTCATTCAATTTTTATTTCTTTCCAAGCCATTTTGGTGCTATTGTTTTGGGGCACTCAGTATGGAATCCTGTAGCTTTGAGTGGGTTGGGGGTGGGGAACCTGAGTTCTTCCTTGGCCACAGGGTGAGAGTAACCCAGGCTGACTCCTTTGGCATTGGAGGGCTTATTATAGGAGAAAAGAGCAAAGAACAGGAAGAGAGAGATTCTCTTCACAGAGAGGTGGAGGCTTGGATTTTCTCAATCTCAGTGTTAGAAGAGATGTGACTGTATTTTGTATCTGAACCTTCTAAAACAGATCATGTTGGTTACAGAAGCATTTTTTCATGTTATTTCATACTTTTCATAAATATATATCTTAAAGGTCCTCTGTCCAAGCACAATCACTAAACTAAAGGTTACATACTAAGTCATTTAACAGCTATATTATTGTTCGATTAACTATACTCCTGCAGATGGAAACTCAAATTATTTTCTTTTTCATCTCATATTATGATGAAAATCATTGTGCATAAGCTTTTTTCTTTTTTTTGGTCTTTGATACTAATAATATTGGTTAGTATTTACGGAGCCCTTTCTATGTGCTGGGCTTTGTGGTAAGCATTTTGCAAACATTCTTTCATTTACTCTTTATAGCCATTGTATGATTAGATACTATTTTTATAGCCATTTTACAGATTAGAAAATTAAAACTCACAGAGGCTATTATATTGCCCAAAGTCACCCAACTAAGAAATGATTTGAATTTGAATCCAAGTGTATCTGACTCTGCAAAGTCTGTGCTTCTGATCACCAGCTATACTCCCTCTTCTATATTTGGTATTATTTCCTTAACATAGGTTTATAGAAGCAGAATTGCTCAGCCAAAGGTCACATGTTTATTTGTAAGGTTCTTAATATTACCACCAGCATGTTTTATCTCATCATCATGATCATTGGGTACTATGATTAAAGTAATAATTGAAATTTTGGCTAATAGCATCTTATTGCTTTTATTTGCATTTATTTGATTACTGGAAAGAATATACAATTCCCCACATTTACAAATTAGTTGTAATCCCTCTTTTCTGAATTTTCTGCTATGCCCTTTATTTATCTACTGGGGTCTTGGTGTGTTTCTTATTGATTTGTATGAGCCCTTTATATAATATTTTAAAATTTTGTACGTTGCACTCATTTTATTTTCTGTTTGTTATTTGTTTTCCATTTTCTCTGCAATCTTTAAAGATAAAAAATGTTCGGGCTGGCCCTGTGGCTCACTCGGGAGAGTGCGGTGCTGGGCATGCTGAGGCCACGGGTTTGGATCCTATATAGGGATGGCCAGTGCGCTCACTGGCTGAGCGTGGTGCAGACAACACCAAGCCAAGGGTTGCGATCTCCTTACCGGTCAAAAAAAAAAAAAAAAGATAAAAGGTGTTCTTTTCCTATCTTATTATTGCCCAAAGGTGAATTCATTTATTCAATGATGCCAGAACTTAGTCTGTTCCTTAAGCACATCACAGAAATCTTTGTTAATATTCATTGTTTCTAAAAGCACCTATTTAGTGCCTATTTTGTATAGAGCATTGTGTTAAGTATTGGGGTACTGGGAAGAGAAAATATTTTATTGGGCCATTCTGGAGTCCTTAAATCATACCAAGTATAGGTTTACACCCTCACCTGAACTCTGTAGAAGTCAGGTTTAGAATGAGGCTCAGACTGTTCTTATTACTTCACTTTACTCATTCATGTAACTGATATTTACTGACACTTTGCAACGTGCCAGGCACTAGTGGTTATGGGGGCTTTTTATACCCACATAAAAAGGTGTATGAGCCTTATCAAACACTGCCCCAAATCCAGGATTGATTTCCAAGCAATTGAGGACCTATATACCAAAACAATTTTTAAGAAAAGATATACACAGTCTGAACTGACTTGTCACAAGCCCCAAATGGAAATGTTAGTTAACAACAAAATGGGGAGCTAACAGAAACTCCCCAATGACCTTGTGTTTAGGGGGCTGTGCTTGCAGACTGCCTTTGCAGCATGGCTCTAAAAGCTGTTTGTGAAGTTTGCACTCAAGGTGAGTGAGTCCAGTGACTATTGCTCCTGAATTTGATGACTACCTTGAGGAGCCTCACTCCACTCCCAACTCTTAGGCTAGCAAAGCTAGCCCCACTACCTGGGTCCAGTGAGGCTGTGATCCCAGGGTTGTACCCAGCCTTCTCACGCTGCAGCCAGCATGGCACAGCCACTTCCCCAGGCTTCCACCAGCATTGAATGTTATCAATGTTTTTACTTCTGCCTTATATCAAATATTTTCCCATTTCAACAAACAGACTTCTACAAAATAATTCCTAATGGAAACATAGTATCTATAATGTGGTCAATCAATCTCTTATCGGATGATTAGATTATTTCAGTAGTTTGTCATTTAATTCTTCATAAAACTCAGTTTTATTGCTAGTTTTTCTCAATTTCTCTCTGTGAAGTAGCACCAACATCGACTCCCACTAGCAGTGTAGGAAAATGAAGGTTCTCTGCATGTCAACGAGAGACGCAATTACAATTTTAAGCCTTTTGCCAGTATGATGGGTGGAAAATGAGATTTCATGACTTAATTTGCATTTCTTTGATCATTGGAAAAGTAGCACGATTTTCCATGTTTATTGGTCGTTTGTACTTCCTCTTTGTGAATTGCCTGTTTGTGAACTTTACTGTTTTTGCTATTGATACCTAAGAGCTTTTTGCATATGAAGAACACACATTTAATTTTAAATAAGACAATAGTTAAAAGGAAGAGTGATCAACATGCAAAGAAAGTACAAAAATAACAGTGTTTGGCCAGTCTTCAATATTGTTCTCCAATTCATTGTCTATGTGGAAGAAAAAAAATGTAATGTGATCATGTCATTCTCTCTTTAATAGCTCCCAAATGTAGAGTATGAGGGCTTTTATGATGATCCTGCTTGCTTCTCCAGGCTCATTTTTCCTAATCTCTTATATTCAATTCTAAGAACCATTCATACTTTCAGTTTCCTGAAGTTCCAACCTCTCCCTTTTGCATCTGCTATATCTTCTACCTAGAACTCTCCTCCAATATTTCTTTTTCTGATAACTACAACTGATCATTCAGATCTGGATTGGACACCACTTCCTTTAGACCAGAGGTTGTAAATCAGGGATGATGTTTGTCCCCAGGGGACATTTGGCAGTGTCTGGAGACATTTTTGGGCATCATGCTGGGCGTGAATTATGCTACTGACATCTTGTGGATAGATGGCAGGGGTGGTACTAAACATTCCTCAACCCACAGGACAGCCCCTCACAACAAAGAATTATTTGGTCCCAAATGTCAATAGTGCTGAGGTTGAGAAACCCTGCCTTACTGTACATCTAAATAGTCTTTACCAACCCTCCTACCAACTCCCCACCCACTCTGAGACTGGTTGGGTATCCCCGAGACCTCCCAGGACCACCCTGTGCTTACTACTTTCACAGCCTGACTACACTGCATTGTAATTGTCTACTAGTCTGGAAACTTCTTGAGGGAAGAAACATGTTTTGTAACCCCAGGCCCCAGAATATGGTTGGGAATACGGTTGTTGGAAGCAGCACAGCACAGCATGGAATGGGAAGACAAAGTGCCTAGATTTGAATCCCAAACTCTGCTTTTTACTAGCTGGGTGACCGTGGGCAAACTATTAGCCTCTCTGTGCCTCAGTTTCCTTCCCTGTAAAATGAGGATATTAATAGTACCTACCACATAGAGTTATTAGGAGGAATACATGGGCTGCTATTTGCAAGCTGCTTCGAGAAGTAAGCTTAAGAGTTAAAGAGTATAAGAGTTAAATAAAGGAATGAGAATGAAATAAGCACTCCATAATACTTGTTGATGAGTGACAGGTGCAGGCCTCACGATGGATTTGGCCATTTCTTGCATCCTGTCCTCCTTCTGTCTCATTCAGCATGTGGTGATTTCCCCCAACAATTAAAAACAGTTTCTTTTCTTTGTAGTTCTTAATTTTCCTAGGCTGACATTATATCTTCAACTATCTCTGTAGTCATGAGCTGCTAATTTTCCTTAAAAACGTTCCTGTTTTTATTGTGTTAAAAAGGCAAATGACAGTGAGCCAAAAATGGGATCGCAAACACACCCCACTTTGGAAACAATTTTCTTTTAAATAAGATGCACATGTGTTTCCTAATTTCATATGTGGAGTTTACTATGGAGACACTTTTACAAATGAATCTATTTAAAAGAGAGAGAGATTTACGCAAGGTACATGGAACACGGTCTGCCGCAGCATCATGTACCATATCAAATCAGCATCTGCTCTTACATATTTGAGGTTAATTTGACGTTGAAGTAAACAAATCAAAGTGTGTTTATAGAATAATTAGGCCCTATTCTCAATGCTGTGGCTAAGAAGTTTTGTCACAATTACTGATCAGTGGTTTTCTTTGTTTTGTTTTTGAAATTCCATAGCAACACACACACACAAAAAGCTGTTGTTATTACACTAGTACTTAAGTAACCCCAGTGTCTTGTAAGGAGAGTATCGAGCATGTAGTGAACAAATTCTTAGCTGAATCTTCTCTTTGTGTTTCTCAGAGTTTAACCTGTGGATCTCTGGAAACTGGTACGAAAAGGGAGAGTCTGTTGCAAGCATGGTCCAATCTTCCCAAATAGTTTTAACATGGATGTTCCTGCTCATTCCTTGCATGTATGTCGCATGTATGTTGTGGCTTTGTCTCCTTGCCACTGGGGAGAATTGGTTCAAAGTCTTGTGAAATGAATGCTTCTGTCCGGATCAGCAAAGGGAAACTTGACATGAGAAAACAATGGAGGGAGTGCCATATTTGTTCACTTTTTAATTAAAAAAAATTAAAAAATTTTTTTTTCACCCTCTAAAAGTGTATAATTCAATGCTTTTCAGTATATTTACACAGGTGTGCAGCCATTACCACTATTTAGTTCCAGAACATTTCATCACCCTAAAAGAAGCCCCGTACCTATCCGCAGTAACTCCCCATGCCCTTCAACAAGCCCAGACATTGGTTACTTTTTTAAAAGAATTGTTTTTCAAGGAAGCCCATTCAGCTCCCTAAAGAAGTATGCTTAATCACACATGCAACAGAGGGGTCTTTTTGTGGGGGTACCAGTCAACTGCCTGGAAGGTGTATCTAGGAGAGAGGGTCTTCAGGGGGCTCAAGCCATGCTGAAGGGGTTGAGGTGGAGACCCCTTCAGAGCAAATCTCCCTCAAGTTAGTCTGACCCACTGGTGGGGTCTTAAGGCTGATCTAACTCTTCTCCTTGGACACCATCTCCCAGTTACTTTCTTAGGACATTCTGGTGTTTTTGCTGGGTCCTTCTGCAAAGATCTTATGTCCCCCCCGGTCTCCTTAGAGGGAGGTGTGGCTCACAGTCCTCAGTTCTTAGCATTACTTTCAGTTTTGTTTTTCCTTCTCCATTAAACCCCAAGAACCTTGCCTGTTTCTCTATGGTGTCCCTCTCTCTGGAACCTCTCACTGCTTGTTTGAGGACTGTGGTTGATAGTGGGCGCTGTGTGGCTGTCAAACTCTGAGGTCTGCAGCTAAGTGTTATTTTAATTTGTCTTCATCTAAATTCCTCGTACAGCAGCTTTTGAAACATGAGATTGTCTTATTAAGAGGTACTTATTGTAAAGTACAGTGAGCTCCACCTTTGATGAAGACAGAAGAGACCAAGTATGATGGGTTGGACATCGCTAGACAAAGGGAGTAATTAATGACTTAATTGTCTCTTCACCCTTTCCCTTTTAAGAAAAAAAAGTTCTTCTTATTTTCTTTCAAAACTCACCAGACTGAAAACTGGAATTCCCAATGCTATTTTACAGTTAGTTTGGTTAAAAAAAAAAAAAAGATAAAGAAAGAAAGAAAGAAAGAATCAGAAACCAACTTTTCTGTTACATTTTCTTGTAACATCTTCCTTACTTTCTAGAATCATCATCTATTGATTTTACCTTTAGTGGTTTTGGAAGTTGCAGTGATCTGTTTGTGGAGAGTTCAGTACCTTGTATGGATTTCCTTGTGTTAGTTTAATTGCTGATAAGATACGTGGCAAATTAATGAAATAAAAATAGCTTTGTCAATAAGCAGAAACGAAGCCACTTTCAACATTTGTCCAGTACTCATTGCTTTTCAAGGCCTAGACAAAATTAGTGGGCAGGATTAAAGAGTATATTCGTCTTTTATCCCATGTTTGAGTACTTGATCACAGAGGCATGGTTTAATCCGAACATCAATAGCACCTCGTCAGTTCTGTCAGAGATAGCTGTCAAAGTGGACTTTGGGTTTGTTAGAGCTTTGTGTTTTATCCTTTTTTAAGGTCATGGAGTATTTTCTTTGATTTTTGATGCTGAAATCTTTCTTAATCTTCTAAACTTGAGAAACATCTGTTAAGATTTAATGGGATGGCTTTTGTCTTAAAATTAGAGCCTGTCTTGCAAGCTCTCCGCTACCCTACCCTTCCCAGCCCCCAATTAGGAAAATGGGGAATTGGGGCAGAGGGAATGAAGCACAGATTCTTTATCAGACGGAAGTTCTCTGGTCAGTGAGTGAGAAAGTTCTCATGCACTGACCAGAGAACGGCTTGCTTGGAAATTCTCTCGTTAGTGTGTGAGTGTTAGAATGAATATCAGACAGGGCACGATGCTTTTGAATGCTCAGCACTGTGACCCAGTGTTCAATTTTGTTTTGTTTCCTGGTGACATTAACAATTTCCCTGTAGGACATCACTTAGTCTGGGATCTGAGTGACAGATTTATGGGTCTTAGTGAATAATGAGACAAAAAATGTTGTAAGGAAGAGAAACAGCTGGAAATAGGAATTTTAGCCTTTTCCCGTAAGCCTCTGTGTTATTGGATTGCATGGTGTTAACAAAATTTAGTAGTTAAAATAGCTGGAGGTATAGTAACAGCATCTAAAAATATATGCCTCCAAATATGTACAGACAGCTGTCATGTCTGCTGACAGAATATATTAGTCATTATCCTCATCAGTAGACACAAAATCATCGCAGTTTTCATAATGCAGGCGTTTCATACCACATAATTGCTAGTGATTTTGGAGTTCCTCTGATAAAGTCACCACCATTGTAATCGTGGTATTTTCACTGGGCCTACTTTTTATATTCTTGGATAACCTGGATGTTAACACCTTAGCCAGAGCTCTTCACAGGGAAGTATTAAAATGCTTCCATTTATTGCTTGAGACGCATTCCCACCTGCAGTTGGCATGGAAGTATGGGCTGGAAACTTCTGTTTTGAACAAAGAAGCTGACCTTTCACACCAAAGGTTCCAATATTCCAATCTGAACCTTCTATAAATGTTTAGAAGACCGTGTTTAATTCCTGAGAACTGGATTAATATCTCCGTCCAAGGATTTCTTGCCTTTCCACAAAGGCAGGAAGAATCCCCCAGTGCACAGCATGTGGAAGGTAGTTGCAGGAGCAGGGTTTGAGAATCATAGCCATGCTTAGGAGCCGTGTTCTTTGGGGAGCTTATTGAACTGCTCTGAACCTCAGGTTCTTAGTGGAAGATGAGAGTGATCATGACCACCTTACAGCATTGTTCAGACATTCCTTGAAAGCATCTGGTGTGTAATAGAGGACTGAAAAATATTAGCTTCATCGCCTTCCTGCCCTACTCTCCTTGCATTCTTCCTTCTGCTGAAGTCTTACCACCTTTCTCTTCCCACCTCGACATATGCCTGCATTCTTGTCCCTTTTTCATTTGAAGGCTTCTATAGAACTGGCACCAGATTGACTTATTAAATGGGGGTAGAACGGTGGTCTTAGCCCTCTCTCGCCTATGCCTTAGCCATTCTCCAATTTGGCAAGGGTAGAATTCTTATTGTTATTAAAAAAAAGCAAAATATTAAAAGTTTAATTAATACTGTATCAGGAATTGTATGATATGCATATATGTATATATACATAAAAAATATAAATCACATTTAATCCTGATAAAGACCCTATGAAGTAGGTACAGTTCTTATCCTCGTTATACAGGAGAAGAAACTGAAGCTCAGAGAGGTTGAGTCACTTGCTGAAGATCACACAGCTGAGTGTATGGGGCTAGACCTTGCTCCAGGCAGCCTGTCGCTGGGAGGACCAGGCACCCCATGCTCACAGGGCAAGTGAGCCCCGGAGCCAGGCAGGGGTCTGGAAGTCCATTGGCTGCGTACTTGCAGCCTTTGATTTGTCCGGCACGGTCGCCCAGGGACTCAGTCCCCACGTCGGAGAGGAAGAACTCTTGCCTTGCGAGGCTGGAGCGGAGCAGGGCCTGCCCTTCTGGGAGGGTGAGTTTCTGGTCACAGTATGAGAGGGGTCCTGTCAAGGGCTGTTGTTTTTCTCCCTCGGCCTCTTTCTCCTACTTCTGACAAGGTTTTCAATTAGCAGCTTGTAGAGGTCCAGCCTGTGGTCCTCATTTCATGCCAAATGCATAACTGAATTCCCCAGGAGGGGATTAAAGGGCAGAGGAAGAAGGGAATACAGGCCCCTGAACACAAAGATGCAACGTGCCGGGGGATGGCCGAAAGCAGTGCTCGCCTCGTTTAGACTGAGTGGGGCCAGAGGTCATGTGGGAAGTGACTCTTACAGAGATGAAAGCAGCGACTGCCAGGCTGTGGGGTGTGGGGCCCTGGGCCAGGCAGTGGCTGGGCCTCTCTGCCCCTGGTCTGGCTTCTGGTGGAAAGTCTGCAGAAACTGGAGGAGGTAACTGCTCAAGTCTGTTAGTGTTCAGGGAGAAGTCATTTCCTCTCCTTTTTGGGAGGCGAGTGAATCTGCCAGATCCCTCGTGGCCTCTCCGAGTGGGAGGCTTCAGTCATGCTGAGGCCTGGCGCCGGGTGCATGCCAGGGCTGCATGGGACCAGTGCCCCCCTCTCTCTCCAGGGCAGGTATTCTGCTGGCTCCTTTCTCTCTATCTCCAGACTGTGTCTGCGCTTCCCCTGGAAGCCACGTTGTTTTTCTTTTTATCTTTCCAAAGCAGGATAGTTGTCTTAAGGAAGAAAAAAGGCAGGATGCACATGCTTTCCAACATGAATGTTACACCTTTGCTGTCTCCCTTCAATAGGGAGCTCACGATTCACCTGAAATAAGGGCTCATCAAATCACGGGACAGACATGTACTACGGTGCAGGCTGAAAGGAGTGTCTTGTCTGAACTTTGATGGGGCCAGGGACCATAAGAAAAAGATGATGGATCAAAGCTAAATTCTGTGTTCTATATAGGGATGAAGAGGATTTTTAAAAGAGGTTGTGAGTGGCTTTTAGATCCCCAGTATGGGATTATGTTCTTTCCTTATAATCGCAGATACAGTTTGCTTTTGAAGAGGACGTGGGCCTGGGATACATTATTGGTGGTCCTGAGAGGGAGAAGCATTTGGATGGGTCAGAGCGAAAATGCCCTGAAGGGCTGGAGGCGGGACACCCTCCCTTCTCCAAAGGTTCGAGAGGCCTCTGGGTGACATGCAATGAGGCAAGCCCTTGACCTGTTCTGTGAGAGAAAATAGTAAGGAAAATGAAGGGTTCTGGATGAATCAAGGTGATACTTGAATTTGAAGTCATCCTCAAAGCTTGTTCCCCTCTTCAGAGCACACAGTCACAGCTCTGTTCCGTTTGTATTCCCTCCCACCTCACCCCACCCCGCAAACACAGCCTCTTTCCCAGCCAGCTTCTTGTTGAGGGCTGTTTGGAGACACCAGTGCCCCACAGGCTAGATCTGGATTGTCCCGTGTGGGCGGAGAGTCATGGAATGGGGACATGTGAAAACAGGCCCTCGAAGGATCTGGACTCAGGGCTGCCCGTGGCCAACATTTTCTAGGTGAGCAAGACTGAGTTACACGCACTGGCCGGAGCTCAGGGCAGGGAGTAGCACCCGGCCACACTCACCTGGGTGGAGGACGGCGAGGTGGGAAGGCAGAGAGGGTGAGTGAAAACCTGCTTGCCAGTGCAGAGCGACTCTGAATCTCCATGTTGCTGGCCTAGCCATGGTTTTAAAAATATCCTTCAAAGGAGGCCGTTCCCCTTCTGCATGAGTGGGCCCTCCCCTCCTCCTGCATCTGACATCCCTGCCACCGCCAACTCATTGGGCAGAAGGACTTGTTGGGGCATTTGTGAGGAGGTTTAGATGTCCCCAACTAGTAAATACACTTGCTGCCGTGAACCCCATACATAAAAGGCAAAGTATCACGTTTTCCTCCAAATTCTTGAGGAAATTGCTCTCATATACAACACCAACCTTTGGCTGCGTGACAGAGACGGAGTGTCGTTTGCATGCCATTACCAGGCTGTAAAGTCTGGTCAGGGCTGCCTTTTCGAAGTTTCCAATCTTTTGGGATCCCTGGAGGGTCACCCCGTGGGTCAGGTTTGTTTAGTCTGGTCCGTAATGGTGTAAAGTGGCCTTGACTGTCGAGCCTACCTAAATAATGCCTTATCTGTTTGATACTTCAACAGTCCCTCGAAGTTGTATATATGTTTCACTTTCTAATATTCGAGGCTGAATTGGATTTCATTGTTAATAGAAGGCAAATTGTCTCTAAAAACAACCTCATCTTGCTTTGAAAGTTAGTCAGAGTTCAGGGGGCCCCTGCATTTAAGGGGTAATCTATATTTTTCCTGGGAAAATCTCTTTTAAGAGACTCATCTGAACATATGCTATTTTTTAAACCTTTTACTGAAGTATAACATACACAAAACAGCACACATCATAATCATACAGTGAATTTTAACAAACTCAACACACCATAGCAACTGGACCCCAGATCGAGAAACAGAACATTACCAGTAACCCAAGAGACCCCCCACGTGTCCCTCCATTTGAGCATCTACAATTTAAAAATTCTCTTATTTATAATTTATCCAAGGTTTTCTATACTACAAATTATTCCATTTTCCCCAGTAGTGCAACATTCTCTGAATTGTCACATACAAATTGGGAAGGGAAAAGAACTTGTCTGATATTCTGGGTTGTGATAAACAGTGTTTTTCTAGAATCCTTGAATATGGTATTGTACTGTCCTACGGAGCTTTGCAAATCTTTCAATACCTTGTGAAAATGGGGTCCATTTTTATATGGATGCCTCTAGAAGCTCAAATTATGCTCCTTTACATATTTCACACAATAAAAACCTAGTCTCACAAGATTAGCCTAAACAGCATGGGTGTATCTATCTAACTCACATCATAGTTTTGTGAAACACTATGGAACCCACTTAACAAATATTACACAGTTGAGGACTTTGGGGTGGAGAAAATAGTGGTGGAAGAAAGATGCTCATTGCAAAAATCTTTGCTCAGAGGCTTTTAGGAGTAAATAGGTTCTCCTCCCCAACCCCTCTATATTTCAAAAGGACTCTTGTTGGAAGCTCTGTAGATGAAACCTTTTTCTTCCATTATAAAAATAGTTCAGTTTCTTTCTTCCCAAGATCTTCAGCTCCCAGAAGAGCTTTCATTACCGCAGCATAAATAAAAAGTGACATAAAATTATACAACCCCGTGTATAGTAGTTTAAGGAAAATGTCTTTTATGGCAGCTTTTATGATTCCACCAATTAGTTATTAGATTTTCTCCATTTTTAATTTGCTCTCCTGTGTCTGCATTCTGAAAGGTTCCTTCCCTCCACTCTTTTTTTTTTTTTTTTGGAAGCTGGCCGGCACAGGGAACTGAACCCTTGACCTTAGTGTTACAAGGCTGGGCTCTAACCAACTGAGCTAACTGGCCAGCTCTGAAAGTTTACTTCCCCTCTTTCATCTCTTAGTAGAAATGGGACTGGGGGTATAGAGCCCCTGTTTAGTTGACTTTCTTGTTTCATGAGGGCATTTCATTACAGCCTGTTGTTAGATGTGGGCAAAGCAAGCCCCTTGGGAGAGAAGCCAGGGTTGAGCCCTGCTCAAGTGAATAGGGTTTCACCCCCTGTATTAACACTCAGTGTCCCCAGCAGCCTGTCTACTGCTGAGAGTAGCAGCAGGCAGCCCACGGGATGGCATCACAGCGGCTGAACCTTAAGCTGATAAATCCTGAGTTTTTAGTAACTTTCCAAATATTCCCGGGGAGTGAGAATTATAGAGATTTACTCCTGCCAAAATGTAATCATGCAGAAAAAGCGAAATTTAGATCAGCATATAGATTATTTTTTAATGTGATCACTCGACAGCAGAGGGCAAGGAAGTCAGAAGTTGAACACTGAGTACAGCCATGTCTAGACCATTGCAATTTGATTCATTTAGGGGAATTGTATTAGGTTTTAGGCTTTGGCTTGGGCTGGGCTGTTCTGTTTGGGAGTGCATGATGTCATTGTGTCGAGCGTGTCGCAGCCAAGGCATTCTGGTATTTATGTTGGCTTCAGATCTAGCCCAGAGTACATGGCAGGCTCAATTTATTGCTACTTTAACTTTGTTTAGTCATGGAGAGGCTTTATTTATGTTGGTAAATTTCAAACAGTGGCCAACAGTAACCGCACAATGAAAAGGCCTGCAAGATTCATCATCGATAAATCACCTTGTTGCTGAGTTTCTTTAATTAAGGAAAAACTCCGTCTGTTGATCCCTGTGGTTGCTGGAAGGAACGCAGGGTGGGGAGTACTTTGATTAATCCATCTATCAGCCCGGCTTTGGAAAGTGAGTCTCCTGTTTCTGATTGTAGCTGGGCAAAGATCTAAATAAAAATTTATCTTGTCAAAACCTATGGGCTAACTGAAAGCAAATAAAGAAGTTTTATGGCATCCACATAAAGTTAAATAAATAACGAGAGAGTGCAGTGCGTCCTACAGACATTTTTCAGTACAGTACGTGGCCGTTCTTTGGGGAGAGCTCATTAACTTCAAAAAAATTACCTTTAATGGGTTACTCATTATTGTCATCATCAAATGCTTCACTCTCTAGTGTTCCAGTGTTTAATACCTGATTAAAACCAAAGATCAGGCTCCTGGCTTAGTGCTGTTGAAACTACTCAGGGTGGAAGGTACAGTGAGTGCTTCTAAAGGGTAAAATGTGGATGGACGTTGTAAGCTGTGTTGCAGATATCAGGGATATTTTTAATTGATCCTTCTGGAAGGTGGTCAACCTTCCTGGGGATGACATAGTGGGGGTGGGGTGGGAGGTGGGGTGAACAGGGTAAAGCTTTTCATGTCTGACTGAACAAAGAATCTCATCTTTGGTTGAATTTACCATTCACCTGGGTGCTTTCCTCTGCTGGGAAAAGTCCAGAAAAATATACTGGGATTGGAGGTCTCTTTTGACCAAATGCAGTTCAAGCAGACTACTGTTGGAACTCGGGCTCATGGTAGAGGGTACATTTCATTTCTGGTTTAAAAATGTCCTTGAATCAGACAAAAGAAAGCAAATGGTGATGGAGAAGGCCAATTTTGATACTAGATTGTGCTTACAATTATTTGCCTTTCCTATTTAGGTTATGAAAAGGGTGCTGTCTTGATACCAAGCTCAGGATCCATTCACAGGAAGGGGCAATTCCTCAAGTGTCAAGTCTTGGTGCACGATGCATTTGGCAGTCAGTGCCCAATGCACAAGGCAATCCCTATCTGTTTGATGGAGTTTTGCAATAAATGTGAGCTTAGGGGAATCCGGGACATTTTGAGAACCATCTCACGTGGGATCCTGGTGCTGTACTACTTCTACAAAGTAGGCTTCTACTTTGGGACATGACATCCTTGAGTTGACAGACTAAAGCTGCTCTTTTATGTTAGCTGATAGTTTTGCAAGTTCTTGGCTTTTTTCCTGCATCCTGTCATTGTGCCCTGTCTTTATGATTGGGGCAAGGCTCCTGTGACTGAGGGTGGTGGTTGAGGTGTGTGATAGTAAGGCTGCTCTCCAGGGTTTGGTTAGGAGAGGCAAGGATGAAGGAGGGACAGAGGGACATATTCTGACCTAACCAACTAGATCAGCTTAACTAAACTGGGTGGGCTTCAGGCTTTTGCAGATGCCAAAGCCTGCTCCTTGGGTCTACACTGCAGTGTTGACTATTTTAACCTTCTGGAAGACCTTTTCTCAGGGCAGTGGGACACCAATTTGCTCAAATGTGGGACAATTTCAATATAGAACTTACAGTCTGGGCAATAGAATTTGGTCATAGGTTGATAAAAAATTTCAAGCCACATCATAATGACCATATCTTATGCACTTTTTATCTTCTTCACTGGTTCCAGGATATAGTTCAAGGTTATCTTGGAGTCACCTTCGTTTGCCCTGTGTATCAGGAAGGACACTTCCCTTTATCCCAGCATGGAGGTGAGAGGTTAGCAACAGGACAACAAATATACATTCAGCTCTTACCATGGGTCTAGCAAGTACAGGGCAGTGTGGAGACTCCAGAGAATCCTAAGTCATGGCCCTTGCCCTGAAGAGGCTTCTAATCTCCTTGAAGGTAAAATTTATGAAACTGTTAGATGGAAAGTGAGGACTCCTACCGGCACAGTTGTAAAATGTCATCATCCTCTCCTTCCCTGCCTGGGTTGTGGGGCTAGGTCTCCATTTCGTGGGTGAGATCTAGGGAATGTTTCATCACTTTTCTGGTCACTCCATCTGATCTTTTGTTTGCAAAAAGGTTCTTAATTTAATATGACCACAGTGATTTTCAACCCAGGCTGCTCATCAGAATCGCCTGGGCAGCTTTTAAAACATATTGATTTCATTGGTCTGCTTTCCAGACCAATGAAACAAGAATCTCTAGGGATGAGGCCCAGACATCAGTAATTTTAAAAGCTCCCCAGGTGATCCCAATGGGCAGCCAGGGTTGAGAACCACAGAAATGAAATGTACAGTTTCAGATAAATAATGAAAAGTTTAAATTTTACTTAAAATGAAATTTCTTTTTTTCTCCCTCTGGCCTGAAATTCCAAGACAGGGAGGAAAGCATGGGAGGCTTTTGCTTGTCACTTTACCTCACGAGTGTTTTCCTCCCAGCCAGATGTCTAACCAAGGTTGCTGACTGCTCTGCGTTGGAGGTGGGTGGTGGGGGAGGGGGACAGGTAATGGCTGGGAGCGTCTGATGTGATCAGCACTGATGACATTTGACGTGGCTTCTTCTGGCTGTGGCAGGTATCTGAAGTTGATTCCTTCTGGGGGCAGGAGAGAGCATTTGTGTATTCTTCAGAGACTGCCTTTCATCTCTGGGAATCTCTTTCCTGCAGTTTCTTGGGTCTCTAGTGATCTGACTCACACAGACAGACTCTGCTGGTGTCCCAGTCACTCCCCAGGGGGCTACCTAGACATAGTCCCCTTATGATGGTGCCAGGCTGGCTCTTTCTCAGTCAGGTGGGTCCTCCTCTCCTCTCTCCGCCTTCAGATCTGTTAGCTCCCCCTCCCTTTAGGCTTGTCCATGCAGTGTTCTGGCACCAGCTTATGGTGCCCATCAGGCTTCAGGGGACTCTAGACAAGCTCTAATTGGTCTCCTTGAAGCTTTTTCCATTAAGCTTGTGGTGAGGGGTAGCACGACTTTGGCAGAAAACACTAGCTGTCCACCAATATTTCACTTTTTCCTACAGTGATAGAGTGACTTTTAGCTGCAAATATGGCTTATCAGAATAAAGACTACAGTTCTCAGTGTCCCTTGCAGCTAGACATGGCCACGTGACTAAATTCTGATCCATGGCATATTGAGTAGAAGTAGTGTGAGCAGCTTGCAGGAAATGTTTTTAGAGGGAGAGGCATGCCCTTCTCTCATACCCTTTCCTGCTGGATGCAATGCAACTGGCTAGGTTGGGAGAGCCACCTTGGTTCCAGAGATGGAAGCGGCATGTTGCAGGGGTTGAGCAATAAGCTGGAAGCAGCCCAGGCCACTGATGAGTCATACACAGACTGACTGCTGAGGCTTTCATGTGTGAGAGAAATAAACTTCCATCTTTTAAAACCCACTATTGTCATGGGTTGTCTGATACTTACAATGGAACCTAATCCTAACTAATTCAGAATTTTGTCCTGAAATGAAGTGCTAAGCATGAACTTAGCAGATGGTAGCCTGCAAGGACATTGAAATTGTAGACCAGAAAGACAGTGACCCCCTGCTGTGTGGTGGCAAAACATTTGGTCAAATTGCATCTGCTATGCCTCGGAAGGCAGACCATATGTTAGTAGAAATGGTAGAAAGAAGCTCAGAATGGTGCTGATGTTGGCTGCTTCTTGCATTTTTTAGTGAAGTTGAGTTCAACTGAGAGCTAGCCATTCTGTAAGTAGTTATGGAAGGAAATACAGCTTTGGTGAGGGAGGCACTGTATGCTGCAGCCCGCATTCTGATTTGACTGAGTCTAGCAATTTCAGGTCTTTGAAGTGTTGAAGCCAATTGTGTGTGTACCCCAACTTGGAGCAGTCCTAAGAGGTGGCTGCAAAATGGCAGGCTTGTTAAGATGTAACACTGTGGCCTCAAACTTTCTTCAAGCAATTTCCTTTAACAGCTCTCTGCCATACAGTGAGAATCAGCTTAGCTGGCTTCAAAAGTTCAGAACCCACCCAAGGCTTTTGTTTCAGTTGCCTCTATGTTAAGAGAAGGGGGTGTGGCTAGAACACAGTCAATTAAGCAAAAGGCCTGAGACTTTAGGCTTAAAAACTCTGTCTAGATGAGATCTTTGGCTGTGTTTATTTACACATAGAAACAAATAGACTGGAAGCCTACTACAATTTTGAGGGAATTGTATTGGGGAAAAAAGCCCGTGAGCTTCAATCTCTATAGTAGTGCTGGGTTTCAGAGCCTGCGTTAGCAGGGAGAGAGAGTGAAGGAGGCTGTGTGCTGTCCAAGGCCTATTTCAGATGTGGCCAAGAGGATGATGGATAAGGAAGAAACCTCCAGAGGAAAAATCCAGAGCTAATGTACAGACAAGGGAATTATTCTCAGAAAGGAGAATTAACGGCTGCTGAAAAGTCTAACCAAAGAACCAATTTCACTATCAAAGAAGGGAGTCTTTGCTATCCCTGCCCAATGAGATAGGACAATAGTTATGGACCAGTCATTTCCCATTCTCCCCATTTCTAAGGGAGAGTTTTAAAATTGCTGTTATCTTGTTTTTTCTCTACCATTTTAATTCTGAGTGTGTGGTGGGAAGACAACTCACCGTTAGTATATAGGTCACCTTACCATTAAGAGCTATGTCTGGACCTGATGGGGAGAATTGAGCCCCACTCAGATGTTCTGGATTTAAGCTGAATGTAATTCCTGCTTGGGTCATTGTCTTCTTTTATGGGGGAGATGGGTGTGTTGTATGCATTCTAAGAAGAGTGCACATGGATATTTTTAGGGGTAAAGAGGTAGACTGTGGAAGAAACAGCTAGTTTTCTTTCTATATCTGTCCTCCCTTTTATCCATAGTGATGTAGCCTTAGATTTTTAGCTGGGTACATGGCTTCCCAGAATAAAGACTACATTTCCCAGTCTTCCTTGTGACTAGGGTTAGCTATGTCACTAAGTTCTGTAATGGACTATAAAGAGTGTGTGCAGCTTTCAGAGATTGCCCTTAAAAACACTTGTGCCTTTCTCCTTCCTTTTTAACTTTCCTACTGATGGGAATGTGGATAGATTCACCATAGCTGCCCTGGACCATTAATTTAGATATTTGCGTGAGGGAAAAATACAGTTCTACCTTTTAGATGTCATGTGTTTTGGGTTTGCTTTCACTTGGAGTTGATCCAATCCTATGGGAGGATGTTGAGACAGAAAGCCCACTAATAGGGGAATGAAAACCTTTTTCTATTTTCCAGGTTCCTCAGTTTCAACATTTTATACCACTGAAGACGATGGTCACAAGACTTTGTCAGACCTTCTTTTTGCAATACTTGCATAGGTACTTGAACATCTTGCTTCGGAAAGCAGGGATAGCTGGTTCCTATTTCCTAGGTGCTCCTGGGGAAACCGAGGCAGAAAGTGTCCCATTTTAACATCCTGTTACAATAATATATATGAACTAATCGTTCCAGAAAATGCATACTGTACTTAATGAAAGATTGTGTGATATAGACTACAGATGCTCAAGGAATACAGAGAATGGAGAAATTATTGTATGTTAGATTAGTTAGAGAAGCTTCTGAGGTGTGACAGACTCTGTGAAGAGGTCTGGGTTAAAAGACAGGATGATGTGTCATAGGTGTGTGTGTGTGTATAGTGAGCAGTCCACACTGCTCAGGTGGAAGCACTGAAGTAGGAATGTGCATAGTCCATGTGGGGCCCTTTCTGTGGAGTTTTACAATTCTTAGTGAAACTTGATCTCCAATGCCTTGATTTCTCTTTTTCTTTGTCTCCTAGAGTTGACAGATAAATTGTGTGAGGGTGTCTTGAACACCTACCAGTTTTATTGATGGAAAATAATACCCCTCAAATACCCTCCATCTATTGATGGGAATTTTCGGGGTATGGAAGACACCACTGTCTGCCTTCCTCACAGTCATTCCCCCATCCAACCCCAGCACCAGTATGTAGCCCTAATCCAGGCAGTTCCCTGCGGACAGACTGCGGTTTTGTTTGGACATCACACGGCTGTGTACTTCAGGGGAGATCAGGCCCCACTCTAGCTCAGTGAGGACATCTTGATAACAGTAAGCCAAGCAAGGGAATCTCGTTAGCCTTTTCAGTGATTGGCATAGGACCTTGGCGTATAGTGCAAATTCTAACTAACGAGTTGCAAGGAGAACTGGAGGGTGGGGGTATTTCTGGGAAAGTTATCTTTGCCATTAAAAAGGCAAAAGAAGGGATGTTCTCTCTTACCAGTTGTGTGGACTTGTGATGCTTAAAACGTTCACAGTCACCTGGCCACCATGAAGGGACAGCCGAGGACAAAGCCAACATGTCTGGGAGAGCAGAGCAGAAGATGGAAAGAACCCAGGTCCCTGATGGTGTCATTGGATTGGGAATCAGCAAACTCTAAAAACTGCTTGACCTCCAGACTCCTTGTTATGTGAGAATATAAACCCCTTTATTGTCAAAGCCATTTTAACCTGGTTCTTTTGTTATGTGACTGATACTCCAGGGTACGGCTCCCTATTTAGAAATAGGTCCTGGATTCTCCTCCCCCGACATGGTGCTGCCTCAGTAGCTTCGGCTCTTTGTGAGAACAGCTGGACCGAGCTGCCTGCTGGTGAGCCCTTTGCGATCATCACGTTGACCTCAGTGGAGACAGACGTGGCTTTTACCACTGGAGGGATCAGTCCCTCAGCAATGATCCTCTGTAGTTCCGAACAGTACGACAGAGACGGGGATGTGACTTTTAACAAGATTCCACTGAAGGTTCATGGGTGATGGAAGAGAAGTGTGGTGCACAGTAGTGTCTGACTCTGGCTCCGGCTCAGCCCCATGTATCTTAGCAGACCAGCTCCCTGGCTTTTTCCTGTTTTGCCAGGGGCAGCTTAACTACCCTCCATCCCCACCATGGAGAGAGTAGAAGGATTTCCCTCACACTAGACCCTGGGCTGTGTGACGTGTGGTCCAGAGACCAGCAGCATCAATGTCACCTGCGCAGAATCTTGGGGCCTGCCCTAGACCTACAGAATTATAATCTGTGTTTTAACAAGACTTCTAGGTGATTTGTGAGAATATTCAAGTTTAAGAGGCTATTCTAGTCTAAGGCTTGCTTCTTGAGTCCTCATCTCCTATTCTAGGTTTAGTCTCTACCTGGATGATTGACAATGGGAATGTGTGTGTGTGTGTGTATATATATATATATACTTTTTTTTTTTTCAGGGAAAACTCCACCCTCACAGTGATGTGGCCCTTTTGGCTCAACAAGAACATTACACCCCCTGTCGCCAGTACATATCCCCAAATCCGGGTTGGTCAGTGTAAAAAATGATAACTATGTAGCTTCAAAAGCACAATCTAGGCAGGGCCTATAAGCCCATTCCTTTTATTTTTCAATATTCTTTTATTATAAATGTGATATTAAAATATTAACATTTAAGACAAAAAATGAATTTTATATAAGTTGACATTACCTTCTCATCCTTGTCTACATACATATTCAATTTTTACATATTTGATTTAATAATTTATGATTCAATTTTATATTCTACATTTTCATTCAATATTACGCTAAGATATGCTTCCATTCTGTTACTCACCCCCCCACCCCCATAACCTATATTCTCTCATCCTTACCCCGCTTAGATAATTAATATTATAAAAACTTGATTCATATTTTTTCATACCTTTCTCCATTGTTATACAAACATATACAAACATGTATATGTCATTTTGGGGGCTAATTTTTCTTTTCTTTCTTTCTTTTTTTTTTCTTACAAAAATGATATTGTATTAAGCATTTATATCAGCTTGATTTTTTTTCTTTAACTATCACAGTCGTTTCTCCAGGTAGGTAAGCACAGAGATGACTCATAATAGCTGCCTAATATTCATTAGTATGGATGCATTATAATTTATTCAACTCTTCTCTTGCTGATGGATAAGTGGTTATTTCCAGTTTTTCCCGTTTTATGTTATCTTACATATAGAGTCTTACGTACAGTTACTCTTACCTCTAGAGGCAGATGCCTGTGAGTGATATTAGTAGATCAACGGATGTATATAGGTTAGACTAAGCTAACTGCTGTAACAAATAGACCCTGGAATATGTAGTATTTCAAACATAATAAAAATAAAGCAGTCCAAGTTAGTTCCAGGTTCTCATGGGGCTCCACATGGCCATTCAGAGGTCCAGGCTGCAGAGACTCTACTGCCTTTAATAAGTGATTCCAGTGTCATAGCTGAGCTAGGACTCATCACCTGCTGCAAAGGAGTCTGGAAAATGTAGTTTAGGTGTGCCTAGAAGAAGAGGAAACAATTTTTGTGAATAATCAGTTTATGCTATAAAAGGTCAATTAATATTTAATTTAAATATACATTGCCAAGGTTACTTTTGCAAATGGTGGTAACAATTCACAGTCCATAACCTGGAATTCTTGCCAGTACTGGATGGTATCATTCTTTAAATTTTCCCAAATCTGATGGATGAATGATAGTATTGGTTTAATTTGTATATTCCTGAATACTAATGGTTGAGTATCTTTTCATAAATTTTGTAGTCACCTGGCCAATTTATTTGTTTTCTATTTGTTTTACCTGTTCTATGTTCCTTTTTGTCTCCTTTCTTGCCTTCCTTTGGATGAATTGTGTTTTATTATTCTCTTTCTCCCCTCATTTAATTTGTTAATTTTACATGTTTTACTACTCTTTTAGGGTTATCCTAAATTTAAATCTATCTTCTTATTGAAATCATCATGTCTAAGGGATACCTGCTCTCCCCATGTTCATCACAGCTCTATTTACAATAGCCAAGAGATGGAACCAACCTAAATGTCCATCAACAGATGACTGGATAAGGAAAATGTGGGATATATACACAATGGAATACTGCTCAGCCATAAAAAAGAATGAAATTCTGCCACTTACAGCAACATGGATGAGCTCTGGCATTCTGTGAGTCTGCAGACCTAACACATGTGGACTCTATCAGGGATTCCGGCTTGTATTTTCCAAAGCTGTGGGTCCATCCACACCTGGGGCCAATTTAGCCACAGCTGGAGCAGTCAAAGCAGCTGGGGTGCTGGCGCTGGAAGCAGCTTCTTGAGGCAGCCTTGGGCATTGAGCCCGTGGAAGGCACCTAGGCCTGTTCCCCAAGACCATTCTGTCTCCCTAGGCCTTTGGGCCTGAAATGGAAGGAATGGCCCTAGAGGCTTCTGAGATGCCTTCAGGGCCTTTTCCTTTTTCTCTTGATAATCTGTACTTTAGTGTTAATCTTAGTACCATTGAATTTTTCTTCTGAAAATGCTCTCTGCTTCTATACCACATGGTCAGGCTGCAAATTTTCATTTGGCCTTTCTGCCATAACTCAGCATAGACTTTTGCAAAGTAGCCATGCAGTCCTTAATGCTTTGCTGCTTAGAAATTTCTTCTGCTGAGTACTCTGGTCCACAACTCCTAAGTTCCAACTTCCACAAAGTCCTAGGGCATGGACACAATGCAGCCAAGTTCCTTGACAATTCACAGCAAGGGTGATCTTTGCCCCAGTTTCCAAAAAACTCCTTATTTCTATCTGAGACCTCTTTAGAATGGTCTTCACAGTACATATTTCTATCAGCACTCTGCTCGCCACCACGTAACCAGTCTCTAAGATATTCCAAACCTTCCCTCGTCGTTTTGTCTTTTTCTGAATCCTCCAAACTCCTCCAAACTCTCCTCAACAACCAGTTATGAAGCTGCTTCCACATTTTCAGGTATTTGTTATAAGCAATACCCCACTTCTCTAGTACCAATTTTCTGCCTTAGTCCGTTTTGCTTGCTTATAACAAAATACCTGGAACTGGGTAATTTATAAAGAAAACAAAATTTATTGCTTACAGTTTCTGAGACTAGAAAGTCCAAAGTCCATTTGGTGGTGGTAACAGTGACCCAGGGGTCTCACATTGCAAGATGGTGGAAGCAGAGAGAGAGAGACAGACTCTTCTCTTCTTTTAAAGCCCTCAGAACCGTGCCCTTGACCACCGTTATCACTCCATTCACTACTGCACAGTCCTACAATCCAATCACCTCTTCAAGGCCCCACCTTTCAATGACCTAATAGGATTTCCCACCCCCTTAACAGTCACAGTGGGGGCTAAGTTTCTTTTCTTTTCTTTCTTTTTTTTAACAATCAGGTTTTTATTATGTAGCACTTTGATAATTATAAAATTACTTTCAGTATTATATTAACTAGGAGGCAGCCTTGTTTGATGGGAAAAACATAATTTTGGAATAAAACAGAGGTGTATTTTATTTTATTTATTTATTTTTAAAATTAACATTATCATTTTTTTACATTCTAGGATGTTATTGCGGAGCAGTTGGGAGAGAGGGGAGAGGGGAAAGGGGAAGGAAAAGGGATGGAAGAAGGAGGAAGGAGGAGGGTGGGATTGAGGCCTGTGGCACCCCCCTCATTCCCACAGGGGAGACTGGGGGGCTTCCAGTGGTGGCTTGGTCATTGCCAGGCTCGGTGTGGATGTCAGGGTGGTGTGGCAAAAGCCCTTGTCCCCCACCACCCCAGCTCGGGAGCCCAGGGCCCTTTTTGCTGTGGCTTGGTGGTCATCACTGGGTTGGGTGTGCATGTTGGGGGAATGTGGCTCAGACCGTCGGTCCCCACTGCCCCAGCTCAGGAGAGCCCTGGGTGCTTCCTGTGGCAGCTTGGTGGTCATCGCTGGGGTAGTTGCACTTGTTGGGGGGTGTGTGGCTCCCTCCCTTAGCCCTCACCCTCGGGACTGGTTGCTGGTGTCAGGGAGCATGGCTGAGGCCCCCAGCCCTCTTCCCTTTCTGGATGGTAGCGCAAGGGACTTCTAGGTGTTCTTTGGTGAAATGAGACCTTTACTAGTTAATATCAAACTTTGTCTCTGGTTTTGGGTACTTTGTTTTTTCTTTCAGTTCTCTGTTTTATTCTGTTCTGGATTATTTGCTCTTCCCATCACTTAAACTCTGTGCTGGAACTAATTTGTTGTCCTTTGTTTACTTCTAAAATGGGGGAACTTCCTGTGGGGACCAGCACTTGAACTCTGTGGTTGAGCTAAATTGCTGCTTTGCTGCTGATTCCCTGGGGAAGGCTTTTTGTGCAGCTTAGGTTTTAATGGTTGACTTTATAGGTACTTCTGGGTTTAGTTAGATCCAACGCACCTGGGTTGTGTAGAAACTCCAGTCTGGGTCTGAGTCTTTTCATCAATCTGTACCCCATGCAATTCTATATTCCTGACCAGTCTCCTCTGAGTTGTCCTATGCTGATTGGGGGGCAGATCAGCTGTCTTTGCTTTGCCCCGGTGTTCCCCTGGTGGGCCTGTCTCCCCTACCACCCATGCTCCAAACACTTCCATGGGATGGGCCGAGCTCTGGTCTCTTGTGATGACCACCGGCCTCTGAGTGGGTCCTTTTTTTCAGTTGTTGTGGCTCCTCCTATGTGGGTCCACAGGAACCCTATTAGTGGTCTAGCTGGCCTGGGGGCCAACAAGGCCCTCTTATCCCCTGCTGCCGCCAAGCAACTCCGTTGGAAGGTCATGCTGCATGCAGCTTTTGCCAGCTCCTGTTCCATGTACTCAGCAGCTCCAGCCTGGCTGCTGCTGGGGTTCAAAATGGTCAGAGTGATTTTTTTTTTCTCTCATCATGGCTTCTCCCACCTTCATGCACTCCGTAGGTCTCTCTTCCTCTTCCCCTGAGCTCTGGCAGCCCCAGCTTGGCTGTCATTACTTTTTTATAGTTGTAAATTGGTTGATTTGTGGGAGAGAGTGATGCTGGGGACGGTCTATTCTGCCATCTTGACTGGAAGTCCTAAGTTTCCAATACATAAAAACTTGGGGAACACAATCCAAGCTTCAATGAGTTTTGAGGGGACATAATTCAATCCACTACAGTCTTGTTCTAGTAAACGCAATGGGTCTTTTCCCCCCTCTTTCTGCTTTTAGGATTTTCCCTTTTTCTTTGATTTTTCAAAAGTTTTACTATGTTTGCCAAGGTTTGAGATTTCCCACAGTCTGGCTATTTTTTCCTGACATATCTTCTGATCCACCAATTTTCTTTTCAGCTGCTGATAATACCCACTTAAAAATTTTAATTCCAGTTATTGTATTTTTCTGTTCTAGAATTTACACTTGATCATTTTATAGTTCTCTGTTGAAATTCTCCATCTTGTCACATAATTTCTAGAGCAAATTAATCTCAGTTGCTTTATAATCTGGGTTTGAAACTCAAATTCTTGTATATTGACCTCCTGTTAATCTATTTCTATTGTTTGTTTTTTCTCTTGGTTTTTGGTCATTTAATATCATCTCCTAATATTCATGAACCTGCACATAACAATTGTAGAGATAATTTGAGGTTCTATATGATGTTACGTCCTTCCAGAGAGGATCTGTTTTGTGTCTGGCATGAAGTTGTCATAGGTACAGATAATCTTGCTCCAAACTGAGATTGAGCTGATTTGAAGCTAGGGTTCAGATTTTGTTAAGCTGGATTTATTTTTGTACACCATTATGCTTAAGGTGTAGCCACAGGAGTCACAACTGAAAGCCTCATGTGTTTACCAGGGCACCTCTTCTTTGGTGATGTCTGAATTCCAATATTTGCTTCCTCCCCACCCCAGACTGCCAGATGCTCTGCCAGGTCTTTCAGCTGCCACTCTCTATTCAACCTTTCAGCTGTTGCTTTGAAAACTTAAATGCCCAGAGGTCAAAAGCAGTGATGAATATTGGACTCAATAGTCTACTTCTTTTCTCTCCAGGACTTGGCTCCTCAAGTCCTCAATGGCTTGGTAGCCCTTTAAGCCATCAAACATATAAAAAAAATTTTGTCCATATGTTCTAGTTGCTCTTAGTGGGAAAGCGAGTCCTTAATAAGCATTGCCACCATTGCTGGAAGTGGAAATTCTCTGTTTTTTGCTCACCAAGGGCTCAGAAATACTTTGAGGTTTAGTGTCAACTTGGAGCATCTTTTCACATGAGAAAAAAATTCATTAAGTTTAAAGGCTTATTATGAAAACAAGAGATAATCAAAAGAAGACACAGTGTACCTTAAATATCCATGAATAATATCAAAATTTTATTTTATCAGGATGTACCTCTGCTTTCTATTATTCCTCTGTGTCATGCTCTCTTACCTGCCCGTAATCCTGCTGACTGGGCCAATTGTCGAGCTAGGGCTGGGTCTAGAGCTCACAGACCCTTCAAACCTGTTGTCCAGACTGTGTCACAAACCCTTCACATGCCAGGTTGGGTCACCAGACACCTCACATGCAGGTCTAGGAGCTAGGTAACTGGCCAAGAGGTCCTTGGAGGTGTGGTTGAAGAGCATGGCCACACGTGGCAGACACCTGAGGCTGTCAAACCCAGCCTGGTGGCAGTGCTGTGCGTGTGCCCTAACTCCACCCACACATAATTTACTTACAAAGAATGCACTGCACCACTCCCAACCAGACCCAAGTTGAGGGGGCCTGATTATTCTATTTTCCCAACAATCCACCCCTTTAGGGTCCCTTGCTGTACAATCTATGCACTCAGAATCTTCCACGATGTTCCCTTAGTGAGGATAAATGACTCTTACATTTATATAACCTATTGCCCATTCAATATGCCTTAAGGCTTATAGTTCTGTCCTTTAGCCACACATGTCCAATTAGTAGTCACCATTGGTGTGATCCTCCATGGGAATCCTGCAGTCATACTGATGGGCAGTTCAATGCACATTCAGGAGGCGGACACATTGATCGCGCAACACTGGTGCAGTGCCCGCAGCCAGAACACTATGGGTGAAAAGACAGATGAATTATTGGTACCAATAGGGGAAGTTCTCACCCCTCTGGTAAGATACATGCCAGTTTGCCATCCTAAGAAAGGATGGTTGCTGGAATAGGTATCTTACCTGGCTTATGATACCATACTTTATCTGCTAACACTGTTGGATCTGTAGGTTCTACATGTAACACTATAGGGGAACTCATAATTGGCCATAATGATAATACAAATGTGGAATAGAGTGCTTATCTGTTCTAGGCCATGTTACCTTTACTTGAGGAAGCGAGGTACTTGTCTCCCAAGGTGAAACCTGCAAGTCTTCCTCTAATCCTTTTCTCCAAGGCCCTATTAGAACTACCCAGAGTATATGGGGGGCCTTTATTCTCCAGGGCCATTCCCATTGTACTGTCTGTCCCTGTTGCAAACAGGTTGGGGCTGGTAAGAGAATATTTCCATTCTTGCCATATCCTGGCTTCAAAAACTTATCTTTAGTAGTGATTTGTAGCTGTATAGGTGCTGTAGCCCTATGCAACAAAGCTTCCACTGGAGATGGTCTGCCCTTGTGGGGTCTCTCATTTAGAATCCTGTCAGCCATAATTGCTGTGTCTACCCCTTCAGGGATGGGGGTTGGGTAGATAGCCTCAGTCCCTTTTTAAAAGGGCCATTATACCACTCAATCATTCCTGCTGCCTGGGGGTGATATGGCACAAGTAACTTCCACTGAATGGACAATTGGGAGGCCCACCTCTGAACCCCATGTCCAGTAAAGTGGGTTCCATTATCACTTTCTATAACTACAGGCTGACCATACATAGCCATAAGGCTATTCAGTGCTTTCACAGTGTTTACCTGGTCTGGGGCCTTACAAGGCCATACAAACAGAAGACCAGTAGCCATATCAACGGCAGTGAAGATGTATCTGAAATTCTCTGAACTTGGCAGTGGTCCAACAAAGTCCACTTGCCATCGAGTCAGAGGCACCCTTCCTCGAGTTATTTGCTCATCTGTATGGGGTGTGGACTGGGGGTGTGGACTCTCTTGAGCACATACTGGACAAGCACGACAGGCATTCACTATGTCTTCACATTTAATAGGCAGGGCCCATCTTTGAGCTGCCATCCACATGGTTTTGCTGCCAGCACGCTGCATTCGTCGATGTAACCACTGGGCTACATCAGTTGCTAGGGCTCTCTCTAGCCATCTTACCTTAGCCAAGGCATCAAGCTTCATCATTTCCTGGACTGGCTAAGGGGAAGTGTCCTGTGACATGGAAAAGAGTTACTTCTTTCTCATGTCCCAATTCCCATAACTCGTGTCACATGGCTTGTCTCCACAGGTGTCGGTGGCCTACCATCCACCATTGATACTTCCAAGTAGAAATCCAAAGGGTTAAACCTTTGTACACAGCCCAGCTGTCAGTACAGATGGTTAATGGCCCAGGCTCATTTTTTATCACCATCCATACTGCTCTCAATTCAGCCCATTGACTGCTTTGCCCTGTGCCGTTTTCATACCACATGGTATCTGTTGAGTGCTGGACAGCAACAACTGTCCATGACACTGAAGGTCCCATGCTAGAGCCATCTGTATACCAAGCTTGCTCTGTGATAGGTCCCTGTCCCTCATGGAAAGGTGTAGCCACCACCTCCATGGGTAACGATTGTGTCAAAGTTTCCTCCACAGCCTCTACTGGGCCTTGCATGGTTTGCAAGTCTTTGGACAGAGGACTCATTAACACAGTGTTCCTTTGTTCTATACATGCTCCCCATTTAGACAGAGTGTGAGTCTGAGCTACATCCATTTTAGGGTTGGTGGCCCACGTGTGCAGCCAACCTTATGTCATCCTTACTAGGGGTATGCCATCCTTACTAGGACTTTGGCAGTTCCCATGATAGCTTCAGTAGCTATCAAGGCAGAATACAGAGCTGATAACTGCTTTTCTATTAGAGTGTAGTGCACTTCAGTGCCCTTCCAGAGCTGAGACCAGAATCCTACAGGTGTTCAGAATTAGTCCTGTCTCTGCCACAAACCCTATCCTAATCCCTTCTGGGTTATATGTACGTCTAACTCAAAAGGCTTAGTAGGGTTGGCCACCTGTAAAGCCTGTACTTGCTGTATTGCCCTTTTTGTAGCCCGATAACCCTGTTTTACTTCCTCAGTCCAATCCCAGAGGTCTCCTTTCTTTGTTAATGTGTATAGTGGGCATGCCATTTAGGCCATATGGGGTACAAAAGCTCTCCAATACCCCCAAAGTCCAAAATATGTCTGTAGCTGAGCTACAGTTGTGGATTGAGGGTATGCCTGTATCTTATCTATAATAGCTTCTGGGATGACTCTCATCTTACCCGACCAGACCACTCCCAGGAATTTGACTGACAGCCCAGGTCCTTGCACTTTGGCTGTATTCACAGCCCACCCACATTGTTCCAAATGACTTAACAGCATTGGAGCTTCCTGGGTTAAATCTGCAAGAGAATCAGAGGTTAATAACACGTCATCAATGTAGTGAAACATTGTAACCATGCTGGGCCTAGTCCACTTGGCTAGGTCCCCAGCCACCAAACCATGACAGATGGTTGGGCTATGCAGATAACCTTGGGGCAATACTTGAAAGGTCCACTGTCTTCCTTCCCAGGTGAAGGCGAACTGATCTTGGCTGTCAGCCAAGATTGGAATGGCGAAAAAGCATCAGCTGAGTCGTCAGCTGATCCATCAAGTCGTGAACTGAAGGCACAGCTGCATGCAAAGGAGGCACTACTTTGTTCAGTTCTTGATAGTCTACAGTCATTTTCCAGGTACCATCAGGCTTTTTCACTGGCCATACCAGAGCATTAAATGGGCTATGAGCCAGACGAGTAATGCTAAGTTTCTCTAATTCCAGCAGTGGCACTTATCTCTGCATGTCCTCCTGGTAGGTGATACTGCTTTACATTAACTACACATTTTGGCTTAGGTAACACCTGTGGGTCATGTTTAGCATATCCTCATAATACAGGCTTCACTGTCTATTTTTGCAGCTGAAACTCTCCAACTGTTGTTTACAGGTGCAAACCATAAAGTACATCCATACCCAAGATGTATTCAGCTACAGGATATATATATATACACACACACACACACACACACACACACACACACACACACACACACACACACACACACACACACAGTATATACATGAGGGGGTAATCTTCCTATGCCCAATGGCAATGACACAGTTTTGACCACAGTAATATGTCCTCCATAGCCATCTATACAAACTGTGGCCCCTGGAAATTTATCTGGATTGCCATATATCAGGCTACATTCTGCACCTGTATCCATCAATGCCAAACACAGTTCACATTTGTCCTTGACCAATACATTGCCAATTCAACATGAAACCTCCAGTCATCACCTGCCCCCAAAAGATGAGTACCTTGGCCTGCTCCCTAATCAAAATGGAACAGTTCATCCTCCTCCTTGGGAGCAACCAAAAAGTTCTTTAAATCCACTGAGCGTACCTTGCTACCTGTTTCCAGATGTATAGTGAAATGCTGTTCAGGGCGCAATTGCTGCCACAAGGCAAACAGAACTGCATTTGGCTGTCAGTCAATTTTCTTTTTATCAACCCCTGCTGCAAGCAAGTCAAGCCACATCTGCTTATGGCTAGTCTTGCTTGGTCCCTTTGGGATAAAATCCTGAGCATTTCTTGGGGGTTTGGTCTTAGCCACCCTTCAGACCCCTTTTGCTTGTTTGCTATCCTCTATTTCACCCAAGCTGGCTATCATGGTCATTACCTCATGTATAGGATGACTAATGTATGGGGCTAGTATGGCCATCAGTGACACAAAGGACGTTGACATGGCATTTTGCAGCACTATGTCTCTCATGCTACCTGTAAAGTTTTCATTGTCCGGGCTACGAGTGTTCACATTAAACATGGACTGCTGCATCCCCAGCTCTCAAATTATTTGGACCAGCTCAGCATACATTTGCCATTTACTAACAATCTTGGGTAGTTCTCCAGTATTTGCCCACACGGTTCAGGCAGCTGCATTCACCCAGTCCATCAAGGAGTGATTACCTTGCCCTTGTGCATATCTGCAGCTATTCTGCAGCCACTGCCTCAGGGACGGTGTGTGGCAATGGAGGCCAACTTCTCCACCTCCTCACCATAGCACATCACATTATCCACCCCTAGGTCCCATAACCATAACAGCCAGGCAGCCGGGGTCTCCCCAAGTTTCTGCCTGAACTGTCTCCCCAAGTCAACCAGTTCAACCTGGGTATACAGGACATAGGTGGTGAACTGGGTCACCTGTGGATCACTCACTGGTTGTCCATCCGGTCCCATAGGCTGCTTGTGCTTCATTTTCTGATGCACAACAGGTCGTGCCTGGAGATGCACAGTTTCCCCCAGCTCACCACTGGGTTGGTCGTCTTCCCTGGTGTGAGAGGCAGGAGGGGCCAGTTGCTGCACATCATCGTCCGGATAATCATCCTTGCCTCCAACAGCTCTGCTTTCTGCCACAAATCTCGATCAGTTTGGAGCATCGTGAGCAGTAGCCAGGCTCCAGTCAGCAGAAAAGTGGCCACTGGGCACCACATGTTCAAGGACAGCCACATTTCCTCCCTCTCCCAAGGGGTTTTCTGTTGTAGTGCCTGGTCTATCCTGCCTTGCAATACAGTGAGCAGCAACCAGGTCCCAGTCAACAGGAAGGTGGCCATAGGGCAGAGCATATTCACAAGAAGCCACATTTCCTCCTTCTTTCAAGGGCTTTTGGCTCCTGTCCCTGCTCAGAATTCTGTTGCAGACTTCAATTGTCGCACTCTTTTACCTGCCCATAATCCTGCTGACTGGGCCAATTGTCGAGCTAGGGCTGGGTCTGGAGCTCACAGACCCCTCAAGCCCGTTGTCCAGACTGGGCCACAAACCCTTCACATGCCAAGCTGGGTCCCCAGACCCCTCACACACAGGTCCATGAGCTAGGTAACTGGCCCAAATGTCGTTGAGCTGTGGTTGAAGAGCATGGCCACACATGGCAGATGCCTGAGGCAGTTGACCCCAACCCAGTGGTGCTGCTGTGCATGTGCCCTAACTCCACCCATACACAATTTGCTTACAAAGAATGCACCACACCACCCCCAACCAGACCCAAGGTGAGGGGGCCTGATTAAATTATTCTATTTTCCCAACACTCTGTCAGCAAGCTATTGTTTTTATGTGATGGGGAAGTGCCCTGGAATGTTGCTTTTGTGTATGAAAGGGGACAGTTCTTGCTGCAGGGTTCCTGTGTGGAAAGAGTAAAACAGCTATCAGATTAATGGCTTCCCAGTGCTGACTGCCACCACCACATAGCTGTAGCTGAGCTGTCATACAACTTGGGTCAGAATGAATCTTCTACAACTGCTGAGTTGTGTAAATGTTGTCAGTCTGCAGTAGCAGAGTTTGCGTCCATGGCAGGGGAAAAGTTAGTGGACTTATATTCCAGCCCAAGTGGTATCACTCCTCATCACCAGGCATGAGACCCACTGGTCATGGCAGAGGTCACCCCTTTCACTGTGGCACCCCCATCACCTCTTGCCTTCTCATTCTATTCACCCATAATCCCTGATTCCTCTGCTTTTGGCTGCATCTACCTGATATTATTCCCCTACCTGTTTCTCTTTTGCCCCTAAACCCAGATCTTCATCTCTTTAGTTCCTATTGCACAGATGCTTGCCTATGTCAGGGCAGAGAGAAGGAAGCAGCTTCTTGAGAATAAGTTTGTGAGTGATAATGAGGTATACAGAGTGGTGGTACCTGGAATGAATGTTTTCATTAGAAGAAACATAGGGGAAGACCTGGGGGCATAACAAGACTTGGGCTTCCTCACTCCAGCCTGCAACTGACATGACAGTGATCATGTGGATTGCATCAGCAACCTTTATGGAGAATATAAAAGTGTTTTCACCAGCAGATTAATACCTTCTTCAGCTTCTCTGTCCCTCCTCTCACTTAGAGGTTAATTGTTCAAAGTTAAGAATCCTTTAACAACCCTTTAGGAAAATTCAGACTTTGGGAAATTTACAGAACAAACAATTTGGTTCCTTTAACAAATTACAAGGGAAAAGACTGAGGGGGATATATAGATGGAAAAGAGACTTAAGACAAATCAATCAATTGAAATGTGGAGACGTTATTTGGATCCTTATTAAAACAAATATACTGTTGAAGAAGTATGACATTTATTAGATAATTAGAAATTTGAACATTGGCTGGATATTTGATATAAAAATTATTAAGCTTTTAGGTGTGATGGTGGTATTATGAATATACTTAAAAATGAGTACTTTTAGAGACATATACTAAAATGTTTATGAATGAAATGAAATAATGTTTGGGATGGGCTTTGAAATAATATGACATAGGGAAAGGGGTGGGGGTCTAGAAGAAATGAAATTGTCTGTGAATTGATAGTTGTAGAATCAGGATAAAGAGAACAGTGGGGGTTTATTATATTATTTTGTCTACTTTTGCACGTTTGAAGTTTTCCATAATAAAAAAGAAAAAAAAGATCTCTGTATCTCTGGACAACTGTAGAAAGAATCCCCAGCAATTCACAATTAATACAATTCAAAACCCTGCTCATTTCACTTTGCATGATATCCCCAAATGAGATCTCTAACATAAGGAAGCTTCCAGGTCTGAAGAACATAGCACATATTGTGGGGTGGATTTTCAGTTTCACATAAAATGTGTATTGGCCTGGAGCCTGCTCTCTTTTAGGCTTTGTGCTTGCAAAGTATCATCCAGGTTATTCTATTTTTTTTTTTTTTTGGCTAATGCTCACTTCAGTGCCTTTGAAGTGGGGTTCCACCACATGCCACAAGACCACCCCCCTTGTTTATAGACCTGTCTTGATTCTGAATATTTCATACAAAGAGTGAGTGGATAAAATGGAGTTTCGTAGGATTTTTCTCCATGTAGATAATATTAGCTGAATCTGTCCTGGCTGTCAGGTGCTAAGCTGAGTATTTTACATGCAATATTTCATTAAATTCTCATAATTATTCTATGGAAAGGTACAATCAGTATACCTTTTTTTTTTTTTTTTTTTGAGACAAGGAAATGGAAGCTTGGAGAGTTTACATTACTTCTCCAAGGTCACAAAAGTAGTAATTAAGGTACAGAACCAGCTGGAGCCTGAAACTTAGGCTTTTTGACCCCCCAAAAGTCTGAACTCGACCCATGAATTCCATGTTCTATGATATTGCAGTTTGTTGCAGATTAAGTTAAATGTAGCCCCTTCAGAACATGTATGTTTAGGCAAAGTCAAGAAAAAAAAAAAAAAAAAAAAAAAGCAAAAAGAAAAACAAAACCAAACAAAAGGAAAACCAAATATCCGAGCTCCAAAGACATCTTTAGGTTTGTTAGAATTTAAAGGCTGGGCTAGATGAAATGGTTGCCTTTCTCAGAGTGACCTTCCATGAAGCCTTCTGAAGTCTTCCTCAGAGCACCTCACAATGGCATGGGGTGCATTTTCTTCTCTTTCTTGGCCACTGAAGGCAGGCAGGAGATGGGCTTTCCTGAGCCACAGGGTTTGGCTACCCTGGTGATGACCTGATTGTTTTCCATGGGTCTTGTTACGCTGCTTTTGGCGGAACACCAGGAGATGGTCAGCTTCTTAAGGACCCTCAGTGTAAGGCTGCCTGCTGCCCTGGCATGAGTCATTGCTAGGGTGAGTACAGGAGGAAAAATAGACCAGTCTCCTGTGAAGGGCTCCAGTGCCTTCTAGTTAGCTTCATTTTCTGATGGTTTGGGTAACATAAGTTTTGGGAAAGATAAAGTGTCCATAATGGTGGATGTGGGGAAATCTAGACCCAAGGAAAATAAAGTCCCATGATAGAGATTAATTTAAATATATCCCATCCTAGAAAATTCTGGAGGGCTCATTTCATAGTGCTCCAAGTATGCTCATAAGTTTTGAAATAACCCCAAGGGACCTACCTGGTAGCCAAGAGAGACCTGTGATGATATGGCTATTGCTACAGGATACGGCCTTCAGTCTATGAACTGCAGTCTTTGACAGAGGTCACATGGAGAGGAGTTCTGAAATCGGGACTAGCCAAGCTTGAAATCACTTGGAAAGATGCACCATGCCACAGTGCCTGCAGAATAGACTTCAGGAGGAGGCATCCTTTGCCAAGGCCTGGTATGTGATATATCTGCCATGAAGCACATCAATTCTTTGTGACTGTCTTGAGGTTACTGGGCTGGAGGTAAGCACCAGGTTAAAGACAACTATAGTTAGGGGGGCTGGGTCAGTTACTTTAAAGTAGGAGCAGCAGATAACGTATTTCTGAGAAATTTCCACATCCATATCACGAGCAACACTCATCACCCAGTGGAATTCTATTGCCCCAAAAGCTATCTGTGGAAGTTTCCATGTTTTTGATTTACAAGTTATTTGTTGGCAGAGGCTCTTCCTGCAATGGATGCGACCAGAGGCTCAGAATTGTTGTTCACTCTCCTCCCAGCTCTTGCTATCCAGTTGTTTGGCAGGGTACCTGTGCACAGGAACCCTGACAATTTCCCTAGAGAGCCAACATTAGGATGGCAATAGGATTTGCTCCTTCTTTTTCCTACCAGAGACAGGCAGAGAAAAAGTCTCCTGGGGAATTCTTTCAGGAGCATTAAGGTGAAAGTTCTAAGCATTGCCTTTATAAGGCAGGAATCTCTACAAAATAGCTCTTTTTGTAATAGCATTGAATCTAGAGATCTTTTTTTGGTTCTCCACTCCCCCATCAATGTGGTTACTCAGAGGAGAATTCAGAGGGCAGATTTCTTTCTTCTTTTCCACCTGTTAGTTTTAGTTCAATAGCTTCTTTTACCCAATGACTGATACCACAAAAAAATTGAGTTTTAAAGAGAGCAGAGCTATTAATGGGAGAGTTATATTTCTCCTTTGGTGTGCATTATCCCTTTACTCTTGTCTTGCTTTCCCAGGAGAACAGGGAAAAAAGCGGGGGAACCAGGGCAGGGAACAGGAAGTTGATATGGCCACATAACAAATTATTCTAAAACTTAGTGGCTCAAAGCTATGGCACCATTTATTTGCCTACACATCTGCAATTTGGGCAGGGCTCAGTGTGGACAGCTCATCTCTGCTCTACTTAGCTTCTGCTGGAGTGGCTCAAAGACTCGGGGTGGGATCATGGAAAGGCTTTTGCACTCCTGTGACTGGCAGTGGAGTCTGGCTGTCGGGCGGTACCTCGGCTGGGACTGTCAGCTGGAACACTAAATGTGACACCTCCATGGAACATAGTAATGAGTGAAAAAAGAAGTAAAATGATACTGTTTTCAGTATGATACTGTATATAGAAATTTTTTTTTTTTTTTTTTTTTTTTTGTCGTTTTTCGTGACCAGCACTCAGCCAGTGAGTGCACCGGCCATTCCTATATAGGATCCGAACCCGCGGCAGGAGCGTCGCCGCGCTCCCAGCGCCGCACTCTACCGAGTGCGCCACGGGCTCGGCCCTGTATATAGAAATTTAACAAACACACTTCACTATAGATTATTCATGGATAAATATATAAGTGGTAAAAGTATAACTATGAACTAGATATACAAGAAGTTCAAAATAACTACATCTGGGGGACTGTAGAGGTTTGAATCGCATCTGTGATGTTTTATTTGTATAAGTAAGATATGAACAAATATAATAAGCGATTAACATTTGTCATACATTTGTGGTTAAAAAATCATGGGTATTTGATATTATCATTTGTATCTTTCTACATAGAAACTTGTTTTTATAAAGGAAAAATTTTGGAAAATAATAACATCGTTTAAATTAAAGATGTTTCTATTTGTACTACCTCACAAAAGGGAACAGGATTGAGGTGAGAACACAACAGTGTAGAATGAAAAAAACAAGCAAATGAAATAATGAAGGCTGGTAGGGAAGTTAGAACTGAATTGGAGGTTAAAATCCATAATGGAGTTATGAACGCTGTAGAGCACGTATTGTGCAAGACAAAGATTAAAATGATACGGGAAAGTGTAGATATGGAGGTCAGAGAAACGAGAAGAGCAAAAGTGACAATTGGTGCTGTTGAGGAAGAGCCCAGCCTCCAGAGTGCACAAAAGTGGTGATCAGTTACAAAGCAGTGGGAAGAAAAGGTCTCCCCAGGCAGAAGGAGACTGGAATGCAGATCAGGAGGACTCACAGTGGTCCTGATCAGGTCCACGTCAAGAGGCCTACTCCTAGTCTCCTCCTGGGTCTTTTGGATTATAATACTAAAGAAAGGTCTTTAAGCATCCAGGTTCAAAATTAGTCTACAAAGGAAGAAAAAAAAAAAATTAGGCTGGTGTCAGAGAACTAAATCCCTAGAGAACTAAGTGCCAGAAAGCCGATGGCGGTCTACAGAGTTTTGAAGCTTAGGAGGAGAGAATGCTGCAACCCAAGAGTCATCTTAATTTGTGAAGAAAATATAAAAAATTCTGCAATATGCCAATTACTCCAGCCAATTGAGGAACCAAGGACTTGGAAACGAGTAAGCCACAATGTGAAAAGATTTATAAATATCTTCTTATCTGTTTAGATTCCACAATGAGGGATCTAATTGTACTAGATATTTTCAAATGGATTTATAACTCAGGAGTGAAGCTATGGTCTGTAAAGTTTTCATTAACTGTTACTGTTGGTTTTTGCTATTTTTTCAGTCTCAGGAAATGTGTTTTTTGGCAACATTCTTTACCTCGTGGTTTAGATAGAATCTCCTGCTACTTAAAGCACAACAAAAACCACTTCTTTTCTAGTCCCAAACAGGGCCTGCAATATTTAAATGACAGGGACATTGTGTTTGCAGAATTACTAAACCCAGAAAGTATTTTTTTCATCCTTCTGCTGAAACTGATTTTTGTTCGGTGATGTAAAAGCATTGCATTGACAAGAAACTTGAGTAATAATTTTATGCTTATTAGAACTCATTTTGAATGACCCGAGTGTATAGTTTTTTTTTTTTTTTTTTTTTGTAATTATGAAAAGTGAAAAAACTATCAGTGGCAGATATAATCTGTGATTAAGACTCTTTTTATAACATCTTCCAACTAGGACTTGTGAATGACCCTTTTTGGGTTAATTGTACTTAAAATCAGAATATGTAATATAATCTTAACTGTGTTAAATTATGCATAGAAAAAGAACTTTAAAGAAATAAAATAGTAAATGAGGATATCTCTGAGTGGTGAGATTCTGGGAGATTTTAATTTTCTTTATGTGTTTGCATATTTAAATAATTTCTTACAATAATAAATAATATTTTTCTTGTCAGAAAAATGGTGCTATTATGAAATTCAATATATACAATTATATATATGATATAAATTATGTAGATATCACACACAAGGATAGGCTTGAGAGGGGTACACTTTGGTGTTAAATGAACAGTCTGCAGTCTTTGGATGTTAGAACTACAAATGATTTCTCTTCTTCTCTTTTCCTTTTTAAAAAAGTTTTTACATGTGGCATGACCATACATTTTTTTCTACTAAAAAAATACTTTGTAAATATACCAAAATGAAATATATTTTATTTAACACAGTAACACTAAGATGGTCGTATATAGGAAAGATATACTTTGTAACTCTTTAATGTAGCCCTCTCCTCCTACCAATAAGATGCTTTTTAAATTGACAGCAGTCCAAACAGTGAAGTTCACTGCAAGACTCATACTAACAAAATAATTTTATTATTTTAAGTGAAATAACCACAACGAAATTAGTACTTTTAAATGCAATTATTACAATGAAACAGAAGACCTGAATTTTGGACTTGAAATTCTGAACCATAGAATTTAGAGGAAAAAGGGCTTCTGAGTTGACTTTGAGTCCAACTTCCTTACCTGACGGATGAGCACTCTGTGTGGCTAGGTGGAACGCGTCGCTCAAAGTTTCACATTAATTTGCACTAGCACTCAGGGCTTGAGATTTCTTGAACAGTGATTTCTCTTATCGTAACCATGCTCCTGGTGAGGACTGTCTTTGAGAGGTGATAGAGGATAGTGACAGATGTAGAAACTATTTGCCTACCCGTATTCACATGCAAAATAAGGTATAGACCATTTTTTGTTTTTACAATTTCCTGGAACACCTTTGATTCCTGCATCATAGCCCATGGCTAAAGCTGCTTGGTGACCATCTTGAAAGAAAGCATAATATCTCCAATGCTATGCTTCTTGCCATAATTTCACTGGAGTAAAATCTATGAAGAGTTCACTGAAAGTTGAATAGCTTCCAGGATTAAACTAGCAGCGTGTGTTTAGTTTCTCTCGAACTATTTTCTAGATTAAAGTTAGTGTAAAATTTACTTCAAAAGATATTTCAGGTTCTGCTAAACCCAACTGGCTTGCAGAATAATAATAATGAAACCTATCAAATAGTCTGTCTCTAGATTCTAGAGTCTAGGAGATAAGAGAGAGAAGAGTGACAAGGAAAATGTCCTTATAGGCATGGTGGTGGCGTGGGCTGGAGCTGTTAATTACTTCATTTGCAGGGGGCACGCATTCAAGGGTATTCTGGGCAAGTCTTATTTTCCAAGGCACATTCTCATCTTATGAAAGCACCTTAGCAAATTTTTTTGAGATATATTTGAGATTGGACTCTGGTGTTAAGTTTTTCTGAATATGTGGCAGCATAATGACATATTATCTGGGATTTGAGGCTCTCCTTTGATCTACATGTGATTAAATTTACCGTTTCCACTAGATGGCATTAGAAACTTCTGAAGCCACAAAGTAATTACTAGTCACCTTTGTCAGGCTGAATATTACACCTGCATGTTTTAAGACGTAATTGGCAATTGACTATCTGGTTCGTTTTAACTAACTCTGATGCCAGGTACACGGTTAAGACATTGGTATCAGATCTCTCCCTCGACATAAATAGCTTTTGGGGTTATCAGAATGTCATTCCACATCTCATATTCCAAGCAAGAGTTTTAAAAGTAACATACACCCTCACCCCAGCGTAAATCAAAACCAAGAAATGCTAGCTCCTCTTAGCCTAGCTAGGCAGTCTGTTTCGAGGAAACATTTTAGGTAGAAGGCGTAAACGAAAACTTTTGTTTTCCCAGCATGTAGTAGTTTTTCCTTTTCTTTCTTTTTTTGGTTTCTGTGTTTCAAACATGAGGAGACAAAACAACAACAAAAATCTGAACATCTATCAGCTTCTTTTAGTGGTTGTCATAGGGAAGCTATGTAGGTTTTTAAATTATAAATGAAAATTTCCAGAGTCTAGGATGGCTACGCGTCCTTGTGTTTCTGAAAAGTCTTTGCCTGCTTAGATGCTCTGTTTAGCTAAACCGAGAAATAGTAGGTTCGCTGTGTGCATGTGTGTATCTTTTTCTTTTCTCACCGTGGTGTGTTTCTGTGGTTGCTGCTGCCGCTGCTGCCTGCTTCCTAGCCTGGCTTTCATCATTCCTTCCTGTTGATTGGTGTCACCTCGCATGCTTAGAATGTCTGCCTGTCTGTTCAGAGTGTGAACACATTCTTCAGAATGCTGATCTGCTCGTTTCACACCAGTGTCAAAATGACTTATTAAATCCGGCACCTCCAGATACTCAGTGGCTGATGTGTTGCTGTCCAAACAGTAAATGACAATAAGCATATGCAGCTGGTGGGCCTAGCAAACTCATTTAATTTGATAAAAATGTCACTGCAACATCCTTTAAATCGCTGTCCTTTTCATCATTGCTAATTGCTAGCTATAGACCTTTTTCCTATGCTTAATACAAGTGTTAGAATACTGCTCCTTCCAACCTGATTAAGAATTAAAAAAAATGTAGAATTCCTTTTCAGTGGCAGCATTATTTCATCAAGAGATGGATTTTGCTCTTAATTAGCCAACATGCCACTAGGGAAGCTTCAGAGTCATGGGTGTGAAACAGCCTCAAGCAGAAGATCAATCTAAAGGAAAAAAATGGTGGCTGGGGAATAATTGGCAGCTCTGGTGAACGTGGGCTGGTTATAACAGTGACAATATGTTCCAGTGGAATATCACAGACCTCTCTCCTCTATTTCCAACTTGGCACATTTCAGGCTCAACAAAAGATGAACAATATATCCCGTGGTTATTTGTCTATTGTTTTATATTTTTTCTTGCTGCTTCATTGAGGTTTTTTCATGTGTTGGCTTGACAGTCTGGACATTTCCCCCAAACGAATTAGGGGATTAAGAAAGAATACAAATTCAAAAATTAATAATCCTTTAGTAGCTTGGTGCTTAAAAACAGATCTGGAACTGATCCATACGCCAGAAACAGGCAAACCTGCACTAATTTGCTAAACCTAAATGTTGATTTAAAATACACAAACACACGTACACATACATAAATTAAATACAAACTTTAAAAAAAATGTGTATTAAAGTAGGAATTGACTTCACTTCTTTGATGACACAGGCAAAATGGAAAAAAAATTGCAGCATAAGTTTTTTCCCAAAGTGAATTGATATTTAGTTTGGTTAAAACCTGCTTTTTTTTTCTTTCGCCTTTTACAATAAGCTTCGTGCATGGTGTCTGGCTCCTATAATGAGTGAGTTGATAGCCACACAGGCCACCAGCCTCTCTTCCCATCATCAGCACCTCCTCCCAGCAGGAGGCTTTATCTGGGATTTGACCTGTGCAAAATGGAACGAACAAAGGAGGGAAAATTTGCCTTTCCTCCTGATATTCTTGCATTTTAGAGCTTTATAGCTTTCTTTTCCCCTTGGCTAAAAATGGAGCATTGATCCTAGATTATTGTCTTTCTTATTTATGTGTTCAAATGTATTTTTTCAAATTGGTCATAGAAGAAAACTTCATAATCACTTTGGTGCAAATTCCAAGTGGTCTCACCACTCATCTATCTATAGTTTTTTTTGCTTTGATTGGCCAATCTAAATAAAATAGTTGAAGACATGGGTAACCTTTTGCTTTGACTTCCATTCTCTATCTAAAGTTAAGAAGGACATTTTGGTCACTGGACAATCTCAGGCTCTCAGAGGTCATTTCATTTTCTCTTCTCTTTGTGTGCTAGTGATACCTTTACCTCTGTTGTGTAGAAGAAAATATTTTTGTGGTAATTTCAGGAAGGCTCATGGAGGCTCTTTTTTCTTAAATTGAGGAATGCCAAAGAGTAATCAAAATGAATGAAGACAATGGGATATCTGAGTCATGGCTCTGAACCCTTCCAGATTAATATCAGTCTACACTGGCAGTTCCAAGTGAGAAGGACCTAAGGCTTTGTGCCCTGGTCAATAGGAGGAGGTTCCATCAACTGTATGGCATCCCCAGCAACTGGTTTTGGGTGCTGCTGATAATGCATGTCCCATACCTGGTAGGCATCTGGTGGATGGTGCCAAGTGCCCCTCTGGTTGACATGTTGGGGCAGAAGGAATCTGTGTGGGTTTTTAACCTGCCACAGAACCTCACCACTTCCAGCTGCAATTTCACTTTACACATCAGTGCCTTACAGGGCCCATTTTCAAATAGGTTTTGAGTGCAGCTCAGTAGGAAAACTCACGCTTACGTCATCCTGAATGAGAAGCCTGGGTTCTCCGAATTTTGGTCTCATTGTAGCACCCACTCTCATTTGTTGACTGGCAGAGTCTTTTCTAGAATTTTTATATTTAGTCTCTGAAACAGACTAGATGGTAATTTTCATTGGCTACATAAAACAAAAGTTTTCTTTTCTCTTGCATAAGAATATATAAATACATTGTCTTCTGAATATTAAAGGAATGAAGTCCCCTTTCACTTGCCCTGACCCAGTCAGGGTCTGCTCCCTTGTGCCTTGGGCTGCTTGCAACAGTCTCTGCCTCGCTGTGCTCTCTCTCATCTGTCTGTGGGCCTGTAGCAATCACCTGGCGCTAGTTTGGTGGGTTCTTTCTTCCAAAGGTGAGTGGTATCACCCTGTGTATATCATTCCATGGCTTCTCTTTTAAGTGAATAATCTCTGAGAGCTGGCCTAGTTGTCTTGTGGGTCATTCCTTTGAACTGCATAGGCTTCTACAAAACAGAGAGAGCAGTTTGTTTAGCAGTTTCTCTTCATTTCATAGATGAGAAAACCAATGCCCAGGGAGGATAAATGACTTATCCAAGGTCTTCCAGCTACTAGTGCCGGTGCTGAGTGAGAACACAGGCTGGGCTGATTCTCTACCATGCATGGACCCTTCTGTATCACTGGGTTCCCCCGGCAGACCACCTTCTGTCCTCTTTCTGGAAGCTCCACTGGGCTTTAGGTCCCTGTTTCTGACATGAGTGTCCTAAGACCTGTGGTAAGATCTATACTGACCTAGAAAGTACTTGAAAATGAGCAAACATTTTGAAAAACATTTTACACAGGCACAGAGTGTCTTTCGACATTTTAATATTTTATTTTATTTTGCCAGCCAGGTAGTTTTATAAATACTTGGGCTGTCCTAACCCTCCACTTCTTTGAAATATTTTTCCCCAGCAGGTTGTTTTTCCCATATTCAAGAGAAGTATGTAGGAGTGATGTGGGGAGCAAATGCTTGGGGGAAATAGTGTCCTTGTGAACATGAACATGGAGATCATAGGGGTTCCAGAACAAGTGTTTATGGTGGTATCATGGGTCAACAGGAATTTTTGAAACATTTCATTTTTGAAATGACTGCAACATCAGAATGGGAGGATAGGCTCAGTTAACTGACTTACTTTATAAATAAAACGGCTATTATCCTCCCCAAAGACTTTCATAGTATTTGGGATTCAGTGGCCAGTTTTAAAGAGTATCTGTTTTTGAAAATGGTCCATTTAGCAGCAGTTTCAGAAGCCATCAGTGAGTACTAATGGGTGATTTAACTCAGAAAAAAATTGTTAACAAAAAGAGCCCTGAGAAAATCAAGTACAATGTATATTAAGTTAAAAAAAATAAAAAATTAAAAAGAAATAAAGGAGATCCTCTAGGAAACAAACAAACAAGCAAAAACAATAACAAAAACAAGAAACAAAAAACAAAAAACAAACAAAAAGAGCCCTGTGTGTGAGTTCTACTTACTCATGGAATGAACTAATTTTTGCATCTTGGTACCAGGATTTGGAACTTCACATAGATGTATTTGAACATAAAATTTTAAAGCCATTGTTGCCCCAGCTATGTGCTATAGACTCTCCCCCCGCTCCCCGACCACCTGGTTAGTTTTCTGAGAGTTTCTGCGGGAAAGGTTTACAATGGCTGGTTCCTGGTTTGATGTCATATCGATAAATTATGGTGCTTTAAACAGATGTGATCTCACAGCATGGAATTCTTCAGGGTAAAGCTCATGAAAAGGTTTTTTTTTTTTTTTTTTTCCCCTCTTGGTTTCATTGTAGTTTTGTTGTTTGGAGGTTTTATGTTGTTCATTTAGATCTCTAGCTATTGGGGGTTTTATAGTCGTATTTCCTTTGTTTAATATAATTTCTTTTTTTCTTTTAGCTATTTTTGTTAGGGTGCCCAGAGGCTTTAGTTATGAGTGGCTGTAAAGTAAAATATATTATGATTATTACAATGATAAAGTATAAGCTTTTAAGAGTCTGCTTATATTGACCCATATATTCTCTTTTTTCCTCTCTCCAAGATACACACAGAGGCACATTGGAAACACAATAGAAAACAGTTGCCAATTGAAAACCAGAAGTTAAGAAGAGCAAATCCGAATGTACAGTAATTGGGCTTCAGGCTGGACTGGCTCCCAGAAGAACTGGGACTGGAAACCTTGGATTCTGTTGCCTCTTCACTCCTATAATGTGGCAGACAACGTCTGCACCTGAGCTTGAGTTTGGTCATTACTACTGACATCCCAACCTTTTCCAAGCCACCTAATTCCCTGCAGCCTTAGTCTTTTCATCAGCAAATTGGGAGATGAGTGGTCTTCATCATGAGGTTGCTGTGAGGCCTGAGTCAGACAATGTGTGGGGGCACCCAGCATGGGTTATGGTTAGAGTTATAGAGTAGGTGCTCAGTAAATGTGAACTGGAGTGAACATGAACCCTACCCCCTCTAGCCCCCTGACAGTGCCTGGCCTCTGGCTCTGGGCTCCCTGAGATATGGTAGGATACCAAAGTAGGCACTGAGGCCACATCTACCCTTCGTGCCTCCTTGCTTAGGTTTCCTGTGCCACCTGTTTCCTTCTAGTCACAGATTCCAGGCTCCATTCCAACAGAACCTTGCTTCTGCTAGCTGTCATGCTTAAAAAGGGACCGATGACCACTCAAGTGAGATGATAGTGATTTATAAATGCCATCCCTCCAGACAGCGTTGGGGATATTATAGGTTTTGTTTTTAGTTTATTTGGCATTGAGAGCCAAAGGAAAGTCTCTCTAATGGTAGAATTTATGCACTCTAGCACAGTTTTTTTATGGAGGGAGAGGAGATTTTTGATGCTGAAACCTGTCAAGTCATATCCCACAGGTAGCTGCTGAGTCTCTCTACTTATACTGATCTCTTCTTGTACTGGTTTGGAATAGTGTCCTCCCCAAATTCATGTCCAGTCAGAACCTATGAACATGTCCTTATTTGGAAATAAGGTCATTGTGTGTATAATAAGGTTAAAATGGGGTCATATTGGATTAGGGTGGGCCCTAAGTCCAATATGACGGATAGCTTTATAAGAAGAGAGAAATTTGGACACAGACATAGACATATGAGAAATCAGGCCATGTGCAGACACAGACAGAAGTTGGAGTGATGCATCTACAAGCCAAGGAATGATAAGGATTGCCAGGGACCACCAGAAGCTGGAAGGGGAAAGGAAGGATTCCCTTCTAGAGCCTTCAGAGGAAGAATGTCCCTGTAACACCTTGACCTTGGGCTTCGGCCTCCAGAACTTCTGTTGTTTTAAGCCACCCAGTTTGTGGTGTTTTGTTATAACAGCTCTAGGAAACTAACACACTGCCTAAGCAGGATGCTTGCCAGATGGCCTGGCAGGCCCAGCAACAGGGAGGAGTTGAAGGGAGACTTTGGTGGAAAGCAGGGATGTTGGCTAGAACAGTGCATGGAGCGCAGGGCTTGAGGCATGTGCTCTCCAGGTGCACATGTGCAGGCCATGTGGGGGACAGTACTGCAGGTGTTTCTGAGAGTAAAGAAAGTGATGAGTGAGAAACTACCTGTGTTCAATGAGAGTGTGCCTCGTTTTACTAAAGATATGCACTCCTGAAATATTCTATGTGAGCTAATTTTTTTCGAACTTCTTTTGGAGAAAGTGAAGATTGAAGGGATCATTGACATTTCAAAAAAACTATAAAACTTCTTACAAAATGAAAAATCCTCCCCCTCTTAACCAAGGTATTTTTTATTATGTAAGTTCCATTGCTATATTTGTGAAAGTGAGGTCTTCCTGGAATGTAAGTGAGAGCCCAGGAAGGCCTGGGAGAGGGAAGGGAAGCCGACTTTCACTCATTTTTCTATAGAGAAGGAAAAAAATCATACAACTCCTCTAATTTAAGAATTCGAGAATGACCTCTTTAAACACTTGGTAATTTGTTTCTGAATGTTAAGGAATAGAATTTAGCAAGAAGAAGCTATTGTGAGTCAAAGTAGAGGAGACCCTTGCTTGGTCATTGGAAATAGCAGAGAAAATAATGTTGAACAATCCATTCAACAAACATTTTCCAAGTGCCTGCTGCATGGTAGGCACTCTGTTGGGCAGCTGGGGAGAAAGAAACCAATAGGTTCAATCTCTTCCCTCAGTGACATGGTGGTGGGGGGACAGAGAGGCTTGTGATTATGTTTGAACATGCACAAAGTGTCAGGCCCCATGCCGATTCATTACATTCAGGACAGCATCATTTATCCCCCAGAACCCTATGAAGTTGGTTCTGTTACTGGTCCTGTTTTGCAGATGAGGACAGTGAGGCTTGGAGAGAATAACTTGTCTAGTGTCATTCATCTAAGTATGTGGTGAGACTGAGATTCAGACTCCGATCTGAGGCCCTGAAGTCTCCATTCCTTATTACTACAGGTAGTTAGGGCGTAGCTGTTGCATGGGCTCAAGAGTCAGACTCCACTCCCTGGGTTTGAATCTCATACATTCTCACTGCTAATTGTGCCTTTGGGAAAATGGCCTTACTGCTCAGTTCCTCAGATGAGGCTAGTGATAGTACCTGCCTCATAGTGTGGATGTGAGAATAAGCTAATCTAATGCAGACAAAGTGTTTAACAAAGGACCTGATGCAACCAGGACAGTCACAGAATATCAGCTTTAGTTTCTAAATGTGGGCAGGGCCCACTGTAGGGACATGCCCAGAGAGCTGAGGACAACAGAGGGGTTCCAGCTGCTTTTGGTTGGGACAATATGATGCAGGTTGCAGATTAGTCTCTGCTTCCCCCTGTGCAGTGCTTTGGTCCTTCTCCAGGCTCGGATCGAGACCAAAAGAGGTCAAAAGAGGGGTGAGAAGGGGGATTTGTGTGTGTGTGAGCTTTGGAACTGTAGGCAGGGGTTGAGGGGTATGAACAAACATCAGTGGAATGACATTCACAGAGTCCCATTTTAAAAGTGATCTTTAGTAGTTTTGGTGATTCTCTTTAAGTGTATTCCACCATAGTGTTGATAGATGGGCCACAGTGAGAATGGAGGTGTACTAGCAAAAGTACCTCTAGCCCAGGTGGGCAGGGAATTAAGGGGTTCTTAAATAGATAAGTGCTACTTGGTAGCTGCCAACAGTTGGGAACACTTTACCTCAAATCATTTGAATATATGAGTAAATATATATTGAATATATATATCATTTGAATATATGAGCACAAACCTGGGTTCTGAGAAAATGGCAGGTAAATTTACATGACAGGTAATTTTGTCTGGGACCGGGAGTGTTCTAAAGATGCTGGTACTGGTGGCATTTTGAAGTGCAGAGCCTTGAGCTTAAAGCCAGTGCTTGGCAAACTCCTATGTAACCTTCAAAATTTGGCTCAAATATCACCTCCTCCAGGAAGCCTTCCCTGATCTCCCCCAGAACCCCTCATCTGAGCTGTCCTCACACTTTCTGAACACCTCCATTGTAGTACTCACTGTATTTTGTTGAAGTGATCTCTTTAGGAGTTCTCCTTGGTCCCACTCCCATCATATTTCTAGCACTGTGGACCTGGCACACGGTAGGTACCCAAGTCGTAGCTGAGCTGAAGTAGGTGTTATTGGGTTAACAAAGAGAATGGGAATGGGTACAAAAAGGGGGACTCAAAGTTTGCTGACAACAGTATTCTCATATTTCATAGTCTTGCATAAAACAGATTCTGGCTATACATATCTGCATTTAAAATCCAATATATTGTCAATTTGGGCCCCTTTTATAACATTAATTCTACCCAGAATAATTCTTTTTCCCCATTCAGTCCTGGAAAAACCACAAACCTCAGGCATTTGGCTTTACTTTCTTGGAAGCAAAGTGAATGTGGCTGCCCTGAGTTCAGGAGAGAGGAAGGAAATTGACCCATCTTTCCTACTCTCCAAGAAAAGAAGAGGGAGACCAGTTAAGCATAGGCAAGATCTGCTGGAAGACAGAGAGCAATGCCTTGGGAAGAGGTTCTACTCTGTCCAGGCCAATAGCTCCACCTATTATCTCTGTAATGGGTTTTTCCAACATAGTGAGTGATTGGGGATTTTTACACAAGTACTTTCGACTCAGCTGTATTGTCTGGGGGCAGCTCTACCATCTGTGCCTGAGATGTTGAAAATGATTCTTCTAAATATCTTCTTGGGCAGCTTTGGGATGATTTCATACTAGAAAAAAAGGTGAGGGTAGAAAATTACCTTCTTCTTCTTCTTCTTTTTTTTTTTTAGAGAGAGATGCCTTTCCAAATCAGAGCAGACAGGCTATAAAGTTCTAGATTTTGTTTGAAATTTCTCTTCAGTGTAGAACAGCATCCTTGTTCTGTGTTGGCAGAAGCAGCCCTTTCCTTAATATAAGCCAAGACACAGCCATAAACCAGGTCGACAGCTATAATGTGTTTGGCATGTATTGTTATTTGTTACCAGCAGGGCTTATAGCACACAACTCACCCTAAACAGATGAGCCCTAAATGCTTGGATTACAAAGGGCTGTAAATTTAAACTTACCCAACTTGTCTTTGTTAGAGTGTACCTCTGCTTGCAAATGCTTCCCACCCTGACTGGTTACTACTGCCCTATTCTTTGATGGAGATTAAAAAACCAACAGATAAACCTGAATGAAACAGTGCTTTGGAGCCCCAGATCCTGAACCACTATGGTGGGGGGAGGGATTCTGAGAGTGGAGGCAGGTCCTCTGCATCCAAGTCAGTCCTGCTGGCAAACATCAAGCGAGCTGTCTCCGAGTTTTGGGGAGGTGAGCACTATGATGTCAAGAATACAGATGTGGGAGCAGACAGACCTGGGTTCAAATTCCAGCTCTATCACTTGACAGTTGAGGACTTCAGCCCTCACACAGTTCTCTTTTTCATTATCTATTTTCTCTTTTTGAATAGGTAATACTTTTACGTATTTGAAGACTTATATATATATACAGACACACACACACACACATACACACATAAATGTGCTTAGACTCTTGTTCTCTCCTCTGTCTTTATCCATCTTGCTCACCTATGCCCTGACCGTTGTTGTTAGATTCTTATTGTTCCTTCTGGTGCTTTTAATGAAAACGTAAGCAAATATGAATGTATATACTATTTTCCTTCATTCCTTACCCAAAAGGCATCATACTATATACATTGTCTTGAACACTGTCTGATTTTTTAAAATTTGTAACATCAGAACATAAAGGTCTTCCTCATTTTTACAGCTGTATGTTATGCCACTGTTTGGATGTACCAGAGTTTATTCAACCAGTACCCCATTTTGTTGTTCTAGTCTCTTGTTATTTGAAGTGATACCATGGTGAACAGCTGGGTATGTATGTCCTTTGTGTGCTGGGATGCCTGTAGGAACACCTTTGTTGGGGCAAAGGATAAATGCATCTGCCATTTTAGTAGAGCTTGAACTGTGTGGTTCTGACATCTTAAAGACCTGCTTTAACTGAATGGTGGTTGGACTTATGCTGTCATCTCACATTAAAGCATATTTGAAGAAAGAGTCTTACAAAACTTATTATTGTATTTACTTCCAGGTAGCACAACACAGTGGCTAAGAGCATGGACTTGAGTCAGACAGTCCTGTGTTTGAATCATAGCTGCCTACACATGTTATGTTAGGCCAGTTGGTTACCCTCTCTGAGCCTCAGTCTCCATCAGGTATGAAATGCCTGCCTCATCATGTGGTGTGAGGATGAAATGAGGGAATGGATGTAAAATGCTCAGCACAGAGCAGCACTCAATAACAGTAGCTGGTAATCACCATTACACAGTCTGTCTGTTAATCTTTTTGTCTCCAAGGCCTGCAACAGAGTTGATCTTATAGCAGGTGCTCAATAAATATTCATTGATGGAATACTATAGGGACACTGTTGAAGGTGATTGCTTCATTCCATGTCTTCTTTGTGGAGATCCCCAGGTACAAATCTCTTACTGGTCTGTCTCAGGGTTAACTGTACTTCTGAACAAGTGGTTTGATTTCATCCTATGGGCACTTTGGATTGTGTAATAAATTGTGTTTTCTTATTTTTACTTCAGCTGCTAGGAGGCTCAGAGCCAAATTTGCTATTCTCCTCTAGCCAGTAACCAGACCTTTAGGACAGACATTTTGTAAACCAGCATTTTTCAAACTTGGCTGTACAGTCGAATCACCTGGGACACTTAAAAAAATCCCAATAGCCAGATCACACCCCACACAAATTAAGCCAGGATCTCTGGGGGTGGGACTGAGGCATCATTACTTTTTACAATTCCTCAGAAGATTCTAATGCATAGATAAGGTTGAGAACACGTCTTCTAAACTAATCTTACCCCTAGACTTATCTCATTTTTGCTATTCTTATTTTTCTTTCATGGTGATAAATATAGGTTGTATTATCTCCTGCAATTCTCCTGTCACCTTCCATATAGAAAATAAAACATGGCTTCTTATGAGTCATCAGCAACAGGATGCTTGAGAATAAAGGAGGCGAGGGAAGAGAGAAGGAAATCAGCTCTCTCTAGGGAGAAGTTCACTTATTCATTTATGCATGCATCATTCATTTATATTCAACAAATATTTATGAGGTGCTTTGGGCTCAGCTTCATGTTTTGGGGATGGGAATTACCTCTACATTTGGTGAAAATAATGTCTAAGAGAGATTCCTCCTAGAGAATATGTTTTTTAGGTCTATGATAATTTCAGGTTGTTTAATAGAAGCTGTGCTTCTGACATTTCTGTTACCCTCCAGGGAGAATCTTGGTATTTACCCAGAGAAATACCCTGACACGTACCACAGCAGGGTGTGGTAAAGAACCTAGAAATATGCCAGTCACTAGAAAGTGGCTTGGCACCAGGAAAGCCAAGTGTTTGAATGATGAGGCGTAGAGTAGATTTTGGCTTATGTCTTTCATCACTTGGTTGGGTCCTTTGTTAGATGAAAAGGTACCAGCTGAGGACATTAGCAGCAACAATCATCAGCCTAAGTTCCCCATAAGGGCAGCAGACTCGATTGAGGAAGGCTGGGAGCCGGTGTGGGCTGTCGTGAGTGCACTGGCTGCAGAGGCGTGGTCCTTATGAACACAGACCCACCTGCTCAGAGCCCCCTTCTCCCTCTGGCACTGGCCAAGACACAGCCTGGCTGGGTGCAAACCCTGGGAAAGGATCATCCCACAGCAGCAATACTGGCTCAGTGGCAAGCCAGGGAGAGAGAAGCAAAGCAAAGAGGTGCCCGCGGGCCACCGGTGACAGGGTTATCGCAATTCACTGACACACATCTTTAGCTGAGAAGAGCCCTTCAGAGAACAAAGACAAGTGGGGAGGAAGATGCTAAACCTAGAAATACTTAAAGACTAAGTCCAGCTTCCTGGTACATCATCAGCAATGGGTAGGCAGGAACAGGGATTTACTGAGCATCTTGAAATTGTACTGAATTCAGGGCCGAGGGCAATTTGGATTTCTTCTTCGTGTAACACAAAATCCTTTGCTAGAGTTTGCAGGCTTGGCTGCCTCAGCAGCGGTCGTGCAGTGGTAGAAGCAGCCAGCGGCGATGGCCGCACATAAACTGGGTCACACCTTCCCAGCAGGTGTCCTCGCCAAGGTGAGAAAAGCTGCGATGCTCTCCAGTGGGTGCAAATACCTGGGAGAAAATTGAATAGAATCCCCCCCCCCCGCCCCCGGCTCCTCAGGAAGCATGCATTCTCTTCACTTTCCATTTTGTTCTCATTTTCAGTCCTTCTGTGTCCAGGCAAAGGCTTCATATTGTCAAAAATGAAATTAGAACTGAAAGAAAAGCGGGGAACAGTCGTGGCCAAAGATGACACTGAAAAAAGGTGGAAATTGGTGGCAGCATCAGGTTTTCCCAGCTGGAGTCAGAATCCCTGAGATAAACAAGCAGAAAGTCACTTGCATCTCAGTGCCTACAGGACTATCAGAGTAAAGCAGAGTTCGGTCCTGGGCTTCTAGCACAGGGGGGCCACTCAGACCCCAGAGTGTCCTCTGAACTCCCCACCCTGTCCTCTCCTCCAGGGGGCCCCGGATACCCTCTCGGCATTTACCCCCACAATGCACATGCCCTTCCCCAATTCTGGAAGGATCTGTGTCCTTTGGAGGAGCAGGTTTTAAGGCCAAAAGGTTTTTGGTGATGTGTAAAAGCACAAATGATGATGCCACAGCCTCACCACTTAGTGGAGGCTGGTGTGGGTCAGACTTGTTGGCCACAGGGGTAGGGGGTTAGGTGGGGGCTGGGGGCTTTCCCTGATTCTAAGTGGATCGCATTACCTCAGAGGAGAGAGGACCAGAGTGTGGGCTCATGTTTCCCTCACCAAGGGGCAAGTGCTGCAGGAGAGGCTCCTGGCTGACACACTTGAGGAGGCCTGGAATTGGGGCGGCTTTTCCTGATAAGAGGGTTGTCTGGCTCACTGAGCTGGGCTCTGCCAAAAAGCCATCTGAGTACTCTCTTTAAGGCTAACGTAAGGAAGTGATTACAACTGGTGACTTTAACTTGGTTTGTGTTCGCTTCAGGCCCAGGGCACTTCCAGTGTGTTTCACTGGGTGAAATGGGCTTTTCCACAGGAGGCTTCACCGTGGAGTGGGAAGAGCATGCAGCTGTGAGGTGCAAGTTATAGACCTGGCTGGGTGGTCGCCCATGCTGTGAGTGGGGACAACCCACTCAGCGTCTCAGGGCCACACGTTAGAGTCACAGCCCCTTTCCACCTCAAGAAATTTTGCGCAATCAAGTGTGTTATTAATTTGGTGTCATTCTTTTCCTGTAGTTTATGTAGCAAGGAAGTGGAATTTGGTAAAAAGAAACCCTGCGAAGCCCAAACACACATACGCAAAACCCCTCGGCATCTCTCCGTTGAGTTTCACTTGTCAGAAAGTGATGCTAAAAGACAGCTTGATTTTTCTTTATGTGGCTGTCTGCAAATGGCACTTGAACTAAAATATTCCCTTTCATCTTTGTGACAGAAATATGATTCAGTATTCTTTGTGAAAATGTAGATGATACGCTGCTGTAGTTACAGTGAGTTAGGTTTAAGTGGCAAATGCCTACTGATAAAGACTTAATTAAAGACACAATAGCAGTGGGAGGTCATTATAGTAATTACAGTCCCTGCTTTATTGTTGGGGCCCAGCACTACACTGTAGCAGCACATTGCCACTACACGGTTTCTTGGGTTGACGAGGCAGCAGTCCAATGTAGTGTACTTAGTCTTTCACTTACAGTGGGATTGGGGCTCTTTGTGAACGCCCTGGTTTCATTTTATTTTAGTGTAGGCTTTGTGCTTCATTTAAAATATGTGATAAAATAAACCAGCCATCTCCTGTGGGGGCATCTACTTCATCTTTTTCTGGACACATATGAGACTGGCATCAGTGGTATGTGAAGGGTTATGGAGGTGCCCTGGGACTTCTTTTACGGCCACACACTCATAAGCCCTATCTTGGAGAATTCTGAGACCTCGGAGAGCAAAAACTTGGGCGGCCAGCAGCTTTCTCTTTGCCTTGGGTAGAGCTCTTTTCTAAGGAAAGAAACAGCCCCTCCTGAGTGCCTCCCCTTTAGGTCTGTCACAGTAATTTGAGGACCCTGCTCCAGGCCAGATCTCAGGAAGAGTACCTTTGTGCATTTAAGGACAAACCCCCAGACTTAGAGGAAAGGGTCAGGGCCTTGAACAGGGCTTCTTCATATAGATTGGAATGTTTGTATCAAAGGACAAGAGTCACTAACAGGTTGCTAAAGTGGTTAAGAATATTGCTGGTATCATTTCAGAGTTATCTCCAGCGAAATAACATAAACGAGGGCCAGGTTAAGCACCAACTGCACCAAAATGGCAGTCTTCTGCCTCTTAGAAGCCCAGGATAACTAATTTGTGGGTTATCAGACATTCTACCTACCAGTTACAGTTGTGGAAGGTTTTATCCATTTTTTCTAAAGTTACTCTTTCTTCTGAATCTGTTCCTGGGCATTACCTCATCTAATGATTCTTCAGTAGGTATTTTTGCCCCTGACCAGGGCTAATGAGATGTATGGGTCAAATAAGGTGAGGCTTATGTAGAATGATTTTCAAATATCCAGAAAATATACCTCAAAATACCTTCCCCACTGTCCTTTTGCTGATTATGGAAACTGTTCCAGTAGCAATTCATTCCTTTTTGTTACAAGTGTTGAATAACTGTAGGGTGAACAACAGCATGGCTAGGGAGGGGCTCCTTGGCACTATCATAGGAGTCCTAGCACCCTCACATGTCTTTCTGAGGTCCTGGATCCTGACACTTCTCAAGCTTCTTGGCTGATTCCTGACTTCGGTCACTGATTAAGACCCTGGCTATTGGTTACTCCATTTGGCCCTTGGCCTCTCCCAACCTACTTGGTGGAATAATTTTGGCTTTGCCTGATTGACTCGTCTGCTGTCCCCTGGACCAACTTTGATATGTGGCAGCATCTCTTTTGGCATCTACCTCCAACAAGTTTGAGACTTGGGTTTTACCACATTTCATCTGTGCTCAGGGCTTTGATCTAAAATGTCAATAGTTCTCAAGGGAGTGGCTCCTCCACTTTGAATCCTTCAGGGGATTACATTTGAGAAAGGAACGTATTAGTTCCTTGAGTGGAGAGTGGGACTGAAATAGTAGGTGGGGGAGAGAATATTGAATAGTCGGGGACTTTGACACCTCACTCTCAGCAACTGATAGACCTAGTAGACAGAAGATCAGCAAGGGTATAGAAGAACTAAACAATACCATCAAACAATAGGATATAACTGTAATTTATAGAACACCTCACTGAACAACAGCAGAATATACATTTTTTTCAAGTACCCATGGAATATTCACTAAGATAGACTGTATCTTGGGTCATAAAACAAACTTTAACAAATTTAAAAGGATTGAAATTATATACAGTAAGTTCTTGGACCATAATGGAATCAAACTAGAAACCAATAACAGAAAAACAACAGGGAATCTCAAAACACTTGGAAATTAAATAACACAGTTATAAATAATCCATGGGTCAAAGAGGAAAACCCAAAGGAAATTAAAAAAAATACAAATGAATAAAAATTAAAAAACAACATATCAACATTTGTAGAATGCTGTATTTAGAAGGAAATTTATAATGCTTACATTAGAAAATAGAAAAGATCTAAAATCAATAACATAAGTTCTCACTCCACAAAAACAAGAAAAAGAAGAGCAAAACAAACCCAAAGCAAACAGAAGGAATTAAATAATAAATAGCAGAAATCAGTGACATTAAAAACTGGAAAATAATACAAAAAATTAATGAAACAAAAAACAAGTTACTCAAAAGGAATCAATAAAATTGATAAATCTCTAGCAACATTGACAAAGATAAGGGAAAAGAGAAAATACACAAATCACAAATATTGGGAGTAAAATAGAGGCTATCAAAACAGAACCTGTAGCTATTAAAAGGATAATAGAGAAATATTATGAACAAATTTATTGTCAGAAATTAGAAACTTAGAAGAAATGGACCAATTTCTAAAAAATAGGTTATGAAAACTTAGCCAAGATTAAATGGTAACTTAAATAGTTCTATAACTATCTACAAATTGAATTTGTAATTAAATAGCACTGAAAAAGAAACTTCCAGGCCTAGATGGTTTTACTAGAGAATTTTATGAAACCTTGACAGAAGAATTAACACCAATTTTATACAATATCTTGGAGGAAATAAAAGAGGAGGGAATAATTTCCAACTCATTTTATGAGGTGAGTATTACCCTGATTCTAAAATCAGACAAAACAGCACAAAATATGAAAACCATAGACCAGTGTCTCTCATGAGCTTAGATGCAAAAATATTTAAATGTATTTTTTAGCTGATCAAATCTAACAAAGCATAAAAACAATAATAGAATATGACCAAGTGGAGTTTATTCCATACATGTAAGGCTAATTCGATATTTAAAAATGAATTAATGTAATCCCTCATTTTAACATCATTGATAATATTAATTGAAACAAAACATTTGAAAAAATCTAATTTCTATTCATAACAAAAACTCTCAGTACACTAGGAATAGTTGAGAACTTTCTCAAATTTATAAAGAGTATCTACAAAAACCATACAGCTACCATCATACTTAATGGTGAAGAAATGAATGCTTTCCCTCTAAGATTGGGAACAAGGCAAGGATATCTGCACTCACCAGTCTTATTCATCATAGTAGTGGTAGTTCTAGCCATTGTGATAAAGCAAGAAAAAGAAATAAAAGGCATGCAGATTGAAAAAGAAGAGATAAAATTGTCTCTATTTGCAGATAACTTGAAAGTGGACATAGAAAATCCTAAGGAATCTACAAAAAAACTTCTTGAAATAAGTGAGTTTAACAAGGCTAAAAGTTATAAGATCAACACACAAAAATCAATTGCATTGCTATATACTGACAATTAACTAAAACTCATTTTCAATAAATGGTGTTGGGGCAATTCGACATCCATAAGCAAAAAACTAGATATCAACATAAATCTCATGCCTTATGAAAAAATTAACTCAAAATAAATTATGGACATGAAATATAAAACTATCATGTTTCTAGAAAATAAGTAGGAGTAAATCTTTGTGACCTTGGACTAGGCAAAGATTTTCTAGACTTGACACCAAAAGCATAATCCTTAAGAGAAATATTTGATAAGTTGAACCTCACTGAAATTAGAAACTTTTTGCTTTGTGAAAGACCATGTTAAGAGAGTGAAAAGACACATTACAGACTAGGAGAAAACATTTGCAAATCACATATCTGACACAGGACTTGTACCTAGAGTACATAAAGAATTCTCAAAACTCAATTCTAAAAAACCAAACAATCCTATTAGAAAGTGGGTAAAAGACATGAACAGATATTTCTGAAAAGAATATATAGATGACAAGCACATGAAAAGATGTTCATTATCATTAGGCATTAGAGAAATGCAAGTTAAAACCACGATGACGTACATCTCTCAGGATGGCTAAAATTAAAAGTAGTGATAACACCAAATGCTGGCAAGATTGTGGAGAAACTGGATAACTTGTACGTTGTTGATGAGAATGTAAGTTTATACAATTACTCTGGAAAATAGTTAAAACTAAACATACAGTTACCATACAACTCAGCAATTTCCATCTTGGGCATTTATACCAGAGAAATGAAAACTTATATTCATCATAAATTTTACAAGAACATCCATGGCAGCTTTATTAGTAGCCCCCAGTTGGAAGCCACATAAATGTCCTTCAAAGAGTGAATGGTAAAACAAACTGTGGTACTGGAATACTACACAGCAATAAAAAGGAATGAATTAGTGGTACATACAACAACTTGGACAAACCTCAAAGAAATTATACTGAGTAAAAACAAAGCTAATTATGTTGCATGATTCTATTAATAAAATATTTGTGAAATAACATAATTATAGAGATAGAGAGTGGTTGACAGGGATTAGGAACGGTGGGGGAAGAAATGAGTGTGGCTATCGAGGGGTAGCACAGGGGAGTCGTATGGTGATGAAATAGTTCTGTATCTTGACTGTGTTTGTGATTACATGAAGCTACCAAGTGATAAAATTGCACAGAGCTACACACACACACATATGCATACACACAGGGGTGCATGTATAACTGGTGAAATCTGAATAAGCTCTATGATTTGTATCCTGTCAGTTTCCTGTTTGATACTGCATTATAGTACAATAGTTCTTCAAGATGTTAACACTGGGGGAGGCTGAGTGAAGGGTGCCCAAGATCTGCTTGCATATGTCTCTGCAACTTCCTGTGAATCTATAATTATCCCAAAATAAAAAGCAAAAGAAATTCCAATGATCCTTGAGAGGCTGACTTTTAAATCCCAAATGCGAAAGTATGGATTCTTGAGTAGAGGGTAGAACTGCCCTGGTAGGTGGGAAAAGAATATTGAAAACGAGGAAGGGGGCAGAATGGTTTCCAAGAAAAATCACACAATTTCCCATTTATTTTGGGGCCAAAGCCTACCAGGACATTATATTGAAATGGTTTTGGATTGGGATCATGGGAACAGAGATTGGAAAGGTATTGGGTGTATTTTAAAATTTTATTTATCTAACAAATTATTTGAACAATTAAAAAAATACAGAAAAGTGAAAAAAAGGAAAATGAAAGTCTATCATACTCTCAGTACCCAGAAGTGTCCATTGTTTACAAATGGCATATTTTTCTTCTTCTTCTTTTTTTTTTTTTTTTTTTTTTTTTGCATTTTTAAGAAAAATCATTCTCTTGTTTTTCCAGGGAAGTTATATTTGGTGGTGAAAAACAAGAAGATGGGAGAGAGATATGGGAGGAAGGAAGGAGATAACAAACATCAAGGAGCCTCTTGCATCTTCTTCTTCTTTTTTTTTTTTTTTTGCTTCTTTTACTTTGATCCCATCTGAGAAAGGGAGTCTGAATTACTTGTTTTCACAAAGAGCTCTTTAACTTCACTAGGTATTCAAGGGGTATTTTTAGAAAAAGTTAGTTCTGAAGCCATTTTTCCTTTTTACTGAACTATAAAATGCTATACCCCCAATCATCATCACCATCATCACTACCATCATAATTATTATAATCATGATTGTTAGTATTTATAAACAAGGCACTGTGCTAAATATGTCCCCAACATTGTCCCATTTTATCCTCCCCACTGACATAGTATCAATATCAGCCTCATTTTATAGTTGAGATAACTGAGCTAATTGCCTAAGATCATACAGCTAGTGAGAGAGAGAGCCAGAATTCATATTCAGGCTGTTTGACTCCAAATCCCGTATTCCCTGCCTCCTTTCCTTAGGTAATTCCTCATAAGAGGCCAGTTTCACCCTAATAAGCCATTATATCTTTCTTTATGGCACCACAATGATCTGGTTTACTGCTAAGGAACAAATGCCCATGGCACAAAACTCAGGTAGTAACTGAGTTTGGAAGCTCAGTAAAGACACAATTTTGAATGGGCATAGTATTTAGAAATGGTTAACCACCAGAGAGAGTGTAGAAATTGTTCATTATGAGCAAAGGCTGGAAGGTTAATTTTGTTTTCTTACTGACTATTTAGATATTTTTGACTCCAGCAATTTATTTTTAATTCCAATAAAGTGAATTTAGAATTCAAAACATCACTGGATACATGAACTTTTAGTATCTGCAAATAAGTAAGAGAGAATATTGTATGTTCTTTGTGCAACATACATTCCATCTGTGTCTGGGATATTTGTCTACTTGGAGCAAAAGTTTTAAGATGAAAGTTTGATCTCTTTAAACTTTTCATCCTGGCACTATTGGAAAGAGAATGGCTATCTAAGATTAAGACACCAAAAAGTTATCTTCGAAAAAATGATGGAATTCTGGAAAAGAAACTGTGTCTTAATGAGAAATGATAGGGAGAGCTGTAGACAGATATACAGGGAATTTAAAAGAGAAAAGGTACAAGATTGCAAATGAGAGCTTGACCTGAAAGGTCAAATCGAAGCAAATTTGTAAATCATACATGGGCCTCCTGGTGTAATAAGTACAAAATAGAGAGTGCTTACGACTGGGAAAAGGGGTCTGAACACAGAGGGGACTGGTAGATTTTTAAAAACAGTTTTATTGAGAAATAATTCACAAAGCATACAATTCACCATTAAAGCTTTATTCACAGAATTATGCAACCATCATCACAGTCAATTTTAGAATATTTTTATCACCTCAAAAAGAAACCCTGTGTCATTTAGCTATCACCCCTTCCCCTCATCCCCCCAGCCCTAGGCAATTTTGGTCCCTATAGATTAGCTTTTTCTAGACATCTCATGTAAATGGAACCATGTCCCTAAAGGATAGGGGCATGTCTCCTTCCTCCCTTCCAGGTGGCTGGAATGCTGCCCTTGGTGGTGAGCCATCCTCAGTAGATGGACAAGGGCAAGACAGGGATGACAATGCAATAACATAGAAGGACCCTGGACTCTTGATGTCTTGATGGAACAGAGCCCCCAAACAAGCTCAGACTTTTATGTGAGTGAAAAATAAATCTCATTTAAGCCTTTATTATTTTGGGTTTTGTTTACATGCAGCCAAAACTATAGCTTCACAAACACAAGGGAAAATATCCAGCATTCTGCCCAGGCAGAATACGACATTCAAGTCTTTCAGCAGTTGCATGTGTAAGTCAGAGCCCAGGCAAGGGGTGGAGGTGGAAATCTGAGAATCATTAGCCTGTGGTATCTGAAGTCCCACCAGCTTACCTACCTGCTTCTGCAGTCTTGACTTACTGCCCATCCTTAGCCTTTGGTACCAGCATTTGTCTCCAACAGACTGTCCCCAAGTCTTAGGCCCTTGAAATCCACTCTACATACGGCCTGGCCCTGGACCTACCTTGCCAGGCGCCCCTTGCTCTCTCTGTACCCTGCTGCACTCTACTGCCAGCTGTCCCGCTTGTGCTGGCTCTTACCTATGAACAGCTCTGGGTGCTGTGGAATTGTTCAAGTACCTGTGACTTGTCTCCACCTGGAAGAGAATGAGTCCTGAGAAAGCAGGGACCCATTTTTTGCTTCACTGTGTTCCTTCTCCAGACACCACACTGTGCCTGTAAGCACAGCTCAACAAACATCCCTAATTATGAGCCAAATTTTAAAAGGAGCTTGCAGAGAAAGGAAAATATTATCAAGGAATTTAGACTAGGGAGCATCAGAATGATGTCTCTGCTCAACCCGCCAGTTCTATCCTCAGGAGAAGTTAGTGGGAAGCACATTTGTTGGAGTGCAATTAGATTGAGAGCTATTAAGGGCATAAGTAGATATGGAAATGCGGTTACGGATTAGCATGCGTGCAGACATGCACGTGGGTGTGCACATGGATGTGCTGGGAGAGAAGGGCAACAGAATTAAAAAAGTGTAGTGCAAATGTCACTTACCTTTAGAGAGACACAAACGCAAACTCACCCTTTTCTCCTCACATGGGGCACTCGCTGGTGGGGGTGAGGACACATGTTTGGTTAAGAATCCACTTGATATGGCATCATTTTCGTCTCAGTAAAGCTGATTGAGGTGGCGTCAGGGGTTGATGTATCTGTATAACCAACCAGCAGTGTACCTAGCATCCAGCATCCACGATACCCACCATGGAGGGAAAGGAAGGAAAAACTAGACAAATTACATGTTCTCAAAATGCTTCCAACTATAAGTTCAGTGGAAAACATTCCATTTTATTGGTCCTGTCCCATGGGTATGGGATAATGTCTTATCATGTGCCAGACCCTGTGCTCTGATCCAATAATACCCTCAAAATTCTAAGAGAGAGAAATAGTTGCAACAGGAATAGAGTCTAGCCTGGACCTCCTGGTAGAGAACAGAAGGGATAAATTTCAGAACCAGCCTCTCTCTTTGAGATGGAGACACTCGACTTTCTCCCAGATTTTCATGTTTCCTACACTTTCTATGTTTTCTTAAATAATATCTTGGCCTCTCTTAACAGGCAAGGGACAAGTGTTTTCCTACAATAGACCAAATAGGGTATTTGGAGAAATAGCGTGTGTGCGGCCGCTGATGGAAAGGGCCCCGAGGACAGTCGCCTTCGCGCACTGCCGTTAAGTTGGCAGTATGACTTGGAAAGGTAGTAATGATAGTGACTCTGTTGGTTTTCCAGGGCTGCCGTAACAAAATACCACAGTCTAGATGGCTTAAACAACAGAAGTTAATTTTCTCACAGTTCTGGAAGTTGCAAGTCCTAGACCCAGGTGCTGGCAGGTTTGGTTTCTCCTAAGGCTTCTCCCCATGGCTGGCAGATGGCTGTCTTCTCGCTGCGTCCTCACATGGTCTTTTCTTTGTGTGTGCACATCCCTGGTGTCTCTTCCTCTTTTTATAAGGACACTAGGCATGTTGAATTAGGGCCCTACCCTTATGACCTCACTTAACCTTAATTACCTCTTTAAAGGCCCTAGTACAGTCACATTCTGAGGTACACTGTGGAAATTTTGGGGAGACACAATTCAGTCCATAACAGTGACAATTTTTTTTGAAACATATTGGTTATATGTATTTGTGGGGTACAGAATTGAGTATCTATACTTGTGTACAATGTGTGATGATCAAATTAGGATAATTAGCATGTTCATCATTACAGAATGTAATCATTGCTTGTGTTCATTAACTGATTTTTCACTAACCGCCTTCCCCTCCCCCTTTCCCAGCTCTAGTAACCACGGTTCGGTTCTCTCAAGAGAGTTCAATGTATTATTGCCTTCCTTCCTTCCTTCCTTCCTTCCTTCCTTCCTTCCTTCCTTCCTTCCTTCCTTCCTTCCTTCCTTCCTTCTTTCCTCCCTCCCTCCTTCCCTCCTTCCTTTCTTCCTTCTTTCTTCCCACTTATGAATGAGGACATGTGGTATTTCAATTTCTGTGACTGGCCTGTTTCACTTAACATAATTTTCTCGAAGCTCATCCATGCTGCTATGAATGACAGAATTTCATTCTTTTTTTTTTATGGCTGAGTAGTATTCCGTTTTGTACATATGCTATATTTTCCTTATCCAGTCATCTGTTGATAGATGTTTAAGTCAGTTCCATATCTTGGTTATTATAAATAGAGCTGCGAAAAACACGGGAGTGCAGGTATTCCTTTGACATAATGATTTCCATTCCTTTGGGTATGTACCCAGTAGTGGGGTTGCTGGATTGTATAGTAGTTCTATCTGTAGGTGTTTGAGGAAACTCCATACCATTTTCTACAATGGCTGCACCAATTTACATTCCCACCAACAGTGTAGAAGGGTTTCCCTTTCTCCACATTCTTGCCAGCATTTGTTATTCTCTGTCCTTTTGATAATAACCAGTCTAGTTGGGGTGAGATGATATCTCAATGTGGTTTTGATTTGCATTTCCCTGATGATTAGTGATGTCGAGCATGTTTTTCATATACTTGTTGGCCATTTGTATGACTTCGTGTGAGAACTGTCTATTCAGCTCCTTTGCCTAATTTTTAATTAGATTTTTTTTTTTGCTGTTAAGTTTTTTGAGTTCCTTTTATATTCTGGATATTAATCCCTTGTCAGATGTATAGTTTGCAAATATTTTTTAACCACTCTGTAGGTTGCCTTTCCACTCTGTTGATTGTTTCCTTTGCTGGGCAGATGCTTTTTAGTTTGATATAATCCCATTTGTTTATTTTTTCTTTTGTTGCTTGTGCTTTTGAGGTCTTATTCATAAAGTCATAATAATAATCATAATAATATAATGATAGATGCCTGCACTTATTGAGTTGTTGCATATCCCAGACACTATTATAATTATTGTGTATGGATTATCTCATTTAATTCTCACAACAACTCTATGATATAGGTACTATCATTTTTATCTCCTTTGACAGGAGTGCAAAAGCTGTTCAAAGAAACAGCTAGTAAATTATAGGGTTACGAGTCCTACCTCTTATCTCCTGAGCTGTATTATCTCTAAACATCTGGGGGACTCATGTTATCCATGTGTACATTGGAATAGATATTGCTTAGGATCTCTTTCAGTTCTACCATTCAAGGTTTTATTTGACTATGCTTTATTGTTTATTTATCACACTACTTCTAAGGAAGACCCAGTTCTAGATGCTTGGAAGATAATGAAACGGGCCTGGTTTTGCTCTAAACTTTCATCCCTCAGCCAGTCCTTAGTGTCTCGCGTTATTGCTTATGATCAAATCCCCTGCTTGGATCCTGATTTGTTTTCGGGTGCCTGTGACAATCCTCCTTGCCAGAGTTTTGTTTCGGTTCCTTGTCTCAATATATAGGCGGTTTCTAAGGGATTTAAGTTCTGTTTTGCTTTTACAGGATTTCTGAGAACAGGACCTGCCCTTGAACCCAAGTCCCTGCTTCTAATGCCAGTGTCTCTGATGCCACCTGTCTACTTATACCTCTATCATTCCCCTGCCTTAGGCTTCAGAAGCACCCCTTTCTTCTCAAATGGGGTGCTAGGTGGTGACCTACTTTACTCCAGGAAGCCTGTGCAATGCCTGGGCCCCCATTCTCCCTGACTGAGCACGTCTTGGCAGCTGTCTTGCCCCTTCCTGGGGCATTTTAGAGATGAGGAAAAGAAACCTGGTAAGATGGGAAACAAATACATGCCTTTAAACCCACAATACCCTGGGTCATTAAAATAATGACACTACAGTCTAACTTTCAGCCTGTTGCAAGATTCCATTTCAGGAGGTGTCCCAGTTGCCTGGCAGTCACTGCTTTTATGTCTTGGGATTCCTAGCAGCCTTCCAGCACATGCTGGCATTTCAGATTCACTCAGTGCAATTAAAGAAATTGCATGACTGCTAGTTTCTTCTCTTTTTTCCTCCTCTGATAAATTGTAGAATTCAACTTGATTAAAACATTTATTAAGTGAGATTTAATAGATTCCAGTAATGCTCTGTGTGTGTGCGTGTGTGTGTGTGTGTGCACTCATTATCCATTTCTTTCACGTGTGCCAAGAGTGGCCATGTGCATAGAGAATTGTTCATGGAACTCACTTTATTCTGCAATTTACCAGCAATGTCAAATTAGGGGGTTTAATGGATTCCTACACAGAAATTCCTAGTGTGGTTGTATTAGCAGCAAGTTTTATTAAAAAGGGCTATTTTTCTCTACTGGGATTTCAGTAAAGAGACAATGTTTATTTTTTCAGTGGAAAATTGATTGTAACTAAGAGGATACTTGGCTTGAAAGTGGGGAATTATCATATCATATGATTAAATGAAAGCTTACCTTGTTATAAGGTAACTAGACATATCCCAGTAGAATTGAGACAATGTTTGATTAAGCCAGATTTTCCTACTTTATATTCAAGGAACAAATTAAAGAATAATTGAGATCCTTTTCAGATCTTTTATAAGCTGAATATATAAAGCTCCAGCTCCAGGTGGCAAAGCAATTAGCTGATGAATAAAATCAACCCCACTGTCATTCGTCAGATGTTTAAATTCTATAAACCAGATAAATTAATGTGTTCCTTAAGCCAAATAAATGGTCATGCTCTCCGTGTTACCACTCAATTCCCTTGGGGAAAGGTTGAAAGTGTGTTCATAGAAAGGCAAGATCTACTTAATCAGAAAGGTTGAAATTAATTTGCCCATTTGATTTTCAGAAATAAATGTCCATCTGGCACAAAACCTATTTTCCAAGCAAAGTTGTTAGACATGATGGTTTGGTTTGTTTAGTAAACCAAGGATAGGGCTGGATTCAGCGTTGCATTCTCCTGGCTTCATCGTTAAAGATCTTTCCGTTTCCTTGCACTTAGCATTGATGTTATTTATGAGCAACTGAAAATGCTCTGGTTTCATTTATTCCTTGCTCCTGAGTGTTAATACAGAGAACGAGGGTCTCTGTTGCCTTTCTACTTCCAGATTTATTTCTCTGATGTGAGTTTCCTGGATAAGTTTAAAGTACCACCATTGCATGATGACATGGTGGGCTTTTCTGACATCAACAGCTAGATAAGGTAGACTTAAGTCCCAGAGGATATTGTTTAATTAGCTGGTGACTAACTTTTGTTGGACTTATCTCCTGCTCTGCCAGTTTCATTGTAAGCATTGCTTTCAGGGCCTGCTGACTGGATTCTATTCTTTGCCACCTGGTTTGCTTTGCAAGGTGTTGATACTTTGGTCGCTGTGGATGGCCCTTTGGAATCCTGCTACTCAGAGTGTGGCCCTGTGACCAGTAGCATTGGTGTCACCTGTGAGCTTATTGGAAACACAGAATCTCAAGCCCTACCCTGACATATTTAATCATGAAATGCATCTTTTCAAATTCATATGTTAGGAGAATTTGAGAAGCTCTCTTTAACTATGGCCAGGGTTGGAGTTATGAAGTGAAAGCATGTAGCCAATGGAAATATCTAGGTCTTAGATTTTCTAAACCTTAAAGTACCTTTTCTTTTTCCACAATTTATTCCCTTTAGCCACTAGCACTTAAAAAAGAAAATAACAAAAAAGCAGCACTGGAACTCATTTATTAGAATATTGATTATCGGAGTCCAATGTTCTTCGGGAACTGTAACAAAAATTGGCAATTATTTGTAGAAATTGAATTTAGTCATTATGCAGAAGACTTGTTGAACTGCCAGCTTGCTATCTATTAAGTGCAAAATATTGGTTCCACTATGGCATAGTAGTGAGACAACGGGATTGATACTCAGGCACCAACTCATCATCTAATTACAGACAAGCAGTTTCACCTTGAGCTTGATTTCCTTGTCTGTAAAAGGAGGGATTTGGAAGATGATTCTAGGGTCTCCTCAAGGTCAGATGTGAGTATGCGGAAGTCTGAGTAAGATGCTGTAAATAAATCGACTCAGAACTATTCTGGTGGCTGGAAACCATCGCCATGCACAGGTTCTCCTGATGCTGTCTGGGGAACATCATCCCTAGTATTCGTTTCACAGCAGTTTGGACATTATCTAATCCTGTGAGTTCCCAGGGATCAAGAGGCTAACTTTTGTGTGTGATGTAGGCATGTTTGCGTGTGCACATTTGCAGCCTCTAGTGGCTATGTGAATATTCATGCTACACAGGGACTGGAGGGAATGAAGCAACAGAATAAATATGTTTTAGTATAAGGAGGAATATGAAACTCATGAATAGCAGAGTGAAGCAAAACTCAATGCGATCCTCGCTATGAATGAAAATGATAATCTTCCAACCCCTGGTGTGTTGTACGCTGTTATTGTTTCATTTTGTTTTTAACCACAGTTTGTCTTTCCCCTCTTTCCTCTCCATGCTCAGTGTGTTTTATTCTGGTTTTCATTTGGAGGTTTACTTGGGGTCATATGTGTGTGCTGAAGAAGTCGAGAAGATTCTCCTTTGATGCACAGGGGCATGGCTTCAAGATTTGAAGAAGTGTTGCTGAGAGAAGTCAGGCAGTTAGAGAAAAGCCTTCCCTGCTCTCTTACATTTGGAGAGCCGACCTATGCAAAGGCTGTGTGGGGAAGAGATGACCTGTGAGGCTCCTTCTCATCAAGAATTGATTTGCTCAGTAATTCCCTCAAAGCTTCCCTTCTTCCTTTCTTCTTTCTTGAAACAAAACTGGATTAATTGCCTACTATGTGCTTGGCTAGAGATACAGAAAGGAATAAGATGCAATCCCAGCCCTTAAGGGCTCATAGCTAACAGAGAAACGCATGGTCTGTAATTTCCATCTCCACTGATAGCTCTCACTCCAAATTTTATTGCAATGTGAGCATGTAAGAAAAGTCATAATGGTTATTTGAGAGCAATTTCATTTTCTGGTTACATAGTGTTTACTCAAAATCACATAGGGCTGTGTGATGCAGGCGTGTATGTGCGTATGTGTGCGTGTTGAGGGCTTTGAGTAACAGCTTAAGTGATATTAATAAAGCAGATTTCCCATCTCTGGAGGAAGGTGGATTCTCAGTGCAAAGTATGAAATATTTTGGTAAGTGGGTTTATGTCTAAAATTGAATATGTTAAAATACATTCAGGGATCTTTAAGGGGGATGGCCTTACTAGGAATCTTCTGGCTCTAAAGTGGATCTTTGCAGTTTCTCTATATTACAATTGTGGAGAGACAAATTTTCTTTCTTCATATTTTGCAGGCATGAGACTGTGCTTTGTGGATGCAGAGGTGTGTCAGTTCTAGAGAACTGGTTCTCAAGACTTCATGGGCAAGAAAATCATCTGGGCAACTTGTTCACAATACAGATTTCCACTCTGGCTGCTTCTTTGTTCCCTAAAATCTGACAAGATAGGTGTGAGATGGGGCCCAGGAACCTACCTTTAAATGAGGTCCCTTAGGTGATTCTGATTTAGGAGGTCTGATTCAGAAGCCACACTTTGAGAACACTGGCATAGAAGTTCTCCATTTGGATCATAGCTGGGCATGAGGCTGTATACTATATACTTCAAAAGTGTTTTGAGTTTCTTGATTGAAAGAATGCTGTGCCCCTAACCTCTCTAAGCCTCAGTTTCCTCAAGTGTAAAACAGGGAAAGTAATAATAACAGCAATCTAATTAGGTTGTTGTGAGGGTTAAATAAAATAATTTATGTAAAATGCCTAGCACAGGGCCTGACATAGAGTAAGTGCTCAGTAAATTTTGGCTGTCAGTTTGTTACAAACAAGCTGCTATTTGTTTGTAACAGCAAACAAATATTACAGTAAATAAGATTGCATACTTTTATGTCACACCTTTCTTCTTCAGGTAACTGTGAGCACTCTGCAGAGAGTCCTGAATTAATCAGCACAGAATCCCCAGGAAACAGTCCAGGATTTTTTAATTACTTTAGAGTGGCCCTTTCGAACTGCTTATGTCATATTCATGTTAAATCATGTAGGTAGTGGCTTTACCTCATTGATTGGATGCCTGAGCCTCTTCCAGGAAGGCCACACAGACGGATTTCACTCAGAAATGAGTCCAGGGGAGTGTGTCTTCCTCATCCTGGGAGTGCACACATTTTCTTTTGATGGGACTGTCGTTTACCTGATAAAGTGGAACCGATAATCTCTTGTTGGACAGGATTAATGAAATTGACAGTCATGATTTGGAGACCATGGCTGGTATAGTCTCAGGTCAATAACTGCGGGGAACAGAGGATTTTCAGGAGGAATGGTGGTGCCTCCTCCAAAGACACTGGCTCTTCAACTTTGTTTAGCTGTACTCATGCATTTTTCCTGGAAATGTGTCTAGGTTTCATTTGCTGAAGCTTGAGATTGGCCTGATTTCAGATGGCTTGTTTCTATGCTTTGCAAAATGCCAGCACAGACTGGATTTTTAGTTTTCTTATTGATAAATATAAGAAAGTATTATAGGAATCATGAGGAATAATGAGCAGACTTCTTTTTACTTCTGTGTACACTATGCTCTCCAGCAGTGGTCCTCAAACTGCTGCATGTGGGAATAACCCGGAAAATTCTTCTGATCTAATTGGTCAGGTTTTTCACCTTTAGACTAGGAGTTTGAAAAGCTCCTTGGGTGATTCTAAAATTCAGCCAAGATCAAGAACTTTTTCCAGGGTAATTCCTTATGTTCTCCTCTTTGACTTTTTATATTTGTGTTCCCTGCATGTCGAACTCATCCATCCAACTCCTTCCACATAATTTGTAAGTTTCCAAAAAATAAAGACAACATCAGAATTACCCTAGATCAGTGGTTCTTATCCAGGGGTGATTTTGGCCCTTGCAGGATACTTGGCAATATCTGGAGACATTTCTGATGGTCACAACTGGGGAGGTGCTATTGGCACCTAGTGGGTAGAGGCCGGGGGTGCTGCTAAATACCCTGCAATGCACAGGACAGTCCCACAGCAAGGAAGTATCCTGCCTAAAATGTCAACAGTGCTGAGGTTAAGAACTCCTGCCATAGATTATCCTCTCTTGTTTAACAAATGGGAAAACGTGGTCCAGAAATAATAGCTTAATTTACCCAAGGATTCCTGTGTAATTATTGGTAGAATAAAATTCCTAACAAGTGTGGTATGATAGTGGAACCCTGACCTCACTCTCCAATCCTTTCCCTTTTAATTTACTATCCTAGGGACATTTGCCATTCATCTTGTTTTCTTTTCCCCTCACATATCCCTAAGCTCTCAATGGTAGTGATTTGTTTGTTGTATTCTAGTGGTTACAATTTCTTGAATAAAGAAAAAGCCAGCCTACCCAAGGTAAATTGCATAGGCTCAATAAGCATCACTTTTTTTTGCTCTAGCATGGCATGACCACAACTTGGTGCTAGGCCTGGGTTGTTTTGTGCTGATCAACACCTCTGATTGGGAGTTATATAAATCTTTGATAAATTTTAAAAATGGGCAAATGAAGTAATTGTTACCCCATAAATCTAGTTTGGTGAACAAAATGTTTCTAATTTAGGACTCAAAAAATGTAAGTGTAAAAAGGCTTCTTGGTGATGAAAAGAATGGAAGGTCGCCCCTGGCCTCCTCTGGTGCAGTGTGTGTGTGTGTGTGTGTGTGTGCATGTGTGTGCATGTGTATGCATGTTTGTGCATGCGTGTGTGAGCACATGCGCATGTGCACTGGTGGGTGGCAGACTCTCAGCCCCCAACTGCTTAGAGAGAGTTTAGGAAGGTGATGGAGACTTTGAATTAAAGATCTGTGAGTCCACCTTCCTTCATTTACGTATTCCTTGAATACCCCTATCTTCACCCCAGGTAAGGTAATTAACCAGATATTTCTGGAAAGTAGTATTAGGGACAATGCATGCCTAAAATACATATTTTTCACTTTATTCTCTGTATTTTTTCTTTTCCTGTGAAAATGTTTTTGTAATAAAATGAAACCATTTAATCAAATACTGTATGTAACTTGTTCTCAACATTCAGTGCATCAGAATCTCCTGGGAGCTAAACAAAACACTCAGGTGCCATCCCCAGAGATTCTGATTCTGTTGATTTGGGGTAGGATCTGGGAATGGGTATTGTAGAGGTTTCCCTGCTGATTCTTATGTGTAGCTGGAATTTAAAACTCTGTTCTCAGAGGGCAGTTCCCAAAGTTGTCTGTGTATTATAATACTTCGTGGAACTTCAACAAATGCTCATGCGTGGGACCACCAAAGAGGTTCTGATTTAGTTGGTCTGGGGTACAGATTGAGCTTTGAGAGTACTAAGATTTCCCCAGGTGATTCAGTAATTGGAAGGGCTGGGTAGTATCTCTGAGGATTTTTTTGGGGGAGGGGTTCCTTAATTTTGCTGTCTTACCAAGGAAGACAATAGTACCAGCCTGCCCCTGCTTCTCCTGTCAAATGACATTTAATAAGGTGGTATTCTCTAAACTTTCAGCACAACTGATCGTAATGCTAAAAACAACAGTCCCTCCCCTTTGGGGTGCAAAAACAATCAGAGTTATGAAAACACCCGTGATAAATACAGTGTTTTTAACTGTGTACAAAAGGATGAGCTTGAAGGAATTTTGCTTATCAAGACTCTGTTTTACCTTTTTAAATGACTGTAAGTAGATTCACAAAGAGCAAGGAGCTGCCTTTGGGGTGCAACCAATCCTTTGCCACAGGTACTAATAATTGTTTTAGTCTCCGATTATTTTTATCTTCTCTTTTTGCTTTTTTTAAAGGGTGGGGAGGGCCTCATTACAATTTTATCCTAATAGTTTCTTACTATGATGATACCCAGGTTGAGTTCTGGACTTTCCTTTGTTTAGAACTGCCTTGCAGCTTTTTAGGCTTCTTTAAAGGGCTGCCCCTTTGCCACAACATAGTGCCTTCCTGGAGTTGTGAGCAGCTGCACTCTCTGGCATGATGGGCGTGGGGAAGGGTCCGGGGAAGGGTCCAGGGCTGGAGGGCAGAGGTGGGCTCAGTAGCAGTGAGGCTGCTGTGCTGGGTCTGGAGAGCATTTCAGCCCCAGCCATTTCTGGCTTCCTGCTTCTCTGCAGAAGCCACTTGGGAGCAGTGTGGCCTTGCCTATGAAGGAGGCTCAGGGAAACGTCCCAGAACTGACCAGCACAGCCAGGGAGCCTGGAGCCCCCAGCTGATGACAAGTGAAATATTTCACAGAATATAAATCTTTCATCTTGCAAATGCTCCTTTGGTGAGAAATCAGACAGTGGGTAAGGAGTGGGCAGAATCCTCACACCAGCAAATACAATTAAAGGATGGAGTCTCTTGCTTTTATTCTGTGATTTAATAGTGTAAAGTTTGTGGAAAAGAAGGTTTTATGCTTATGATGGGTGCATTGGCCTTAGACTCCTGAATGCGAGACAACAGTACCTTCCTTTATCTCATTGACAATATAAAGAAGAGAGAGAGAGAGAGGGTCTCACTAGCCTGATGTGATGATATTGTACCCTGATTCTGCTTCTAGGTTGTAAGCTCTTCTGACAAAAGGCAAACAGAGGAACATATGGCTTGGCCCCTTCTGCTTGTTGTATTTCTATTTGTTCTCATAAGCAAAACTATAAACTTTTCAATGTCATACATTTGTTCTGGGTCTCTGAATTAGATCCTTTACCATGCATCCTTCTCACCTCCAGGAAGATGCTATCTAAAGTATTATTTTGCAAAGTTATTATGAAGTGTCTGTGAGTGTGTGATTAACATTGTGTCTACATTTTTGATGCTCACTAGTTTTTCTTGCTTTTAGGATCTACTTAGAAAAGGAGAGAAGAAAGGGTATATAGGGAGTTGGGGTGGAAATCTAGGGAGCAAATGGGTGGAGGTGCAGGAAAGAGAGAGGACTGAGATGACTGGAAGATTCTTCTCCAAATTGCTAAGGTCACATGGAAGCAGGAGTTGAAGTATGAACCTCTAACTTGACCTGTTGGCTGTAAACTCTTGGGTAACATTCTTTTCCAGGTATCACTCAACCAGGACATTTGCTCAGTCTCATTGTAATCATCAATCCCTTGCAGAGAATAAATCGAACTTCAGGAGGAGAGCAGGAGGAGGAGCTGCCAGATGGGAGAAAAACAGTCCCTCTGGCAGCTTCAGCCTCTCCCTAAAAGGACCACCTAACTGCCAGCTTTACTGTGGTTCATCTGGTGTGGATTCCCAGAAGTTGTAAGATGCACTTAGAAGAGGGGGCACCCTGACTCTGGAGGTCTGGTGCTCATGGCCAGTCAGGACCCACCACATGAGCTTGCCTGGCTGCCCTGCTGTTCCTCCCCCTGAAGATCAGGACGAGCCAGTTCCAGGTGGACCAAGTGAGATGTGTCCTTGGCAGTCTTGAGAGCTTCGTATGCCCCGGGCTAAAGGGCTCATTTGGTCCTGGGGATGATCTGGTGTCTTTCTTGCATTTGGGATCTGAGGGATCCAGCTTTCTCTGGAGTAAAATGGAGATTTCCAAGCATCCCCTAGCTGAGTTTAACCTTAAAGTCAGCAAGCCATCACCCTAGCTGTTTCTTCAACTGCATCTCCATGGAGACATGGAAGCAAACAAAGTTGGACTCTACGACTTTGACTAATAAAGGTCAAAAGGCACCTGCATACTGGACCTTCAAGAAAGTGCCTCATCATAGGGGAACGTTTCAGGGCTGTGATGACAAAGTTTTAGGGGTTCTTTAAGAACAGGAAAGCAAGAGCTGGTCCTGGGAACATACAAATAGCCTATTATGTATAATCCCACAGAATGTTCTTCAGGTAAACAGATACAAGCCATTAGGGTTGGCACAATTACTTTGTACATTGCTTGGTGTGGCAGCATTTATGGAGACCCCATTTTTGAACATAGGGGTCTTTATTCTTGCCTGGCTGTGGTGAGTGTCACATACCTTGCTCTATGCATCTCTTCCATTTGGTTCTTCCCAAGTTGTATCCTTTGTAATAGATCAGTAATAGTAAGCAAACTTTCTGAATTCTGTGAGCCATTCCAGTAAATGATCAAAACTGAGAGGGAGATGTGGACTTATAGCTGGTTGGTCAGAAGTATGGGAGGCCTGGAACTTGTGATTAGTCTCTGAAGTAGGGTCAGTCTTGTGAGACTGAGTTCTTCACTTGTAGGAACTGATGCTAACTTCACATAGATAGTGTCAGAATTGAATTGAGTCACCTAGTTGGTGTCTGAGGAGTTGGAGAATTGGTTGTTGATGTGGAAAACCCCACACATTTGGTGTCAGAAATGTTGGGAGTAAAAACAGATCCCGGTAATGTTATAAAGTTTGACTCAAACTCAGATTGTCCGTAGGTAGTATGTTTTTAACAACTGTGCTATAGTTCTCTATCTAACCTCCTCCAAAGTATAATCAGATTTGACATATCTTTTCTTTTTGTTGTTAGTAGCAGTGGTTCTGGTCTTTCTGAATAAATAAGTAATATGTTTGTGCAGCCTAAAGGAGGCTAGAACAACAGCTTAATCATTGCAAGACCCTGTGGCCTTCAGATTTCAGAATCTTGCCTTGTGGAAGGTCATGGTTTGGTTTAAGGACTTCTGATGTTTTCACTTTATTAGGTATTCCAGATGCACTACTGTGCTTTTCTCTAGAGAATATAATATTATGTCTCTATATTGTATTTTTTAATTGTCAAATTACTTGTGTAGTAATATCATTCATTTCTATCATCAATATGTGACTTACAGTTGAGTTAGTGTCTTCTTTAAAACAGTGACTATTGGTGTGCTTCTCAAAGTCTAGCGACATGTGGAAATGTAATAATCACTCAGCTGAAATCTATTGGTTTTACTTGTTTTTACTAATTTTTTTTTTCCTTACTACAACAACATGTATTCAGTGTGGAACAGATAGATAATGCCAAAATGCCAAAAGAAGAAAGAGTAAAATCACCCACAATTGTACCACTCTGTGACAGCTATATAAAATAGTATCTGTAGAGTTTTGTTCATAAAAGGCTGTGATTCAGAGTTTTATACCCAGCCAGCTTGTCTTCCATTTGTGAAAGAGCAGAATTGTATTGTAGGCAAGGTGTCAAAAAAACTCTACAGTCAGCAATTCTCCTGGGTTTTTCCACAGAAGTTTCTGTTGAAAAAACCGCTTGAATATAAATTCCAGGTGACTAAGGATGATAGATGCTAGAAGGAGCGATGAAAGTAGGAAAGCTGGAAGATAAAAATGTTGGGAGCAAGCATTTAAGCCAGTTAATATATAATTATTTATATAGCTGGATTATTATAAGTATTAGGGATTATATATAAATGACATAACTGTATTTCTGTTTACAAATGGAAAGCAAGTGTAAAAGGGTCATTCTTAGAGGATACATAATACAGAAACAATTATATGATAATCAGTACCTCTCCCTCCAGACAGTACCATCAAAGTCTGAGAAGGAAGCTCTGGGAATGCTGGGGAGAAGCAATGGGAGGTAACAGGATGAGGAGAAATGGGGGCTGGGGTGGGATTCAAGGCATCTGACATGGATAACACTCATGATTTGTACCTGGGGTTTGTTTGTACCCTGAAAAGTGAAATGTTACTAGTTGAGTGAGGATTACTATCCTAAGTAATGTTATCCCTTAAAATATTTAGCTAAGTAACTTCATGGCTTTTTAGGCAATTATACAATTTCTTCATTTTGTTTGCTTTTGAGCTCAGTTTTCTTTGAGCTCCCCTTCTGCTGCGGAGCTCAGTTTGGCATGTGTTTCTCTAAGTAATTGAGAGGAAGAGAAGCCTGTTTTTCTGTCTGCTTACGCCTGGTGTCTGACTGCCCAACTGGTACTGGGGATTACAAGACACTCTAATTTATTTTTCCTCGTGTTTGGTCTGAAAGTCATAGTCATCTTGTTGAAGCTGTAATCATAGTTGTGTGTACATCTCCCTTTAAGGAAACACACTACATAAATTGGGATTTACCAAAAGACACTATTCTCCACTTCTGACTGAGTCTGTACATAATACTCCCTGAACGTAGCTTTTTTGTAACATGGAGTTGCACTTACCCTGGACACAGCTTCTTTTAGAAATGATAGGTGTTGCAATTTGGTAATGTGTGTGTGTGTGTGTGTGTGTGTGTGTGTGTGTGTGGTCAGGGCAGGGAGGGCCAGAAAGGATTCACAAAGTGTTCAGATGAAGACTGAGAAGACTTCCTCCACTAGCAGGCCAGCTACATGAAGCCTAATCAACACTTTGGTGAGGAAGTTAGCAGCCTTTCTTTTGGCCTGACTGCTTCTTCTCTCGGTGGTGGCAAGGTTGTCAAGCCTCATTACTGGAAAGTTCATCCTGTTATATTTCCACTTAGAGCAGGAGGATGTGTTAGAAAATAGCTCAGACTCTGTGGCTGTTATGACATCAAACTTAGACAATGACATTTCATGTGGTGGGCAAGAAGTTTTGTTTATAGCGTCATTTAAAAATGTGAGCATTAATAAACAACTTAAGAAATCACCATATGTGCATACTACTGGATTAGATTTAGCGGATTTAATCTTGCCTGAATAATGAAATGAGCCTGGCATGAATTCCAGGGTGGAAAAAGAAGTTAAAAACAAAACCAGTGATCGGCATAGGCTTGAAATGTAATGCATTATATACACTCATCAGGTTATGCTGTACTAATAAATAAACTCGGAAATCTCAGGGGTGAAGGCAATACAGGCTTATTTTTTGTGCTTGCATAAAGTTGTATGTGGTTAGGTGATCTCTGGGCAGCACTCCCTCTGTCTTGTTATGCTGCCATCACAACAGGTGGCTTCCAGGGTTGCCAAGGCAGAGGCCTGAAGGTCAGTTTTTCATGCTGAGGCCCAGAAGAATCTCATGGCAGTACCGCACACACCACTGGCTGTGACAAGTCACTTGCCCCCGCCTAACTCAAGGGAGCTCAGGAATGTAGACTTCCTGAGTGACCAGGAGAGAGAGAAGGGTATGGGTGAGCACTAGAAGCCTCTATTACACACAGGAAGCTAGTGTATACGGTCAGAGTAGAATCCGGGAAGTGGCCAGTAGGATATTAGGGATATTCAGCCGGTGATGCTAAATTCCTAGGGAATCAGGTAGGGACTACCATTTTCTTCTTTGGAACAATGACAACCTGCACAGCTCTGGGATTATCTGCACACAGGGAGATGGACTGAATCCACTTCCTCCAGTTTCTAACTGGGGGTCTGCTTTGATTTGAATTGATACATGTTGAACCTAGTAAGATCTTAGCACATTTATAATAAATCACCCTCTTCTGAAACCTTCCTTGGCTGCTAGCCCTGCCTGTGTGGGGCTATCTACTATTCAGGTCAGGGTTCCTTACTCCAGTCTGGCTCACCTCTCTAATATCCTGACACCCTCCCAGCGTTGCAATGATAGTCCTGGTTTGGGGCCCTCTCTCTTTTTTTCATGGGACCCACAGCTGCATGGCACAGGTGGTAAGACCTTACCAGGGCATGCTTCTCTAGACCTCCAAATGCCCTCCTGCTGTCACTGGTACCGACATGCTGGCACAGGGCCTACATAAGCAGAGGGGGCCTCTGTCCTCCCACTCCTGGTGAACTTCTGCCTTTCCAGAGAGTGTGGTGGTTAAGAGAGTCATTTCAGGAGACAGACCGTGTGGGTCCAAATCTTGCCTCTATCACCAACAAACACTAGTGAGACCCTGAGCGAGTGACTTAAATTCTCTGTGCTCAGTTTTCTCATCTGTGGGTATAATAATAATAAAATCTACCTCTTGGAGCTGTTGTGATGATTGAGTGAGTTGATCCATGAGAAGCACTTTGAACAGTGCCTGGTGAGTAGACAGTGATTAAAAACATTTGCTATGATCATCTTCCTTCAAGATGCAGTTGAAATGTACCCGAAGCTTCCCTAAACTTGCCTCTTTTCTGAGTGTCTTCAGCTCTCTGAGAATGCCTCTGTTATAACATTTATCATGCTACATCATAATTATTAATTTACCCATTCTTCTCTCCTGCAAGGCTGTGGTTACTCAAGGGCAATGTACTGTTCACCATTTACTTTTGTCCTTGACAGAGTGCCTGATGGGCAAAATACATTAGCAAGTGTTTTCTGAATTGATGGGCAGAGGCAGAGTGATAGAAATTGCTAGAATTCACCAATATGCAGTTCTCTCCTTCCTGCGCACAAAAGCAAGGCTGTGTTTCTCAGCTCCTTATGCCTCTAGATGAACCACCTAACTGAGTTCTGACAGATGGAATGTGGGAGGAAGTGACATGTGCCACTTTCAGACCGAGCTGTAAACTCATGGCACGATCTCCCATGAGCACTTTCTCTCCCTCCCATCCGATTGGTTGGAATATGGTAGCATCTTAGGATAGAAAGAGCCCAGATCCCTGAGTCACCGCTTGGAGACGATGGGCTTTTAAAATTGTGTCAGGCTTCTGAAATTTGAATCTGTTTGTTACAGCAGCTAGTATAATTACCTGGCTAATAAAACAAGGATCTGCGCACAACAAGAATTTTCCTGCAGGCTTCATGGCATGAAAGGACTCCATCCACAAGTGAATGCCACTGAGCCCAGAACAGATGATTGGACCAGCCCATATAAGAAGAAGAAATGTACAGAAGCAACTTAAACCCAAGGAAAGACTGGTGATGCCCACGGAGGGATGAAAAAGGAGAAGGAGCCAGTCTGCCCACCCTCTCTGCAGTGGTGAGCCAGTGCCCATTCCTTGCCTCCATCTGCCCAGTTGTGAGCAGCCCCTGAGTATGAGTCTCTTCTTCCAAGTAAGTGACTTGGAGGAAAAGCTGACTTTCCTTTCACTTTGCAAAGCATCATCCTGAGAAACAATTATAGTTCTTCCTAGAGTTTTGGTTCCTTCAAGGGTATCTATTGTCTTAATAAATGGAACTGAGTGCAACACAAAAAGCATTTATTTCCTCTTTTAGCTAATTTAGTTTTTACAGCTCTGGTGCAAATATATTTTATGTTTTTACGTGCCTAATGTGATTTTAAGATAGTTTATTCTTGGGTTCAGTTTTGTTTTCATTTTCTAGAAAATCAATTTAATTCACAGAAGGTTCATTCATTTAATGGCTTACACTGCACATAGTTAATGCTTAAGCACTTGATTAAATGTTCCTCTTAGCAATATCTTCACAAGGCTCAACTGGAGAAGGTGTTAGATGGGGAAATCCTCTATATTTGGCAAAGACTCTTTCATCTGGAGTAATTGAAATAGAAAATCAGTCCAAACTGGTGAAATTCAATTGCTGACTGTTTTTCAAGGAAATTCCTGTGTGATTTCAAGTTGCTCAAACTAAGTTTACAAAAGTATAGACTAAGAAATGTTCTTAGATTATCTCATCTAGCTTTCTAGAAATTCTCTTGGGTTCTTGAAAACTCTGTTCTCAAGTCATTTAAATATTTTTCTTGCACTTTTGTTTATTGCATTATGAAGAAAGACTATTAGCAAAGTAAATACCAGGCTGGTTAATGTCTGTATAATTATAATTTTAGAATTATAGGCTTTTACGTTTAAAGTTAGGTAATAATTCATCACTGGAAGACATTTCTGGACTTCCTAATTGATCATGTTTTCAATGATAACTAAGGGATTTTTGATTAAATTATAGGTGTTTTTGGTTTGTTTGTTTTTGGAAAGGAAAACTGGCCCTTCTGAACATATCAGTCCTTTCCAGGAAAGCTGAGATTCAGTGATGTCTGGAATGTAAGGCTTGTGCTTTTCAGCGTCAGACATTGCTCCTTTATGTTTGGGGCACTGCTTGGCTGCAGCACAGGGAAGGCATATTCTAGAAGGCCATGTTTCTCCAAGGTGAACTTTAAAGTTCAAAGCATGTATTTTACTGACTGCATGGGAAAGCAGATGGTGGTCAGGTAAAATGGAATGCTCTACTCAACGTTTTCTTCATGTCACTAACGTTTACCTTCAGATAGCTCCTCAGATAGCTTCTCAGATACTCATGGTGAAAAACGCAAGCCTTAAAAAACTTTTTGGCAGGCTCGTGGAATAATCTATAAGATGGTTTCTTAGTAGGTTGACAACATAATTTATTCTCCAAACTTGGATTCTTTTGAGAGTGAAAATGGGTGTTATTAATAATTATGCCAAATCTGCAATTTTTGGGAGTAGTATAGTTTGCTCTAGAATTATATCTGGAAATGGAGATATGTAAGCTATGTATTTTAATAGTATTAGAGAAATAAACAAATTTTCATTACTTAAAAAAAAAATTATGCCAAGAAATTAGGCAAAAGTGAAACGTTTCCAGGCAAAGTAGAAACATGGTCATTCCATTTATGAAGAATGTGTGCCTTTTATGTGTTAGATATTAGGGACCGAAGAGCATGTGGCAGAGTGTCAGGCTCCATCAAAGATTCATGTTCCCCCTTCCATGGGATAGATTATGCTGAGGAGCAGCTTTCCCACCAGGGACGTTTCTCAGCCCCTTTGCTCTAAGTAGCACCATGAGACTGGATTGTGACAATGGAATGTTTTTGGAAGCGAGGTGTGTCACTTGGGGCCGAGGAGCTTAAGAAGTAGGTGTGTCTTCCACCTTCCTCGTCTCTCTCTCTCTCTCTCTCTCTCTCCATCTAGGCTGAATGCCAAAGACTCCAAGAACCCTAGAGGAGGGCAAAACTACACAATGGAATGATCGTGGGTCCCCAACAGTCATGTGAAAGGCTGCCTCCTGGTCAGGGACACCCATATTGGAGTCTTTAGGGCATACAAAAAATAAAACTATGTTAAGCCTCTGAGATTTTGGCATTTGTAATGGGAGCTAGCATTCTCCTAGCTAATACCGATTCAATGCAACCAACCACTACTGAGTATCTGTCTTTTCACTGAGGATGCAGAGATGTATAAAACCTGGTTACTGTCTTCAGGAGCTCAGAGTCTGGGGGAAGTACCAATGTATGTATTTAATGGTCATTAAAATTTCTGAATAAAGGGAGATGAATGTAATTGCAAATGCTGATTTGAGGTGTCTGTAGAGTATTCAAATGGTACTGTCCTGTATGTAGATAGAGGGGAAAGTTAGGAAGAGAGATCTGGTAACAGAGATAGATTGGCTGAATTCACAATTTGCAGAGGGTCATGTCAGCCCCTTAGAAACAATCTGAGGACTCTCAGGAAAGTAAGAGAACCTCCCCCCATGTTACTAAAGATGCTTTTAGATGCAGCCACATTGCACCCTCTGAGGGCTCAACCTGCCAGTGTGATCTGAGCTCTAAAGATCACTTGACTGCTAACTTCGTATAGAGAAAGAAAAAGAAGTGGAAACTTCCTTCTATCTCTAGATCCCTCTTGTAGTTTACAAATTACTTTAGTGAACATTACCTAGATTGAGTCTCATATTGGCTCTGCAGTGTTGGCAGGACAGTTTTCATTCCCCCTGCATGTCCCCAGCAGCAAGTAGAAGGGAAATCTCATTAAGTCTAGTGACACAACTCTGAAGGCACTCAGTCAGTTCTTGGCATAACTGAGAACTCTGAGCTCTCTTAAGGATTCCTCTGTTGTTTCTGGGATTCCTGAGGGAACCTCACTTGGGCTCAGGAGCCAGGCTTCACATGTTCTGCCACTGGCCATACATTGTGCTGGCAAATTGCTTCCTACCCATATTCAGGCCAATGACAGGGTTGCTCCCAGAGAGACTGGAGTGACTGATGCAGAAACTTCTATAAGACCTGTGTCCCCCAACTCCTTTTCTAGCAAAGAAACATGTACCAACACCTGCAAACAGATATCTGGAGGGATGGGTGTCACCCACACTAGATGTGTTTAAGTCTCAATTTTGAAAGTGCTGGTTTACCCTAGTATGTACACACAAACACACACGCACATGCACACGCACATGCACATGCTCTGGCACTCAGAAGCAAACAAATCTGCTCCAACTCATCCCATTTTTGACACACTGTGATATAGAACTCAGGACCTTTGACTCTGAATCTAATGTTCTTCCCTGTGCCTTATCTTGATTTAAAGAAAAAAAATTCTATGAAATAGTTGAGCAGATACACAGAGCCATCTGCTGGAACCAGTGCCACAGTGGAGATTCTGCTTTCTGCCTCATTGTACAGGAGTTAGGGAGGCTGCTGCCCAGTGCTGGGAACCACCAGGAGAGGTGGGAACAGCGGGGACTTTGTCGTAGGAGTGCCCTGAGGTCTCCCCCGCTGTGAGTGGTGTCAGCGTTTTCATTATTTTTGCCTGTGGTTTGTAACTTGTCATAAGAATTAGTTCCAGCTTAATTGAGGGCTTCATGTTGGGGTGAGAGGAGGAAGTGTTATGGCCTCTCCAAATGCCTTTTATGAGATCCCGACACTCCAGGTCTTGGCAGATACAGCTGGGAACAGTAGCAATAGGGAAGGGACGTTCCACCAAACATTCTGAGTCCAGCTCCCTCTTGGCCTCTAACTTGAGTTTGCTTAAAAGTCTCTCGGGAAGTAAGAAGAGTCAGGTATTTTCTGCCTTCTCTTCTTTACTTCTTTAAAAAAATCTCTTTATGTTGGGGTTGTATTGGCTTAAAGCAGGAAGGCCTCTGCACAGACTGTGAGGTGTTTCTTCCCCAACTCCCTTGGGAGAGGGTGCTAGTCCTCAGGCTGATTCCCAGCTCTGCCCTGGACCTTTAAGAAGTTTCTTTTATCAAATCATGCCAACCTTGGGTCCATTCTGTTATTTCTGTGCTAATCAGAAGCACTAACTCATACTGAAGCTTTAACGGGTTAAAGTGTGATACTGTGTCAAATTCCTTGAAAACATCCTCACATTTTTTCAGGGACTTTCATTGTCTCAATGCAAAGACTTCTCTGGCCATGCTGCAGAATCCTGCCTTTCCTCTGATTACCTGGGAAGGTTCTCAAACTTTCATGGGCCTAAGAACTACCTGTAGAGGTAGGAAATGTTCAGATTCCTAGCTGGGCCTGCCCTAGAGATTCTGCCCTATGTGTGGATGAAGGCTTTGAGGCAGGTCCTGGTATCACATGAGCAGTAAGTAGTGATAGACCTTTCTCAATACGCCTCCCGCCATGCATGACAGTCTCCCCATTAACTTCTTCAACAGACATGTATTCAGTACTTGCTATTTGGAAGGCCTAGGCTTGGGGCCAGGAGCCAAGCCTGTACTCTAGTGGAGGAAACAGGACACACACACACACACACACACACACACACACACACACACACACACACACACACTTACCAACAGAAGACAGCATAGGAGGGAAGTTCTGGGGTCAAGAAGAGCCCTAGGTCAGTGCTACTTCAAGTGTGGTCCCTGGACCTGCAGCATCAACATTGCCTGGAAGCTAGTTAGAAATGCAAATTCTTGGGTCCCACACCAGAGGCTTGTGCCTCTTGGAGTCAGTTAACCTGTGAGTACCCTCCATCCTCTGCTCACACTTCAGGCTGCCCCTTTCTGTCCTAGGCATTGATAGGTCACAGCTTGGAAGAAGTTGTATAAAGAAGAACTAAAAAATAAAATTTACTCATAATTCCACTACCCAGAGATAACCACTCTTACTATTTGGTGTATCTCTTTTCAGACTTATTTCCACACAATGTAGATTTTTTTTTTATTGGTTATGTGGATTCATGGGGTACAAAGCTGACTGTCACCACTTGTGCCCAAGATTTGATGGCCAGATCAATACTAAACAGCATGCCTATTACCACAAATTGTAATTATTCCCTGTGTCCCCCACCCAATTAATCCGTGACCTTCCTCCCCTTCCCACCCTCCCCCATGCCACTCTGCATCCCTAGGTCTGTTCTCTCCTTCTGCAAGTCCAACACACCACTGTGGTCTTTCATTCCTTCCTTCTTTCTCTCTTAGCTCCCACTTACAAATGAGGACATGTGGTATTTTTCCCTCTGTGCCTGGCTTATTTCACTCAACATAATTTTCTCCACGCTCATCTAAGTTGCTGTGAATGGCAGAATTTCATTCTTTTTTATGTCAGAGTAGTATTCCATGGTGTATATGTACCATAATTTCCTTATCCAGTCATACATTGATGGACATTTAGGTTGGTTCTGTATCTTGGCTGTTGTAAACAGAGCTGTAATGAAGGAATGCAGGTATCTCTTTAACATGATGATTTCCATTCCTTAGGGTATATACTTAGAAGTGGGATTGCTGGATCATGTGGTAGATCTATCTGTAGTTGTTTGAGAAACCTCCATACTGTTTTTTGTAGTGGTTGTACTAATTTACAGTCCCACTAACAGCATAGGAGCGTTCCCTTCTCTCCACATCCTCACCAGCATTGGTTATTCTGTCTTTTTGATTATAGCCAATCTAACAAGGGTGAGGCAATATCTCAATGTGGTTTTAATTTGCATTTCCCTGATGATTAGTGATGTTGAGCATTTTTTAGGCTCCTGTTGGCCATTTATATGTCTTGCTTAGAAAAATGTCTATTCAGATCCTTTGCCCATTTTTTAATTGGGTTATTTGTTTTTATACTATGTAGTTGCTTTAGTTCCTTGTATATTATGGATATTAATCCCTTGTCAGATGTATAGTTTGCAAATATTTTCTCCCACATCCTTTCACTCTGCCGATTGTTACCTTTGCTGTGCAGAAGCTTTTTAGTTTGATATAGTGCCATTTGTTTATTTTTTCTTTTATTGCTTGTGCTTCTGGGCTCTCGTTCATAAATTCTGTCCCCAGACTTAGTTCCTGAAGTGTTTCCCCTACATTTTCCCTTAGTAATTTTACAGTTTCAGGTCTTGTACTTAAGCCTTTAATCCATTTTGAGTTGATTTTGGTATATGGTGAGAGGTGCAGGTCTAGTTCCATTCTTTTGCATGTGGATGTCCAATTTTCCCAGCATCACTGATTGAAGGGGCAGTCTTTCCCCAAATGTAGGTTTTTGTTGCCTCTGCCAAATATCAATTAGCTGTAGGTCTGTGGGTTGATTTCTGGGTTCTCTATTCTGTCCCACTGGTATGAGATAACTACTCTTACTATTTGGTGTGTATCTTTTCAGACTTATTTCCATGCAACGTTGCTATTTTTATAATGAAAAAAATGTATAAACAAAAATTTTTTGCATTGTGGTACAATTTTTAGTATCTTTTCCCCTCATTCAGCAATAAGGGTGACCTATCTTTTCATTTAAGTAAAAATACTTTTCACATTAATTTTCATAACAGCATAGTATTTCTTTGTAGGAATATACTATAAATCATTTAGCTATTTCCTATGGTGCAAGTCTTTCCAAATTTTTAGAATCTCTGAACAACTTTGAGGAAGATATCTCTTTGTACATACATCTTTGTGCATATCTGAGATAATTTCATTAAAATTAATTAAGTAGGTTCTTTTTTGTATTGTGTACTTCAGATGTAATTTGCAGAACATTTGTGTCAGGGAGACTAGTATAAAAGATGTAGACTCCCCATTTAATAAGTACTATTAATCATGATGCCCGTCTTCCATTTTATAATTAAAAGTACATGAGGCTAGAACTAGTTGTGCTGAAGCATTTTTATTTTGCATGATTAATGGACTTAAGGCCATTAATTGGTAAAGGACCCTGTCAGTTATCATGGGACAAATAACACTCTTGCAAATGTAAGCAGTGACCTAAGTCTCTAGTGTATTTCTCAGAATGTTACTTTCTGAAACACATCTTGAATCTTTGGAAACTAAAGTGAGTTTCTAAAATAAGTGGAATATCTGCTTATACCACTCTGATGTTAGTAAGTCTAGCCACAGTTTAAGCAGATGAATTAAGAAGTCTGCCAGTGGTGATGTTAAGAAGTCTGGCAGACTTTCAATTCAGATTGACACCATTCAAGACAGAGGCATAACTGATGTTTATTCAAGAATCCTAAGACATGTCACAGAATCTGTGGCAAACATCTGATATCTGTAGAGAGTTTGAAGTAAAATCCTGGGAAAAATATGTTCCAGACGGTTACAGATGTTCTCATATCAAATCATATTTCTATGAAAAGTTATGTAGCATGTTCAACTGATGGTGCAGCCAATGGGAAGGGACAATTTAAGGACTTCTTCCTGTTAAAAAATAATTGATTCTACCAACTTTATGCATAGTGTTAGTCACATATTTTGAATCTTGCAATGGTGGATTAAAAGATGTCTGAACCTCTAGTTAATCCAGCAAAAAATTCAGTCAGTTCAGTCTGCTTGGAGCGATTTGCATGCTGTAAACCATGTAGAAACTCCCAGAATTAACAGAATGTTTTACCAAGTTAAGTACATTTTATAGGTGTCACACCAGTGCATACATGACTGTTTCAGACTTTGGCTCTGAGGCATTAGACAGGGTGGAAGGCCACAGAGAGGGCCCCAAGAACTATTGAAAGGGCTTTGTCATTCCCTTGTGGGAACTAATGAAAATTCAGGAGAACATATTCCCATATTGAAGATTCAGTTGTAAACACCGGACCAATGACAAGGACACCCAAAAATTCATCATGGAGGCTTGAAGTCCTACTTACAGCTCAGTTGTTTCTGAACATTTTTTAGATTAACTTGTCCGCATAAAAATTTGACTCGATAATACCACAGTTCAGAATATGGCTTCTGAAACCATCAAAATGAGACAGAATCAAGAAGATGGAAGGAGTTTAAGCATTTTATGAGTAAAAAGGAACTTTCAAAGGCAGATATGACATATTGACATTATTCTAGAGGGTTCTTCACCTCAACTGTGTTTGTATGTAATTTGAGGGTGGATCAAGAAAATAAGCTGCCATTCAATAACATTTTCAGGGTATTTACATAATCTCAGTGTATTCACCCACCTGCCTTAGGCTTTGCTAAAGCACCTCAAACACTTTAGTTTTTTAAAAGTGTTTCTAATCTGCGGAAATCATATCTACTGAGATCTAAAACACCCACTTCCTAAACCAGGGCTTAATTTGGCACTAAGAAATTTAAAGAATTATGAGAGTTTGGTACGACCTAGGCTATGGTAAATTTTTGTGCTTACCCTGTGCTTAAGGTGGTGAATGAACAGACTTAGGGAGTCAGGAAGGGAGATAAGGAGGTGGCCTTGGTGTTAAAATTAAGCCTGCGCTGGGGTGATCAGCTCTCCAAGTTTGCCTGGGATCTAGCGGTTTCCTAGGGATGCAGTACTATCAATGCTAGACCCAGGTCAGTCCAACTGTAATCTCCCTGCTCTTGTGTGACCTCTCTGCCTCTTTTGTAACCTTTTTCCATTCAAGGCCACCACTGAGACCATTTCAGTGTGATTTCACCTAGATATCAACATGGGAACCAGTATACACATATGCCTGCTCACCAAAAACGTGCCCCCGTTTCTCTCTCTCTCTCTCTCTCTCTCACACACACACACACACACACACACACACACACACACACGCACTGTGATTATGGTTGCCTCAGGCTCTGCCTTCAGCATCCATGTTAGGAACCATAGAAAAACAGCGAGGCTCAAAAAAAGACCCTTACAATAAGGGCTTTCTCTGCTCAAGGCACTCTAGTGGGTGCTGAGGGCACCAGTGTGATGTGATACAGAGATGGGAGACTGGATCCTGCCCTTGAGGAGTTTGCCCTACATTAAGAAAAACAAAACATAGCAGCAAACATTTCCATTAGCAGGAAGACTGTGATAAATGTCGTGAGAAAGATACCAACAAAGTTCTATTGGAGTTCAGAGGCATTGGGTTTTTAGTTTCTTTAGTTAAAAGGCAGGTGGTATTTGTATTGCACCTTAAAGGAAGAGTAGGGAGGTGATAGGCAAAGACTGGAGGAGGCAGACTCCTGGTGCACGCAGATGGTTTAAGACATGGCCCCTGCCCTCAAGTTATTTGTATTCTAAGTGGGAAACAGAACAGTAAATATTAGGGCCATGGGAGTTTGAGGAAAGGGAAGATTTGTCTGATCTGTGGCAGGGAGGGGAGGTAGATGGAGTGGGGGATGTGCGCTTTGAAGGAGGACTAGGTTGTTAATGAGCAGAGTTGAGCAGGAGGACACCATGTAGGGTCTTGGGGCCTAAGCAGAATGCCAGAGGCAGGAGTGAGGGTGCCATATTTTCTGATGCTGTGAGATGCCTGGGGCATGGTGGGTGCATCTGGGAGTGTGGGGAAGATTGGGCTAAGAGGATGGCCCAGATGACTGAGCTCTAGAAGGCCAGGCTGGTAGGGTGGGAGCTTGGCTTAAAGAAAATGAGGCAAATAGGAAATTGTAGAGACTTCTTTGGGGTGGTTGGGATGACATTTTAAAAGTACTAGTCTAGAGAGTTTCTTTTGTCAGTTGTGTACAAAAAGGCTTGGGATGGGGAGAGAAAAAGACACCCTCTTTGAGGGCTCTTTCAACATTCACAGCATGAGTAAGTGAGTGTAAACTGGGTGTGGGGTCAATGCAGATGGAGAGGCGGGAGGAATCTGGTAGACATTTTGAAGAAGGATATGGTAATGGATTTGGTGACAAATTGAGTAAAGGGGATGAAAGAGGAGGAGTCAACTTACTTAACTTTAAAGTAAAGTTTTTCATAATGATCTGTGACATTCCTTTCTATTCTGGGAATTCATAACTTCCAGGTTCCTAGACTCAGCAATTGGAAAAATGCCAATACCTTCCTTCCTTCCTCTTTTCCATTCAAAACCTTTCATCCAGTACCAGATATTGTAGGGAGTAAGGATGTAGATCATCTCTGGAATATTTTTCAGTTTAGTGAGAGGCACGAACATTTAAACAGATAACAATAATTTGATGTGACAGGAGCTATACTATGGAGTTAGTCAGAAGATGATGAGAAAACCAAGGAAGCATGACCAACATCACCTGGAAAAGTGGGGACATGTTGACAAGGATGACAAGGAGTTAGGCTAGACAGGTGGGGTGGAAAGAAAAATCACAATAGAAGAAGCATGAATGAGACTGATGTGCAGGATACTAGCGGGGTTTGCATGGCTGGAATTTAGAGTGGGGTAAAGGGGAGGGAGAGAAGGAGAGGGGAGGGACGAGGGAGGTTTGACAGCAGAGTCAGGCTGTGGTCAAATGAAGAAGGGCCTCATTCCATGAGAGGAATTTGGACTTGATCTTGTTGCTAATTTGAGTGAGTAGAGATCTTTAAGGAAGGTAATAACGCTAATGGAGAGGGTGGACTGCAGTGGGGAGAGGCCAAAAGGAGGTCACTGTAGTTCAGGCAAGAGACAATGCCTACATGGGTTACTTGGGAAGTACTGGAGAAAAGTTGAGTCCAATTTCAAAACTCTTAAGTTTGAAGAGGTGGCAGGGATTTATTTGTGGATTCATTTTTTCCCTTGCATTAAAAGCTTTATTATCTTTGCCAGACACTAGGGATAAGAATTAAATAGAAGAGGTCATAGGATCTCTTACAGCTCATTTGCAATGGTTCTCCCTTCTTTTCTGTGCCAGCACTCATATGAGATATGACATGCATTTTTGGGAATGGAATGGCAGGGATGAGCAGAAGATGAGAAAGGAGTGGGGGCATGGAGGAGGGAGTGTGCTCTCAGTGGAGAAGTAGCAAAATGGGGAGCAGTATGACATGCAGATAGGCCCCTTCCACAGGTGATTCTGGTGAGCCTGTGCCATTTAGGAGACTTTCAGCTTCAAGTAACAGAATACCCTACTCAAAATGGTTTGAACAATAATGGTGATTATTGTGATGTACATCAAGAAATTCAGGGCTGGCCAACTCGGTGGCTCTGTAATGTCACTGAGAACCCAGATTCCTTACACCTTTCTACTGAGAGCATGTTCCTCTCAGGCTGTCTCCTCTCACAGTCACAGGATGGCTGCTGTAGTTCTGCCCATCACATGTAGAGGTAACTATGTCTAGGAGAAGAAAGAGGACTCTCTTTTTGTGCATTTTTTTAATGGACAAAAAAATCCTATTCCAGACCCCCGCCCCCCAAGAGACTTGCTTTGTCTCACTGGCCAGAACTGGGTAGACGCCCACCCCTGAGCCAATCACTGGCAAAGGAAATGGAGAAGCAGAAAATATCAGGGATAAAATTGTGGCTGATGTATAGCAAAAAAAATTTTTTCTCCCACTCTGTAGGTTGTCATTTCACTCTGTCAATTGTTTCCTTTGCTGTTCAGAAGCTTTATAGTTTGATATAGTCCCATTTGTTTATTTTTTCTTTTGTTGCTTGTGCTTTCAGGCTCGTGTTTATAAAGTCTGTGCCCAGACCTAGTTCCTGAAGTGTTTACCCTGTATTTTCTCTTAGTAATTTTACAGTTTCAGGTCTTATATTTAAGTCTTTAATCGATTTTGAGTTGATTTTGGTATATGGTGAGAGGTACAGGTCTAGTTTCAATCTTCTGCATATGGATGTCCAATTTTCCCAGAACCACTTATTGAAGGAGCAGTATGTTTTTGTTGCCTTTGTCAAATATCAGATGGCTGTAAGCCTGAGGGTTGGTTTCCGGGTTCTCAATTCTGCTCCACTGGTCTGAGTGTCTATTTTTATGCCAGTATCATGCTGTTTTGGTTAATATAGCTTTGTAGTATAAATTGAAGTCAGTTAGTGTTATGCCTCTGGGTTTATTTTTTTGCTTAGGATTGCTTTGGCTTTTCAGGGTCTTTTGTTGTTCCATATGAACGGTGAGATTGTTTTTCCATTTCTGTGAAGAATGTCATTGGTATTTTGCTCACAAAAAACGTGCCCCCGTTTTTTGAAGAATCTGTAGATTGCTTTGGGTAGTATAGACATTTTCACAATGTTAATTCTTCCAATCCAAGAGTATGGAATGTCTCTCCATCTTTTTGTGTCTTCTTTAATTTCTTTCAATAGTGGTTTGTAGTTCTCATTGTAGAGATCTTTCACCTCCTTGATTAAATTGATTCCTAGGTATTTTATTTTATTTTTGTGACTGTTGTAAATGGGCTTACTTTCTTGATTTCTCTTTCTGTTAGTTCATTATTGCAGAATGTAAATGCAGCTGATTTGGGGGCATTTATTTTGTATACTGCAATGTTACTGAAATTATTAACCAGATCAAGGAGTTTTTTTGGTAGAGTCTTTAGCTTTTTCTATATATAGTATCATATCATCTGCAAATAGGGACAGTTTGACTTTGTCTTTTCTAATCTGGATTCCCTTTATTTCTTTCTCTTGCCTGATTGCTCTGGCTAGTACCTCCAGTACCATGTTAAATAGAAGTGGTGAGAGTGGGCATCATTGTCTTGTTCCTGTTCTTAAGGGAAAAGCCTTCAGTTTTTCCCCATTTGGAAAGGTACTGATGGTGGGCTTGTCATAGATGGCTTTTGCTGTGTTGAGATGCTTTCCTTCTATTCCCCGTTTGTTGAGAGTCTTTATCATGAAGGGATATTGAATGTTGCCAAATGCTTTTTCAGCATCTATTGAGATAATCATATGGTTTTTGTCCTTGAGTTTGCTGATGTGATTTATCACCCTTACTGACTTTCGTATGTTAAACCATCCTTGCATCCATGGGATGAATCCCACTTGATCATGGTATATAAATTTTTTGATGTGTTGCTGTATTCTGATTGCTAATATTGGGATTATACCCATAATATACAAGGAACTCAAGCAAATAGACATTTTTCAAAGGAAGACATACAAATGGCCAACAGGTATATGAAAAAATGCTCAACATCACTAGTCATCAGGAAAATGCAAATTAAAACCACATTGAGATATCTCATCCAATTAGACTGGCTATAATCAAAAACACAGAGAATAACAAATGCTGGCGAGGATGTGGAGAGAAGGGAATGCTCCTACACTGTTGGCGGGCCTGTAAATTAGTCCAACCACTATGGAAAACAGTTTGGAGATTTTTCAAACAAGTACAGATAGATCTTCCATATGATCCAGAATCCCACTTCTAAGTATATGCCCAAAGGAATGGAAATCATCATTTCAAAGGGATACCTGCACTCCCATGTTCATCACAGCTCTGTTCACAATAGCCAAGGTATGGAACCAAGCTAAATGTCCATTGATGGACAATTGGATAAGGAAAATATGGTATACATATATATACCATGGAATACTACTTTGCCATAAAAAAGAATGAAATTCTCCTGTTTGAAACAACATGGAGAAACTTACGTTGAGTGAAATAAGCAAAGCACAGAGGGATAAATACCGTATGTACTCACTCATAAGTGGGAGCTAAGAGAGAAAGAAGGAAGGAAAGAAAGACTGCAGTGTTGTGTTGGACTTGCAGAGGGAGGGAACATACCTAGGGATATAAAGTGGAGTGGGGAAAGGGGGATGTGGAGAGTGGTTGGGGATAATTAGGGGGATAATTGGGTGGGGGATGGGGGTATAATCACAATTTGTGCTAATGGGCATGCTGCCAGTATGGATCTGGCCATCGCATCTTAGGCACGTATGGTAACAATTTGCTTTGCACCCCATGAATATTCATAACCAAATAATAAATAAATAAAATTGTGGCTGGTAGCAGAGAAGAAAGTGAAAATGGCTTTTGAGTAGGCAAACATTCCTTCCGCTTAAAATTTCTGGCTTTGGGAAAGAATGTCTCAGCTTTTGGAAACAGAACCTTGTGTTACAGATAAGCAGTTAGAACTAGAGATATAGATTTGAAAGAGACTGGAAGATAGAGATTTTTTAATTAACTTGACACTATGTTTTGTGCCTCATATGTTTTAATTCATGGAACCTTCACCAGGTCATTAACAGGCAGGATATTTTCATGGAGGAAACTGAAACTCAGAGAGACTGAGGAACTGGGCAAGGCCACAGAGCTAGTAAGTAGCAGAGCTGGCAATGTAGATGTTCATTTTTATCTTTTCATTATGGAGAATTTTGAACATATGCCAAAGTAGAAAGAATGGCATAATAAATGTCCCATGTACCTTCACTTACCTCCAACCAACCACAACCCCTTGCTAATCTTCCACTCACCCCCATTCCCTGCTGCCTCCATTATTATTTTGAGAAAAGTCCCCAATATTGTATCATTTCATCCATAGGTATTTCAGTATGAATCTCTACAAGATAAGGTCTGTTTTCTTTTAAAGATAACTACAATGCCATTAGACCTAAAATATTTAACAATACTTCTTTAATGCCATTACAAATTCAGGTAGTGTTTAATTTTCAAATTGTCTCAAAAATATCATTTTTTTTTTTACAGTTTATTTGAATTAATATCCAAATAAGGTCTGCGTGTTGCGGATGGTTGATAATGTTTTAATTCTTGTTTAATCATATGTTCTCTCTCCCTCTTTCTCTCTCTCTCTTTCTGTCTTTCTTTTTTTTTTTTTAACAATTAATCTTTTGAAGAAATCAAGTTATATGACTTGCAGGGTTTCTCATAGTCTGGAATTTGCTGGTTGCAATCCCATGGTGTAGTTTGACAAGTTTCTCTGTCCTTTGTATTTCCTGTAAATTGCAGTTGGAGTTACAGGTTTGGCCAGATTCAGGTGAGAATTTATTTTTAGCAAGAATACTTCTTTTTGAAATTGAAACATAATTGATTATACATATTTTTCGGGTACAGAGTTGACTATCAGTATTTGCGTACAGTATGTGATCATCAAGTCAGGATCGTTGGCGTATTTGTCATTACAAAACGTACTCGTTCTTTGTGTCCATTAACCAGTTTCTCCCTAACTCCGCTCCTCTCCCCCATTTCCCTCTAATAACCACAGTTCTGTTCTCTTCTGAAAGTTCAACATATTATTGTGTTTGTTTGTTTGTTTCTTTTTTTCTTTCTCTGTTTCTTTTTTAGCTCCCACTTAACAAGTGAGGACATGTGGTATTTCTCTTTCTGTGCCTGACTTATTTCACTTAACATAATTTTCTCCAAACTCATCCATGTTGTTGAGAGTGGCAGAATTTCATGCTTTTTTTTGTGGCTTAGTAGTATTCCACTGTGTATATATACCACATTTTCTTTATTCAGTTGTCTGTCGATGGACGTTTAGGTTAATTCATATCTTGGCTATTGTAAACAGAGCTTCAATAAACACGGGAATGCAGATTTTCCTTCAATATCATGATTACATTCTTTTGGGTACATACTCAGCAGTGAGATTGCTGGCTCATATGGTAGTTTTATTTATAGCATGGGGAACCTTCATACTGTTTTCCATAATGGCTGTTCATAATTTACAGTCCCACCAACAGTGTAGCAGGGTTCTCCTTTTCCCTCATCCTTGCGAGCATTTGTCATTCTCTGTCTTTTTGATAATAGCCAGGCTAACCGGAGTAAGGTGATATCTCAATGTGGTTTTGATTTGCATCCCCTGATGATTAGTGATGTCAAGCATCTTTTCATATACTTCTTGGCCATTTGTATGTCTTCCTTTGAGAAATGTCTATTCAGCTGCTTTGCCCATTTTTAAATTGTATTATCTGTTTTTCTACTGCTAAACTGTTTGAATTCCTTGTATATTCTGGTATTAATCCCTTGTCAGATGCATAGTTTAGCAAGAATACTTCTTAAGTGGTGTTGTGCTCTTTCATTATGGGGTTCTCTCTCCCTCCGTGATGTAGCAGTTGCTGATGCTCAATGCCTGGATCGTTTAATTCACTAGGAGTTACACAATGGAGACTTTATAGTACAAGCATTTCTTCTTCATAGGTTTGCTGGAAGAGCTGAGATTTAAAAGCCTGTCTGACTCAGCAGATGCCACTACTAGTGGAGAGGAAGTGGCATGCCAGGGAGGAATACAAGGGAAGAAGAGAGGACAAATTCAAAGCATTCGAAACAGTACAAAGGTAAGTCCTGAAGAAGAAAGTTGCCCAGATTGTTTATACCCACAAGTCAGCTAGTTGCATTACACATGATCCAGTCAGAAATTGTTAAATATCTTACATCAATCACAGCGACCATATCATGGCATGACCCTGGAACATATGCTGATTATTAACATTTTGATGTGTTGTGCTTGAATAACATCTTTCCCTTTAATCTACAGATCAGATTGAGGGGCAGAGAGAGTGCAAATGATGATGTTTTAGCCTGCATGGAGTATGATGAAATAGTACGAAGGGACTTCAAAAAGTTTGTGAAAAAACAGAACTTTTTGAAGACCCTTCATAGAAGGCATCTGCAAGGAGCAGGAAAGTTTGGAACCAATGAGCATTTCCATGTAATCAACACAATTCATTCAGGAGTCACAAAAATACAAAGTATTCTAGCAGGCACAGTGAGCTTTATGAAGGAAATAGGAAGCTCACAAGCCAAAGAGGAGATGGGGCCGATGAACTATATGTCAAAAGTGGGAGAAAGGTAAATGGGTATAAACAAGATCACCTCTGTTGGGCATCATGGCTAGAGGGGAGGTTTCAGAAGAGTAAGAGCCAGGGGACTGGAGGTTGGCAGAATTCTTATAGAAACTAAGGCATGTGGGAAGCTCCCCAGAGTGGAGAGCCAGGAGCCTGTGTGAGGAGGAGAGGGAAGACCCGGGATAGTTTGGGGCTGAGATGCTAATTAAGCTAATGTCAGAGAGGCCAGAAGTACCCACCCCACTAACAGATGAAAACACACTTCTGCATTATATTCCTGAAAATATACTTCTGTGGAAGAAGAAATCAGGTGTTTTTTATAGAATGCATGATTTTGAAAAATCTCTTTTTGACTCCATTATATTTATGTCAGTTCTTGTTATACATGGTAGTCATATCCTATAAAGTCACCAAGAACACTGAATTAGTGAACAATCCTAGAGGAAACACAGGGTTAGGCTCTTGTGAACCTCTGCTCATGATTCTGTCAACTGATTAACACATAACTTTGTTTTATGTGCGCTTCTGTTTAGAGACAACTTATTTAACATGTATTGTTGATTCATTAACATTGAACGCATGGTCAATAGAAACATGCCTGAACGAAGCTTATCTGACACCCCTATTTTCTCCGTAAGGCACATCGCAGCCTCCTTGAGCTTAGGAACACTGGACAGCACTTCACCCCTACACCTGGGGTCCATTTTAAACAGCAAAATCTAACAAAAAGCACAAAATAGACTAAATAGACTGCAAAAGACCCTCTTTTGCAGTATGAGGGCTGAAACAAGCAGGCAGAGTGTCACCTTGCTCAGTCTCAGACAAGTCAAATCTTTGCTGCTCTGCCCATGTCCACGGTGACTGTGAGAGCACCTGTGAGCAGGATTTAGGGCTGTGAATACATTTTAATGAGCAGGTAAGTTTGAACATAGGGAATCCATGAATGAGACTCAACTGTAATTTGAAAACCAGCATTGAAAGGTAAAACTCAGGTTGGGGTATTGCAACAGGTTTTCTGGGCTTTTCTAGTGCATTCAGGGTGTATCACTCAGCTCCCTGTGCCAATCTCATTGATAAAGGCCTTTATGTTTAAGAGGGGAGAGAGGACGAAAAGAGGTGTGGCCCTCAGAGAAGTAAGGCGAAAATAAAGGAGTTGTGCGGGGCCACTGGAATCTGGGAGGTGGGGGCCTAAGAGTAGTGGGAGAAGTCTCTGTAACTGTAGTGACTGAGTATGAAGAGCTGGGACAGGGGAGAAGAAGGGAGCAGAGGAAGGATGAGGCTGCTTTGGGTGCTGGAACACACTGGGATGTGCACACACTCAGTGAGTCAAATTGGTTCTTTGGCATAGGGCTGCTCTACTTGTCCCCTGCTCGGAGCTCTGTGACTGAATTTTTTACTTTTTAGCCAATTGCGGTGCCGCCTGTGGCCCGCAGGATAGGGAGGACGGCCACAGCTCTTGTTCCGCCTTTTCTGGCCATATTAGAGTTGTCTCGGGTAGAGGTTTCACCCCACAGATTTCCTTGCAGATGATTCGGAGAAGGACGCAGGACCGTTTTTCACTTGCGAAGAGAAAATTAAAGCTAGAGATTTGATCCTTTAAGAGGTCTTTGAACTTATAAACCCAGACACATATGTGTCAAGAATGGAAACTGGCAAAGACTGTATTCCATGGTTTGAACTTAATTGCTTTTGGTATGTACTTGAAAAGATAAAATATCCCAAGACGTTTAACTTCAGCAAGTCGCTCTGTTGTGCTGCACAGTAAGTAATTTTCATGAGGGTTTGGCTGAGATATTCAGTATCGATATGCAGGAATGGTTTCAATATGTGGTAGGCCAATAAAAACAAAGTCACTGTGACCCACACTTTGCAGATCTAAGAGGGAGAGAGAAGTAAGTAGCGATAATTAATTCCAGTTTTGGGAAATGCTGTAACTATGCAGCCACACGCCTCTGTCCTGCACCCTGCTCTGCTTGTCTCTCAGGGAGGGGGCTCCCATCCCAGTCCATGGCTCCTCGGGTGGGCACTGCACATGCTGTGGTTATACAGCATGAATGCGGGCCCTGGGGAAATGGGGAGCACTGGTTTAATCTGAAATCACAGGACCCACAGAACAGGCCACTTGGTTTGGAAAACTCTCAGTAGTGGAGGGCCTCAGCGAGAGGAACTAGGACTGCGTCCCCATCCCCCACAGCTTTGCTGCTGGCTGGTGCAGGCAGGAGTGTTGCCCAGGGCCTTTGAGCCACTTCCGGTTTCCAGGACAGCCAGATCCAAGCAGGGGGATCTGCCTGCTCTTCACCTTTGCTTTAATTCATCAGCATTCCCTTTCTCCTCTCTGCCTGGAGGCAGGGCGGGAGGGTCTTTCCCTCCTGGTGTTAAAAAGTAGCAGGGGCGGGGTAAGCAGTAAGAGTGGGACATCTGGAAACACACCCACTGTCCTCAAATAGTACTCAAAAGCGGGAAACTTTATTTTTTGTAATTGATATGATCTTGCTCTGGGGTCCCTAGTTATACAGAGTAACCCTCCAAAAGTTAAACTTGCCCCCTTAAGTAAACTGTCTATTCTGGTTGGAAGCAATATTTTTCAGGTAGGCTCAGATTCTGTGGGCTTCAGAATTCTCCTTCTCTCAGCCCCTCTTCCTTCTTGCTGGGTGATGTCTGGGCACAGGGAGAGGCTTACGTAGCATTGTTATGGTGTGGCCAGGATGTTTTGTGCTCACGTTGTCCTTCTCTTCGGGCTTCTGTTGGCCTCTCTTTGCTGTGCTGCTCACCTTGTCTTCTCTTTGGGAGTTGGCTTCAGCTACCAAGATGTCGTTGGTTGGTGTGTCTCATGATTGTCTGGCTGATGTGAGCGGTGCACAGTGGCTGCCCCTCTGTTTAGCATCCCCCCAGGGTGTCCCTTACTGCTGTAGACCCTCTGGGGCTTAGCCAGGAACTCCTGTCAGAACCTGGCTTTAAGTGGCCTGATTCCACCTTCTGCTCTGTGGCAAGGATCTTCTTGCCACATGCCAGGCAACCCCTTAGCAAACACTGTTCATTCTCAACTCCCTTCTCCCGTGTTCGCCACAGGGCTGTTAGGGAGCTTCTAGATGTACCCATGCCAAGTGTAGCCTATGAAGAAACGAGAATGTCAACTCCAGCCCATTTACTCCGGCCTTTCCCTCTGCAAATGATGTTCTGCTGCCCCTGAGCTGTGGACCGCGTGCGTGTGTGCACATGTGCATGGAACAGGGGAAGGCGGTAGAAGTTAAAGCACCAGCCTAAATATTTTTGGATTCTCCCTCAACCCGTCTGAAATTTTTGTCATCTCACTCTCCAGCTTCTTCCAGGGCCAGCCCCCTGGTAGGTGAGGAGATGTGGAACATCTTTCTCCTTCTTCTGTACCACAGGAATCGCCCGTACATCACATCCTCTGTCCCCTGCACTGTGGCTCATAGTAAAATTCGATGCTTAGTCCCCTGAGTTTTGTTCTTAATATGTGCAAGGATAATTTTTGAATAGAAATAGTGTATTTTCTTCTTTCAACAAGACTCACTTCTATGACAATAGTTTCTCTCTGACTTGAGAAATCTAATATAAAACACAAGCTAACAAAAGGATTTCTTGTTCAAGGTTGTGCCTCTTCCTTCCCCGAAACAACAAAGGCCATTGATTCTGTGGGTGGAGAGAGCTGCAGGGTAACATGATTTATGGGTAATGAAAAATGCATTAGTGTAATATTTTCAAAAATATGGTAGAAAGGGTTGGGCACTTATGGATTAGAAGAAATGGATCAAACGAGACTGCTTACAAGCTGGGAGTGGGGGGGGTGTGTAGGCAGACTCAAAGGAAAATGTAGCTGGATTGCCACAGCTGGATCTCCTTGGGTTATGTGGTTGCCTTTTTCAGTCTCTCTGAATGGGGTCAGAAGATGTGCGTCATAAAACCAACTGCTGGAGGAGAGGCACATGTGGCCCCTCCTATCATGCCTGCACAGAGGGGAAATAGCAGCTCCTGTGAGTCTGTGAGCTCTTCTTATTCAGAGACCCCTTTTCTCTGGTTTATATGGGGGTACCCCAGTGAATCTGCAGGGATCAACAAACTTTTTCTGTGAAATGTCAGATGATATATACTTTTGGCTTTTTGTGCCATGGATGTGTGTCACAATGACTCAACTTTACCATTGTGGTGGGAAAGCAGCCATAGGCAGTAAACAAGTAGGCCCCTTTTCCAATAAAACTTTATTTATAAAACCAAGCAGTGGGCCAGCTTTGGCCTGAGGGTGGTAGTTTGCTGACCCTTGATGTAGAATAAAGTGCCAGGTCAATATAGTGAAAGAATTGTCTGAACTGACTCCTCTACCCTCTATCTGTCTGTCTCATGATCCCCACTCCACCCCTCTCACCTCACTGCATTTTCCTCTCCCAACTATATTCACAGACCAGACCATGTTTTTAACATTATCATGGTCCAGACTTTGGCTTCACCTATTAAGTCTCCAGAAGGGAGGAACAGAGGTTCTGAATTGATGATATTTTTTTCTTTCAGCTTCTTAAATACTTGTCAAGCTCAATGACTGTTATTGACAGAGGTAGTTCAAATGTTTGTGGTTTATTGTTATTATTTTTTGCCTCTAGGAAATCTCCAGCTGGGCTCAAATTTTGATTTCCAGGCCTTCTGGGCAGACTTGGATGCTCAAAAGTATGCTCGTTAGTGGAGAAGAGAAAAGGGCCAGTTGAGCAGATGCTCATAACTGACCATAAGCTGCAGGATAAGTAAGCTGTTTTGCATCTATTTCAGAGCATGCAGTAATTTCCTATGGCTGCCTGACAAATTACCACACACTTAGTGGCTTAAAACAACACAAATTTCTTATCTTGCTCTGCTGTAAGCTAGAGTCTGACAGAGGTTTCATTGGACTAAAATCAAGGTGTTGGTAAGGCTGTGATTCTGTAGGCTATAGGGGAGAATCCATTTCCCTGCCTTTTCTGGCTTCTAGCTGCTGCCCTCACTCCTTGGTTCATGGCCCCTACCTCTGTCTTCAAAGCCAGAAACGTTGCATGTCTCTGACCATTCTCTCAGTAGTCCTATCTACCTCTGACTGACGAGAGATGGGAAAGTGTTCAAGAATTCAAGTGATTATATTGGGCCCACCTGAATAATTCAGGGTAGTCTCCCTATCTCAACATCCTTAACCTTAAACACATCTGCAAAGTCTCTTTTGTCATGTAACATGACGTATTCACATGTTCCAGGGATGAGGACAAAGAGACCTTTGGGGGATCATTGTTCTGCTTACGCAGAGCAGGATCCTACCTTGTAGTTTTCTCATAGATACTTTGTACATGTAGCAGTGCTGAATGGGTCACTTGAATGCATTGTTATCAAAGTCATTAGTCTAAGGGGATCTGAGGGGAAGCCAGAGTCTGCTACATGAGTGGGGAATGGGCTTTCTGGAGGTGGGGGAGGCTGAGTGGTAGAATGAACAAACACTGAGCTCACAATCTGAGGGTTTAGATTCTCATCCCAAGTCTGCTATACATCTCACTTGATATCCTGGCCCTTTGTCTTATCTTCTGTAACATGAAGAAGGTGGGTTAGGCAGTGGGTTCCCAAACCTTTCCAAACTTTTCAAACATTAGAGGGCTTTCTTCAGGTCAAGCCTATAGAACACCATCTAAGAGAGGAGCTGCTGTGTTTGAAGCAAGCGTGGCCTGCAGCCCTCCTCACAGGCCTGTCACAAGAGCTGCCTGGAAGCTCCAGACCTCCCTGGAACCCTGTTTGGAGATCACTGGAATAGATTAGAGGTTGGCTAATTGCAGCCTGTGGGTTAAATCGGGTCTGAGGCCTGTGTTTATTTGGTCCCTGAACTGAAAATGGTATCTATGTCTATATCTATATTAGTTTATCATGGTAAAATACATGAAATGTAAAATTTACCATCTTAACCATTTTTAAGTGTACAGTTCAGTGGCATTAAGTACATTCACATTGTTGTGTATCCATTACCACCATCCCTCTCCAGAGCTCTTTTCATGTTGCATAGCTGAAACTCTGTACCCATTAAACAATAATTCCCTATTTTGCCCTCCTCCCAGCCCCTGGAAACCACCCTTCTACTTTGTAAGGCTTCTAAGTTGCAAGCAACAAAGATGGACCCTTGCTTATTTAAGCATAAGACGAATTCATTGGAAGAATGTTTGCAGCTAACAGAGTTGCCATGAGGCTCAGGAAATGAAGAGAACAGAGAGGTTCTGTGTTCAGAATCACACTGTGAGTCATGCTGCAGACCCATTTGTCAAGAACACCATTGGCACCACTGCTGGCTGCCAGGAAGAAATCATTCTTTTCTGGTACGAGGTGCGGGTGAGGCTGGTACATTTTCCTGGCCATGCCCAGGTCATTACCACACCTCAGTTGCCTGGAGAGCTGGAAGAGAGAGTGTCTGGAGGAGTAAGGTGAGGGATTCATGAGGCATAGGAAAAGGATCGTGATGCTGTGTAGCTGAGAAAGTAACAACATCCCCCAAAATAATGCACGTGCAAGCCCATTGTAAGTTTCTTGAGGGCAAAAGCCACAGAACAATACTCTTTCGATGGAAACATGGTGAGACAAATGTGGAAGGCACCTTAAGAAATGTTAAGTAATCAGAACAGTTTACAATGCTGTATCTATAGTATGTAGTACATGAGGGGCCTTTACAAGTTCACCAAAGGACTTGTATTATCTTTTTTTTTTTTTGGTGGCTGGCTGGCACAGGGATCTGAACCTTCACTTTGGTGTTGTCAGCACAACATTCTATCAACTGAGCTAACCGGTCAGCTCCTTGATCAATGTCTCTTAATGCAATTTTTCTGCAAACTTTTTGAAGTATCCTCATATAGGTACTGAGTTTGCATTAAAAAAACACCAAAAACCAAAAATCAACCTCATAGATATATACCTAAGAAAAATCTCTGTTTGAAGATGTCAGAGTAGTTGAAAAATAGGACTCATATTCCATTTTGTAGATAATCAAAGTTAGGATCTACCTCTGCCCATGGCACAGGGCTGGGCGCAGAGTTCACCATATTCCTTCCTACTATGCATATTGCAGGCTCACTGGTGCTTTTGAGAACCAGAAAGAACAGATCTGGGAGCTCCTAACTGGTGTATCAAATATAACCACTGTGCTGTGTCCTAAGGAAATAGAGAAGGCTGCGCACCACGGTGGCAGCATTGCTTTTAGCAGATAAAAGTTGGAATCAACTTAAAAGTCCAACAAAAGGCGACTTACTGAATCAATTATAGTGTGTCCATAAAATGGAATGGTACAAGGCTATTAAAAAGGCATCATAGATAAACATTTATTAACATCAGAAGATGGACGTGATTTATTAAGAAAGGAAAATACATTATAAAGCAGAATTTTAACAATAAAAAATCCAGTATACACACATATATGCATATATGCATAATATATACACACATACATGTGTGAGTATATATACACATATATAAGCAGATTTTTAATTGTATATATTTTAAATACACACATTTATTTAATATATATATATATATATATAATTACTATTTTTTAGAATATACGGGAAAATGTTAACAGTGATTGACTCTGGGTGGTAAGATCATGGTTGATTTTCATTTTCTGTTTGCTTACTGAGCTCTTCCCTGTCTCATGTGGGCCTCGGCCCTTGCTTTGAGCATGGGTCTGCTAATCAGAGTTCTGAGAGTTCCGAGTCACCTTTCTTGTGTAGACCAAACTTATAAAGCATTATTTTTCCCTTTTGGGTCCTCTAAAGCAGAACAAGGATGTAAATAACCTTTTCTAGATTTTTACAACATTTTCAATTTTTAGCAGTAATTTAACCTACTCCTAATTCTATAGCAATTTTTTAAAAACAACTCATTTGATTGTGTCCTCCCAATTCAATTTTTTTGTAGAAACAATTCTGTTTTAGTTCTACTATTTCATCGTCTTTGTGCATTCAGACAAATTGCATACCTCTAATAGCAGGTGCACCTGGCATAGACAGTTTGGGCTTCTGGTGAGTGTCACTGGTGGAAGTGGAGGTCCTCAGGAGGGTTGGGGAACGGCCTCCTAGCTGTCGGCATTCAGCATGTCCTGGCGTTTGTCATAGGATTTAGAGAGGGGCTGGGGAGTATTTTTGTTAATCTAATGGGTTGGTTAAGTGAGGGTCAGTTGAAAGGGGCTTCTACCATGTACTTATTTTTGCCTTCATTACACCCTCCACTCTGCTCACATCTGCCACTGTCCTCATCTGGCCTGACTCTGCAGTTTGGGGAACTGATACCCTCAGGCTCATTTCTGATGCATAAGGGCCTCCTCTCCCAATAGGTAGAGGACTTCCTGCCAACCACACTCTGTCCTTCCACCCAAAGATGGAACAAAGAGTACAACAAAGGATGGGCTTGCTCTATGATGGGCTCAGACTTCTGGTTTTAGGGTCTATCTCTAAAATTGACCCTACTAACTTCTCCTAGTAGCCAATGTTAAGGACCCTGTACAGAGGGGCTGCATGAAGCCTTCCCTACCCATCCCTGCTGCTATCTCAGGGCCACACACAGCCTTGTTTGGCCTGTTATCCCTTTGGGTCTCGGTTTTCTCCACAGGATGCTACATAAAAGGCCTTCAATAAATGTTGTTAGAATATGATATATCTGGGATATTTCCAGAGGATCCACTGATAGATCATGGAACAGGATCCCTTTCTAAATGTTTTACTTCAGTTGTTTAGACGTTGTTTTCTTATCATTCCAGACTCCTTGGCACTTTGTTTCTTTCTGCCAGCTGGGTTATTGACCTCTTCAAAAACAGTCCTGTGCTTACATTTTGTGCACCAGTCAATGATTCAATTGGCAGCTGATCAGTTCCTCAGTGCCAAATTCACACATTTTCTTCGTTATCACCTGGATGTCCCATTGAGTTGGATTACATGGGCTTCAGAAGTAGAATCTCACTAGGAATTCGAGGAATGGCTCTTGCATGGGAGAAAATGTCTTGGGGTTGATCAGTGGAAATTGTGAATAAAAATTCCAAAAATGCTGTGACCTGTATGATATTTAGGGGTTGACTTATAAAAGGTTATTGGTCTCCTATCAGAATTTAGGGAATCAACCAAATAACTTTAGAATTGCTGATTATTTGGAGTTATATTATTTATACCTACTCATCTCACTAGAACTGCTTATTATTTGTCATTCAAATTGTTGAGTTGGGTAAATATTTTTTTTTTTTATGTAGATAAATAAGCATCTCAAGAGCAAGTTATCACATTTTTATTTTCCTTTTGTCTTTTCTGTGAAATTATGTAATCAGGAATTCTGACTTACTGATATTAGAATAAAATTTGCGGAAGTTTGACCATAAGAGCTAGGCAGGGACTTACATTGATCAGGAGCTGGCCTGCTGCTTCTTAAGAGCTGAGAGACCTTGTGTTGAAAATACAGATTGCAGGTGTAACCCCAAGAGATCCTAATTTGTACCATCCAGGATGTGACTTAGGAATTTTTATTTTGATGTTGCTCTGCATCTTCTAATTTTGATGTGTGCTAAGTAGGAACATCCAATACTTCAGTAGATCTTCTTTCTTTTACAATATCTTGTGAGGCAGACCCTAGATCAATAGTTTACAGACTTTAATGTGCATCGGAATCACTCAGGGAGCTTGATCAAAATGAAAATTTGCAGACTCCATCCCAAAGAACCTGATTCACTAGGAATATTGTAGGGCCTGGAAGCTGCACTTTAAAGATACAGCCCAGTGGCCCTGATATAGGTGGTTTGCTGGTTGCAGTTGGAGGAACACACATTGGTGGTAGAAGATGATAAAGCAGGAGCCAGGTTTGTCCACTCTCAGGAGACAGAGAGATATAGAGGTTCACATTTTGTTTAGGATGACTCAATTAGAATTAAAATAGGGATGGCAATACTAAGACTTACAGCAAAAGGTTTTTAGAGAAGATTAAATAAAGGAATGCACAGTGCTGGGCCTGGCACAGAGTAAACGATATAACCCTGGGCCACTGCCAACTCCAACCCTTCACTTTTTATTAGTGTTCTATGCTTGCTTCTTTGTTTTTGGTGAAAATTATTCAATTCATATACATTTTTACCTTTCCTTCATTACCAATAATGTTCTAGGTTCCTTTTGAGAACATTTCTCATTATGCATGAATTTATTGTTTAAAATTATAATAAAGTTACTGTGCAGTTGAAGACTAGAGAACAAAATAAGTTGAAATGGGAATGCTAGGGCATCAGCTAGGTTTCCTTGTTAGGTAAATAATTCCCTTTCACCACTGGCCTTTTAGAATCCACAATTGAAATTCGTGGAGCAGCATACTTAAGAATTACCACATAGGCTGATAGAGAGTAGTTGAAATCATGACTATTGAATCCACAGATTTGTAAGATTATTTAGTGACATGAACTGCCATTTTTTCTTTTCTTTTTTTTCACAAATCTATTGAGTTGCATACAGATGACAATAGACAAGTAAATGGGAACAATGCTAAATATTAGACTGAGCCCAGGACTTCTTGAGGTATTGCTTGATTCCTGATCTGCAAGTGATATTCTTGTGAAAAAATTGGAGAAATTGGAGGGGTGGGTTTTTTCAGTTAGATAGATGTAGGGAAGGTGGAAGAACCTGGAAGATCGATTGCTAATGGATCAATACAATATTTGAAGAGCAGAAGCAGGGATGCCAGTAACTCAGGCAAGAGGTGATGGTGACCTGGATGACGATAGGGAAGCTGGAAAGAACCCAGGGACTCGGGAGCTCTGTGGGAGGTAGGACCACTGAGCCTCACTGATGGATTGATGTGGGGAGTGGGGAATCAAGGAAGCAGGTGCAAACTTAGCATTCCTCAGAGTGTGGTGTCACTGCCAGAAACAAAGAAAAGCTACCCAACCTTGACGGTCAATGTGATCTGAGCCTGCCTTGGTACAATTTGGCATTTACAGAGAGACTGCCAAACTGAGGGTGAAGAATTGGGTTGTGCTCATGAAGGTGGCATGCTGACAGGAGTGAGTTCCCAGCGTTGGAAACTATATCACGCACATGCGCAATAGCTAAAGAAAAGCTGGGTTAACCAAGGGAGTGCACGCTGAAGGATGCCTGTGGGGCTCTGCATCCCATCTTTGGTGAGGACTGAAAGGTAGAAGGAACAGCAAAGCAGATTTGGTCTTTTCCCTATTGTGCAAAAATGATCGCGCTGACTCCTGGAGTGATCTCCACGTCACAAGTGGTATTCGAATAAGAACCAGATTCAAAGCCACCAACTGGAGGTCCATGAACTGCATCTGGCTCATCAATTGTTTTCTTTGGCTTTCACTTTTTGTTTCTCCTTAAATATTGAACAATTTGTCAGCATTTGAAAAAATTAGCTGAAGAATTCCAGGATTTTGGTTTCTCTTGAGCAGGAGGGAAGATCTGACAGCACTGGGGCCGTCTTCCTGCACAGCACCAGGTGGCTGGGTGTGAGAAGTGTCTGTGCCCCACAGGAAGAAAAGCCTTCTGTTCCCACCTGGTCCCATTCACTCCCTTAGCCCTTGGAGGCATCGAGTTTATGACTCCTAGACTCTTCAGGAATGTCACAGATGATATTCCCATATTCTCTGGGGATTGGACAAGAATGTCTCTCAGGTTTTTCATTGCTAACACTGAGATTCTTGATTTCCTTGATGAATACTTCCAGGGCTTAAGTTCTCATTTATTCTAGGATCTACCCCCTGTCTCCCCCCTATTCTGGGGTGATGTGTGCTGTACTAGGTATGGTGGTTTTGAGTACAGGCTCTGAAGTTAGTTGTATCTCAGTTTCAATTCCATCATAGACACAGTTGCTATATAACCTCCCTGGGCCTTGTTATTGTCATCTGTAAAATCATCTTAAACATTTTAGTATTTACCCCAGAAAGCTGCTGTAACTACTAAATTAATGCATTTAAAAGAGCTATCCCAAAGCCTGGCACACAATAGGTGCCCAGTAAATCTTGTCATTAAGTATTCATTGAGCATCTTCTTTGCTTCAGGCTTTGTGCAAAATTCTTAGAGTTGTTAAACTATCAGTGATTACTATGATTCTAGTGTAACCCTCTCATTTAACAACTAGGAGACTTAGGCCCCAAATGGTATAATGTTTTGCTCAAGGCTACTCAGAATCTGATTGACAGAAACTTGGATTCAGGGCTCCTCTGTCCTAAAGTCAGTTGGATTTGATGTATTGTTTGCCCATTCATTTCCTAGCCAACTTCTCCTCCAAGCTCTCTCCTTTTTCAATTCAACAAGTATTTATTGAGCATCTTCTATATTCTTGGAGCCAGTTAGATGTAGAGCAGTTGTTCTCGACTGGAGAACTGGTGATTTTGTCCCTCAGGAGACATTTGACAAAGTCTGCTGATATATTTGGTCATCACAACTGGGTGGCATCTTGTAGGTAGTGGCCAGGGATGCTGTTGAACATTCTACAATGCACAAGACAACTGCTAGCAAGAAAGAATTATCTGGCCACAAGAGTCAATAGTGCTGAGGTTGAGAAAACCCGATGTAGAGAGGATATAGAGATAAGTGAAGCATGTTGTTTTTTCTGTTCCTTGCATAGGGTTCCTATTCTAAGGTGAGGTGGTGGTGGTGACTGCTCTTGATAAACTGTGGTAAGAGTCCCCCAAACCAGCAGTGTCTACCATAAACACTTTCTGAATTTTCATACCCTAACCGTTTCCTTCAGATAACACTTATAGAGAATCCACATGGGTAGAGTATTTGTTAAATAAAATGGGGAGACACAGAGCCAAATGAAGGGATATATTATATGTCTTTTCCCTTGGGGATCAAACTGGGAAGAAAACTTCTGTCTGCTCATGCTCCTTCAGGAAAGTGTTCTCTTTCCATTCCAGGAAATGCCCCAGGGGAGCAAAACCAAATCAAACAGGCATAATACTGACAATATATGCATTTATTCCCTTTATAAACAAAGCCTGCTCTCCGTTATTTTTATTATAATAATTAAGGCTCATATAGGAAATTTGGAAAAATATATAAAAGTAAAAGGCATACATAATCCTTGTTAATGTTTTGGTTTATTTTCTTTCAGCCTTTTTTTCCCTATGCTTGGCTTTTTACTTTACATAGTTGTGATAATACTGAATGAACAAACTTGTAGACTGCTATTAAGTTGTATTTTTTCATCATATATATATATTACTGCTATGGACATCTTTGTGCATAAAACTCTTCCTATATTTAGTAGGGTTTTTTTTTTTTTTTTTTTGATAAATTCTCAGAAGTGAAATGACTAGTTTACAAGCATAAGCAATTTAAAGGCTTTTGATATATACTGAAAATTGCTTTCCAAAGGGATTATTTCATTTACATTCTCACTGACAAGGTATAAAATTGCCTTCAAAAATTAATCTTTAAAATCATGAGTTTAGGTAATGTGATTTTAAGATAGTCAATGGCAGGGATCAACTCAGATATTTCTTGGAATATATGGACTATATATAAAAAGAGAACATAGTGTTTAATATAGTCTTGCATATTTAACTTTCAATGTTAAGCAGTGTTGAATTCAGTGTTCACAGTTCACATTTGTAACAGAAGATGTAAATATCTCAGTTTTATGACATTGAAAATACAATTTTCTGCATTCATGGTATGAAATCATTACTGTATTTGCAGCATTTTATAAATACATACAGTGGTATCTATGTTTGACTGTGACATCTCTGTGGTTTTGTGTTGCTATTTTACTCTGGTGTGGAGAAATGTAAATGAGAATTTACTTTTCCTTTCACTTCTTTCTTTTTTTTTTAATTAAAAAACTGTAAAACAAACAACCATCCTTCAAGGAACAAAATACAGAATTTGACTTTTTCCTGCTATAAGTTAAAACATACAAATGTTATGGCAAAGGAAAAGTTTACAGTTACAATTTTATGGTAGAATCTCTGTCTGCTGTACCAGAGAAGGCTCTTCCTTGAAATCAGTACAGGAATATGTTTTCACAACTTAGCAATAAACTGAATTTCTTTAAAAGGGCTTTTATTTTTTCCTCCTACTTCAATTATAAAATTGGAAGTGTAGTCTCATAAACAGGGGGAAAATCAATGATAGACTGAGTTGAAAACATTTGACAAGGAAATAATTTAAGACTAGTCCAGCAAAGGCCATAGAACATTTGCAGGAGTAGAAATGTAAATGACTAATAACATATAAAAAGTTCTACTTCACCAATAAAGAAGTGCAGATAGAAATGAGATACCATTTCCACCTATCGAATTGGCAAAAATATCCTTCAGTGTTGACAAAGATACAGTGAAATATGTTTGCAGACATTGCTGTTTGGAAAGTAAATTGGCATAAGCATTATAGAAATAAATTTAGCAATATGTATTAGAACTTAAAAAGAGTTCATATCTTTTTGAATCAGTGATTTTTTTTTTTGACCAGTGAGGGGATCGCAACCCTCGGCATGGTGTTGTCTGCACCACGCTCAGCTAGTGAGTGCACCGGCCATTCCTATTTAGGATCCGAACCCGCAGCCTAGGGTACTACCAGTGCCGCACTCTCCCGAGTGAGCCACGGGGCCGGCCCCAGTGATTTCTTTTTTATGTCTATTATAAAGTAAATTATTCAGAAGTTTGTACTAATATGTATGACCAAAGATGTTCATTCCATTGTTATTTAGAGGATTATTAAAAAGAACTTAAATATCCAAAAATAGAAAATTGGTTGAGTACATTATATTGTAGATACCTTGCTATTTGGAGTGTGGTTCAAAGGCCAGTAAAATTGCCCCAGACATAATAAATAAGAATCTACATTTTAACAAGACTCCCAGGTGATAACCTATCCACATTAAAGTTTGAGAAGACTGGTATAGGTATAGGGAGAGCAATCCCTACTTGAGACTTATGAAGTTATTTGTTGAGTGACTGACTGATTGATTCACAGAAACCATTCTCACCTGGGGCACATAGACTCTCTTGGGATGGAGGTGGGTCATGTATGGATATATAATGTGATGCTGTTATTAAACTTGCCAAACCTCTCTGTTTACCACTTCCCACAGCACAAGTTAGTTTACTGAATTACCTTTTGCCTCACATAAAACAATCATACCCCAAATCCTTCACATGGTGTTTGCTACAGGAAGATCACTGAGGGGACTTTCAAGATTATTCCTAAAAGCCAAGATAGCATTACTTCCTCTGAGAACAGTGCCTGGCGTGCAAAGCTCAGTGGATATTGTTGAAGGAATGAGAAAGTGGGCGATAGTTCCTATGGCTCGTATGTCTGCACTCCAACATTCTGTTTCTATACTGCTCATTGTTAGATAAGAAATATTTTTTTTTAGTTTCCCCCAATCCAGCTTTTACTGGGTTAGTAATTTGTTTCTAGGTGTGATTTTGACTGTATTAATGAGGGTCCTGGCTTTTCTTTGTTTGTGGCAGGGACGCCACACTCTGAGCAATGCTAAGTTTGCACCTGCTTCCTTGATTCCCTACAGCCCACATCAGTCCATCAATGAGGCTCAGTGGCCCTACCTCCCACAGAGCTCCTGAGTCCCTGGGTTCTTTCCAGTTTCACTCTCATCATCCAGGTCACCGTTACCTCTTGCTTGAGTTACTGTTGTCCTTGCTTCTACTCTTCCCCCTTTTAATGCCACACTTAAACTAGAAATTTGAGGAAAGTTTAGTGAAGAGACTATTTACAAAGGTGCGGCAGACTTAAAGAAGTCCAACAGTAACAGTGGGAAGTGACCATGGCAGTGGTTGCCACCCTGAGGTCTACAAAGGGGCAAAGAAAGAGCAGTGTGGGAGGATGGGCGGCCACTCCTGGACAGGGCTGCCTGGTGGGAGCCGAACCCAGAAGAGGAACACGATGTACTAACCAGGACTTTCTTTTCTGTATTCTGATGCACAGATGTCCTGGGCTTTATTGACCCTGGAGAGAATGCCCCTCCCAGGGTCAGCTAATTCCTGGAGGCAGCAAACAACTGCACTAGCAGCACACCTTTCCTATGCAAACGAGCCAATCCAGAGCCCACACTCCAACCACCTCCTTTCTTGGGCTTTTACCCTCTGGCACTATCAACCTGACATAATCAAGCCAGGGCCAGGTAAAGACAACTAGGGGACAGCTTCTATGCCCCAGAGCTGAAATATTCAAACTAGTCATTCCTAAACCTGCTTACCCTGCCTGTCCTGTGCCTTCCAACACAAACCACAATCAAGGTGCTTGCCCACGTGTCCTCCCAGCTCTCTCTGCCTTCTGACCAACCCTGGTGCTTCCCCATGTCACCGCCCTGGTGTCCTGCCATGTCAGCTGTTTCTAGGGATCTGTGAGCATAAAAACTTCTTCCTTCATGGCTGTCATTTCCATGTCTGCGTGTCTCACCACATCTGAGTAAATCAAATCCCAGGTACCTGATGAGAGCACATGGTCAATCCAGATGCACCTGGCAGGAAGAAGTGGAAGGAAATGACTACTTTGCTTTCCCTCTCCACCTCCTGCTCATGTCTTCCATGGGCCAAACCAACCAGAAGCCAGAGGGCTGGGGAGCTCCTAGTGTTGCCGGTGAAAGTGAACATTGGCCTGTTGGCGCCTAGAGGAGGGAGGGGTAGGGTGCAGAGCGCATCTGAAGCCACAAGGGAAGATACCTGGCACAGTGACAGACCCATGGTCACAAGAATAATGTGAAAGCAGTTTTTGTTTTCTAGTCCTCCTATCCTCAACCCCACTGGCTAAGTGTATGAATTGGGTTTCTGGTAGTATCTTTGTCTTTGTCTTTGAATCACAATCAGACCAGGGAGAAAAGAGCAAGCAGGATTTTTTTGTTTGTTTTCGTGACTTTCTTGTCAAAGCATTAAAGTTCCAGGTAGATAATATCCATAAAATACAGGAGTTACAAACTCTTTTAAATCAGGGAAACCACATATGTAGCTTTCACTGGCCAATAGATGTGCTCTGCTGAAAGCTCCAATTGGACATGTTATCTGTTTTAGACTTTTATGCCCAGAGACACATCCTTGGGGCTCACACAAGCAATAGGCACTAAGAATGAAGAACAACATTTTCCTCCTTCCTGGGCAGTGGTACATTTGGAAATATAAGACACAGATTCTTGAACTTCTAGCTCTTGCTCTTCGGACATAATTCTCAAGTGTTTTGTTTGTAGATACGTATGTTCAGCCCAGAGTCTATCTTCTACTTTCATCAATATTAGAAAGAAGTTCTGAGTGGGAGAAAGCCAGGAGAGCATCAGAGTTTCTTTACGTAAGTTAAAGAAGCTGAAATGGAGCAGTCATTTCATGCAGGGACTAGATTCACCTAGGACAGCAGGAACTACCTGGGGATAACTAGGGTCCTTTAAGGATCTCAGTCTGAGCAATAACTTTTCAAGCAAGATGTTAGTCTGAGATCATGACCCAGCCTCTGTGTGTCTCAGGTGATCAACTAAATTCCTGGACTGTATGTAGGAGCTTAAAATTTGCATAAAAACTTACAAGAACATTCCAGTGGAGTGGTACTTGAACTCTGCCTCACAGGCATGTGGGGAGTAGTCTACTGGCATGGACCCAAGAGTGTAGAAATAAATAGAATGGAGGCAATTTTTATGTATTTTACTTCCAGTACATCTTGCACTTCAGATGACTAATGCCCTCTGTGAACTTCTACAAGTGGAACAAAAACTGTTTAATGAATAAGTGACTTTTAATGCTTTATTTTCATCTACAGCTTCATTTGAAACAGATCATCATTAGCTTTATGGTTTTAATTGTGTTGAAATGCCTTATTGTAACCTATTGCTTTATTGCATTAGTCCATTAACCTGGGTGCCACAGAGCATAGTTTTAGAGTTTGTATTTACATCCGAACTAAATTGCATGGATGTTTTCAGTATAGGATAAGATATTTTTCAGAGCACCACAGGAAAAATTATCTGAACCTTTCCCCAAACTTCAGGGTTTGGGATAATAACCCAACCCAGCACAAACCAAAAAACCCTGAACATTATTCTGAAATTTTCTTGCTTTGAAATATCTATCTTCTATCAACAAGGAATTACAAAATAGTGATTCTCACAATATATGTTGCTTCCACATGTTTTTCATTTGGAAATACTGTGGGAAGCATTGGTCTGCAGACTTCCCAATCGAAACCAGGTGGTTAATGGTTAGAAACTGGGGGACCATGAGAAGATCTGTACCTCACTCATTAGAGAAAATGGAGATGGAGTGTGCAGGCCACTGGCTGAGGATGTAGAAGCTCAGACAAACCAAGAATGACCAAGGCCCAGCTCTCTGTGGGGACCTTCGTTAATAACCCAGAAGGTGGCACTGCTGTTAACGCCCAGTTGACCTGTAGCATTTCTGCCTGGAGTGCGAAAGTAAGCGATGGGGACTCCAGCATGTTTAGGTCACACTGAGTGTTCTCACTTCTACAGGAGAAAGGAAAATCGAAGCTAGAATTGGGCCCTTTGTTACCTCCCAGATGCTCAGCAGCAGGGGTGTTTACAATGCCCGCCAACCAGGCTTTCCATTGCATCTGTTGGGGACCAGCTGCAGAAAGCAGGTGTATCTAGGGACTGAGGGGACGGGTGACTGTGGAGAATGCTGAGGACTGCCAGATGTATTCTACATAAACACCGGGCCAACAGCTGGGAAGACAGGAAAGATGTGGATTTAATTAAAAATGATGTGCAAATTTGATTATTAATTTCAAGGCACTGTGTGAATGTAATATACATACATACACATATATATATACATATACATATGCACATAAAATATGTATTTCAGAACAACTGAATGGAATGTGTTGATGAAAACATGAGGTTCCCTTTTCACCAATTCCATGCATATTATCTTTGTTCATTGCGCCACACATTGTTCATTATATGTCCATGTCCACTTAAAAAATGTTCCCAGGCAGGAAGCTAAAATTCTAGTTTGATTGTGAATGCCTCACAATCCCAAGAACACAGTTGTCGATTTAAACAGATCAACTGAATCAGGCAGTTTCTGAAGCCTGTATTTATATCTGGACTAGTAATGTGGATGCATTCAGTGTAGGATGGGCAACTTTGACCAGAATAGTTTGTGCTGTGGACCGTGGGCTCTCATGAGATGGGGCCAAACCCTCAGTTTCTCACGTGCCACTTTTGCTGAAGTGGAGACCCAGCAATGCCTCTTGAGAGGGCTGGAGCTCAGGGAGATATGACAGTGCTTTGCTGGACTCTGTACATTGCCCATGGGATGTGTAGAAAGCCCAACAAGAGTCTGTTGTGGTTGTCGTTGGAATGCTAAGTGTGGTGTAGGTCTTATCACTGAGCAGTCTGGAAGGAGGGGCATTGCCCATCACTCAAAAGAGCTGGGGGTAAGGATACTCTCTACCTTGGAAACAATACCCTAATGGGCAGTGTTCAGTCATACTTAAACTTAAAACTGGAACTGGCCAAAGAAGATAAAGTCACAAAGTTTGGGCATCATAGCTGAGGATAAAATTAGAGGTCTGAAGTATACCATCTCTTGGGGCTCTCAAGGAGACCCTCCCACCTGCCTTAAAGTGCCACATTCTCCATATTCTTTTAGGACATTGGCTCTTATCTGAGAGCCCCTTGAAACTGTGAGCAACATGTTGTGTATATGTGAATATGTGCATTTTTCTCAGTGTTGGTCAGTGTGCAGTTTTCTTCAGCTTCTCAAAGCTCGCCAAATCTTAAGTTCTATGGATAACATTGTTTCTTAGGTGAACTTTTGTCCTGAACAGCACTTTATTTCTCTTGAGGAAATGTCTTGTCTTCATGGCAAGAAATAATAGTGATGACAACAGCAACAATAATAGTTAATACTTATGGCATTTATGATGTTCTAGGCACTGTGCTGAGCACTTCACACAAGGTACCTGTAATTGTTAAAAATAAAGCAGAGTATTGCACCATAATGAAGAATTACTCTTCCATAAAGGGATTCAGTTCTCTAGCATAGTATTCAAGGCCCTCTCTGCTCTGAATGGCAATTCTTTTAAATATATATTTACCCAATGTATCAGTTTTTTATGCAGTGTAACAAATTACCACAAACTTGGTGGCTTAAAAAAAAAGCCCATTTATGATTTTACATTTTCTGTGGGCCAGAAGCCTAAGAAAAGGTTTTTTTTTTTTTTTTTGTCTTTTTCGTGACCAGCACTCAGCCAGTGAGTGCACCGGCTATTCCTACATAGGATCCGAACCCGCAGCGGGAGCGTCGCTGCGCTCCCAGCACCGCACTCTCCTGAGTGCGCCACAGGTTCAGCCCGGCAAGGTTTATCTAGGCCTCTGTCAGGGGTTTACCAGGCTGGCATATAGGTGTTGTCTGGGGCTGTGGTCTCATGTGAGGCTCGACTGGGGAAAGATCTGCTTTCATTCTTCCTTTGATTGTTGGCAGAGCTCGTCTTCCTCCTTTCTTGCTGGCTGTTGACTGGAGGCTGCTGTCAGCTCTTTGAGGCTGCCCATAGCTCCTTGCTACTTGGCCCACTCATAACAGGGTAGCTTAGTTCTTCAATGCCAGCTTACCTCTCTCTCCTGTCTGAGATAAATTCTTATAAGTATAACATAATGTGATCGTGTGACAGCCTGAGACTTACAACATAACATAATCAAGGGAGTGACATCCTGTCACCTGTGACATATTCTATTGGTTAAAAGCAAATCATAGGTTCTACCCAGACTCGAGGAAAGAGGCTTATACAAGGGTGTGACTCATTGCTGGTCACCTTGTGGTGCGTTGGCCATTATTGATTGAGTGCACACTATGTGCTGGCACAGTTGGTTAGTTGCTTGAAACATACATCAAGGAACATTATTTTCCTTTTCAACTTTTGCTTCCATTCCCCGGGAACACTGTCTGCTGCCCAGATGTGCTTTGCTCATCTGTGCTGCTGAGCCTTTGCTCAGCTTGGGGTGCCCTCCCATGTTCTCTCCATCTGTTACAATCTTTGTCAGACTGAAAGGCTCAACTCAAATGCTACAGCTTTCCTGAAACCTTTCCTGATCCCTTCATCATTGTGGGTGGTGTGGGAGTACCTGGCTGTACCCCTCCTACAGCAAGCACTTAATTCTGATTGTATTATAGTTACTCATGTAAATATCTACATACTTCAACAAAGGGATCATGTTTTACATGCTGACAATTGATTTTTTTTTTTTTTTTTGTGGCTAGAGTTCATCATTTTTACATTGGGAAGTGCTAAGTAAATGTTTTTGAAGGAATTTTCCCCAAACAATTAACCCACCTTTTAAATTTCTCCCTTTTACCTGGAATGAAAATAGTCAACAATCCAGCCTTAACACAGGTTTGAGCTTCTTCCTTTAGAGTGGGCACAGAAAAGTAGCCTCAGACTTTTTCCTTTCCTTTTTCCTTTAGCCCTAGTGAACTTCAGGATCCACCCAAGGCCTCTTTGGCCTGGCTTGGAAAGACCCAAAGGTGAAAGCTCCTGAAGAACCCAATTTGGTAGTGTTCTGCTTCTTGGTGAGGTTTTATGCCCCACTTACTTAGCTTTTTTTTTTTTTTTCCTGCTATTTTGATACTTACAGCAGAAGTTATTGCTGTACAATCACTCCTGGCCCTGCTGAAAAGGCACTGAGACTGGGTGGCAGGCTGGCTTTCCAGCCATTGGAAGGGGTTTCCGGTGGGGCCTGTCATCCCAGCAGCAGTTTAGGTGCTTTTGCTCAATGTGAAATTGCATTTTATTTTCCCTAATTACTGACTGGATGTTAGAAATGGCTGGGCATCCATTTCTTTAGCTCAGTGCAAGGTAATAAACAGCTTCATCATACAGCCAATTTAAATAACTACCGTTCATTTTTGGGGGGTGCTGTTAGCATGACATCAATAAAATAGAATCCAAATGGTGCTTTCTGATGCAGTGTTGCATTTCTGTCTCCTTACCCTGAGGCTGATTACCTCCTGGAGCAAGATAAAAAAAATTAAAAAGCAGAGGAAAGGGAAATTCAGGTAAAGCAGCAAGAAATATTCCTGACATTGGACTCTGCAAAGGCAAAGGGTCTAGCATTGATTTCTGACGTTTAATACGATTGTGAAGTGAGCTAGATAATGCAGAGCTGGAAAAGAAAATAATCTGCGTTAGCAGAATGGGCCTTTACGGATAATGTGGATGTGATATAGTTATTGTCCATTGGGGGAAGGGTTGCCAGCTGTCTTTGAGGCTTCTTTGTCTCCCTGCCTCCCCCAGTCCACCCATGCTCCCCTTTGTGAATCCCCTATGAATAGAAGAATTTCAAACAGTTTTCCTGTAAGGTAACATCAGGCAGACTTGGGGTTTTGCAATTGGTCTAGTGAGCAGTCCTTTAGTGAGCTGGCTCACTAGAGAGATGGGTCATGTTCCAAGGGAAGTGAAGACAGAACTGGTCCTAACACAAGCACGACTGCTTGGCCACACAAGTAGGTGACTAGGGAGGGTGAAAGCTGATGGGTCTTTTGGAGAGCTCTTGGAGTAAGTGGGACTGCAAACAAATTCCGAGCTGGAACCATGTGTTCAATATTGAGGGACTGGCAATGGAAAACCAAAGGATCAGGTAGCCTGTGGTGTTAAGGACCGTTCAGTGTCAGAGAACAGATGAGGATGGAAATTTCCTCTAGAGGTCTTGCTTACATGTACCTGCAACCCAATTTTGTAAAGCTCCTGGGGCTGAGCCAGAGATCACAATAATATAGGTTGGGGGTGGGGGGTGGAAGAAGAAACAGCCCTAACTTTAAGTAAGAATCATCATAAGTTTTTATAATTACTTTTCAAAATTTCCCAAGATCTCTGTGTGTGTGTATGTTTTCATCAGAAGTGGCTGTGAACACCCAGTTAAAAAGGGAGGGTCTTAGGATTTGAATAGACCGAGACAAAGAGCTGCTTTCTGATGCCTTGCATGAGGCTAGTCGCTCTCCAGTCAACCTTCAAACAATTGCAGAACACCTGGTGCACATGGGCGCTGAGGTGGGCCTCCTTTCCCAGAATGACCTCCACAGTCTCTATCTCTTCTGTCCCTGAAAAAAAGCTCACCCCGTCTCCACTTCAGGAGTATTGGCTAAGTAATCTGCAAATGATGGCAACAATGTCCCAACACCCCCAAGTCATGATCACAATGGGGATACTAATAGTTTTGGAGATTAAATGAAGTAATATATATGAAGCCCTTAGTGATTGTTATGACTGTTACTATTTTTATCCTTATTGGTAATGGGCTACTCCCTACATGGCTCTGACCCTAACCTGTATCTTTTACACTTTCTCACTTGCCTTGCTATAGAGTGAGACTTGCTTTTTTTCTAGTACAGTAATGAGTGATGGAATTTTTTTGTTTGATTTTTCCTTTAATATTTTTTCAAAAAAGAAATAACTCTTTATTTGCACTATTTTGTAATATTGAAACGACTTGGTCCAAAAGATGGAGGTTGAGTATGTATTTATGCCTTGATAATGAGAAGAGAATATTATTCTGAAAATAAAGAGGTCTGGTAATCCTAGGGCAATGGTTCTCCACTAGGGGTGATTTAGCTCCCAAGGGGACATTTGACAATATCTGGAGACATTTTTGATTATCATGACTGGGGGCTGCAGAGGGGGTCCTACTGGCATCTAACAGATAGAGGCTGTGGATGCTGCTAAATATCCTACTATGCACAGGACAGCTCTGTATTCATTTTTATGATACAAGAACTGCCATACCAATTGCTGCCATAACAAGTTACTACCAATTTAGTAGCTCAAAATAATATAGATTTGTTCTCTTACATTTCTATAGGCCAGAAGTCTGACACGCGGTTCACCAGGCTAAAACTAAGGTGTCAGTAGGGCTCCCTTCCTTTGGAGTCTCTAAGGGAGAATTCACTGCCTTGCCCTTTCCAGCTTCTAGAGGCTGCCTGCCTTGGCTTGTGGCCCCTTCCCCCAAATTCGAAGCTGGCAATAGCAGGTCAAGTCCCCTTCACGTTTTGAATCTCTCGTGCCTCTTCCACCGTCGCACCTGTCTGACCAACCAATCTGCTTCCCTCTTTCACTTCTAAGGGCCCCTGTGATTCCATTGGGCCCACCCAGATAATCAGGATCATCCCCCCATTTTAAGGTCAGCTGGTTAGCAAACTTAATTCCATCTGCAAGTCTGAATTTCCTTCCGCCATGGAATGTAACATATTCACAGATTTGGTGGATTAGTACAGGTACATATTTGCATGGCTACTATTCTGCTATCACAGCCCCCACAACAAAAAAATCATCCAGCCCCAAATGTCAATAGTGCTGAGACTGAGAAGCCCCGTCCTAGAGAAAGCTTCCTAGACCAGAAGAAAGGTCTTTCATTCAATGTGGATAAATGAAAAAGATAAGCTACTTTTAAGCAAACTCACTTGCAGTGTTAACATCACAGCACATTTAATAATTTGGACAATTTGCATTAAAAGCCATGCTGGGGAAGATTGCTCATCTACCGCTGGCCAAGATATGATGATAACTTGGTCTATGTGGTGAGGAAGTGAAAAGCTTCCTATTAAATAAATGAAGCGGCAGCTTCTGGTAACAAACATATGAAACAGAATATTCATCCCTTCTTCAATGGGAATAACAACGTGACAAAAGTGAGGCTTTCTTCACATTGTTTGTTTATAGAAAATTCATCTCCACTGAGGCCTTATGTTAAATTTGCTCTCTGATGTTAGCATTTCCAGGATGCACAGAGCCACTGGAGTATGTTCTTATGATCTTACCATTTATTTACCTTGATACAAAATTCCAATTACTGTCAGAGATGCTTCTTGTTAAATATGGTAAGATCTCAAGCTTCTGAGAGTGTGAATATGTATTTGATTCTCTGGGGCCAGGCTCAGATGGAAGTTAAGGAATAAGAGTTCTGGGGACGTGGGTGCAAATTAATTAAATATCTAAAGATAACAGTGGGGGAAGCTTGGGCTTTAGAGAAATGGCTGAAATTTAGGGAGAGAAGATTGCATAGCAAGAGGCTGTGAGATTGGCTTTTCCTCCACTGAAGCTGCCTTTCCTGGTCTTGCATGGTGTGTGTGTGCGTGCGTGTGGGTGTGTGCTTGCTTGTTCACTCTGAGTATTACTGTGCTTTTGTGTTGCTTCTTTCTCTTTCAACACCTAAAGCAACTCTTTTGGATTATCCAAAATCAGGAATTGGAATATAATGTATAACTTCCAATGACATTCGGGGAGACTGTTCTCCAGATAAAATGTTGGAATTCTCCTGATGAATTCAAACTGTCATATTTAGTTACTGGCTTTCTTTGGGTAATCCAACTCTATTTTATTCATGGGCTATTCTAAAAATACAATCAAAGGACACCTACTGGCTACAAGCGACTTTGCTCATGTCTAATAGAGCTGAGAAGAATGGTTTGAATTTAGTGCAGATGCGGGGAAATATGTGCTGTCATCAAGAGCCTATCACACTTTCAACTTATAAAATATCTTGACTGGAGTCTGGCCAGAGTGAGTATGAGGTGGGAGCTTTAGTGAGGATGAATGTATTGGGTCAGATCAAGTAAGGACCAAAGCAGACCTTAAGTAGACTGTAAATTGAACAGAATGGGATACTATTATTTTTGGCTCCATAAGTAGAAAGAAGTTACTATGCTTGTCTCTTCCAGTTTTTAAAGTTGCATTTAGTCTCCATTTTAGCATTTATATATATATTTATATATTTATTTATTTATCTATTTCTGGCAGCCACAGAGACCTGCTTTGGGGAAGCACTGGAGTTCTATGGTTATGAATGTGAAGAAGAAATGACTGCATCTCTGTTGTTGCTGTTCTGGGGAACCTTCTGGGGAAACATTTCTGTTCTGTGCCTAGGCCTAGGAGAACGATCATTTCCTAGGTATAAAGCGCATGCCTGCAGCAGTTCAGTTATACTTTATAGCCCCAGAGCACGTAAACAATTTGATTTAGAAAGCCAGTTAAGTTCTTACTTTGCTTTGCATCTTATCTGATGCATAAAGTTGTTCTGTCGTTCTTCTTTGGCATGGAGAATATGAAAATGGTGATGCATTTTTACTCACAGGGGCAGTACGTTTTCAGCCTTATCTGAAGAAACTACCTTTTGCATGATAGCAATTAGCACAGAGGGGTTGTTGTATGTTAAAACCCTAAAGATATCCCCAAACTCAAATGCACAGTGGCAGAGAAGATTTCCAAAAACAGAGAAATCAAGGCATGGTGCAGTGTGGTAGTTTCAAACTTGAGCGTGTGCCAGAATCTTCTAGAATGCTTGTTAAAACACAGATTTTTGGACCTCATCCCCAGACTTTCAGATTCAGTAGATCTGGGATGAGGCTCTAGAATCTGTATTTCTAATAAGTTTCTGGGGGATGCTTCTGCTGCTGGTCTGGGACCACACTTTGAGAACCAGTGGCCTAGTGAATATGAGTGTTCCTAATGACTTTGAATCTCATCTCCACCACTCCCAGCTGTTCAACCTCAGGCAAGTTTCTAAATCCCTTGCTACTGAAAGTGTGATCCTTGGACCAGTGTTACCCTGGAACTTGAAGTCCTGGGTCTTGGCCCCACCTACTGAATCAAAATTTGCATTTTAACAAGATCCTCAGGTCTTTTGTTTGCAAGTTAAATTTGATAAGCACTGATTTAAATCTTACTTTCCTCTTCTGTAAAATGGGAATAGTACTTATTGCCCAGGGATGTTGTCAAGTGAAATGCATGTCAAGGGCTTAGCAGCTTTACCTTACACAAAATGCACCCTCAGTAAATGTTACCAGTAATAATTATTAAGCCAATTTGGGACGGAAAAGCAAGCAATTTCTTTCCTTATGGTAAGTTGTTTGTTAAGGGTTAAAATTGTGTGTTTCACTTCGTTTTCACTTTTCTTTTTTGCTTTCGTAGGCTTCTCATTTCTTTGGAAATACAAGTGGTAAGTGACTGTGGTGGATATGAGGGCAATACCAACTCCTGCTATATATATATGCCTTCTATTAATGTATCTTCAATTATCTTGAAGGAGTGTGGGGAAATTCTGGAAGCAAAATTAGTATTACATTGAAAGACATGTATATCTAGCACTTTGTGAAGGGCTATGGGAGAAGGTCAAACTTCAGAAGGACATGGACACTGAAAAAAGTTGGAAATTGGCATTAGAGTTTTCCCTTTCCTTTTTCTCATTCTTTCTTGGGATCTGGCTCTAAATAGCAGAGGCTATAGCTTGGAGTTGTGGATGCCGCCCCTGGAGTTGTAATCAGCCAGGTTATGTCTGATCTGGAACTAACATTATATAATTTGGGAAGATCCTTCATCTGTATTGAGTCTCGGTTTTCCCATCTTTAAATGGGAATCCTTACATTGTTTTCCTGCCTCTATTCCAAAGTAGTAGTGGGGAGTAAATACAATATGTAGAGATGCTGTGAATAATAAGAACATTGTTTTATCATTGTCACACAGACCCCTGGAGTGCAAGAGTAGAGCTGGCCTCAGAGGACACTAGGGCACACTGGTATTAGGGGCTTGCTCCCCAAACTGAGATTGGTGAAGGTTTATTGAGAGTGGTTGTAAAGACATTGGCTCATAGTGGCTGGGTGTACAAGCACATGAGGAAGGCTGGAGCTCTCTTTCTAGTTCCTGCAGTCTGGGAGCTGGCAACCTCCTTTCAACAGCCAGCAGGTGAAACATTGCTGGGAGAAGCCCGAGGCAATGACAGCTATAGTCGACGTTGCAGAGAGCGGAAGCTGATGGTATCCACAGATGAGCAAGCGACTTTGTCCTCATCTCTCCTTTGGTGGAATTTCTGCTACCTGCCAAGCCCTGGCTGCATCCTGAATGCCTTAGCATGTTGTCCCATAGGGGTCAGATTGGAAAGGGTTAAAGAAGAGGACATGACATGAATTTAGCAAGTCTAAGGCCATGGTCTCAGTTAAGACCATCTCTTTCCATTCATAGTCCCCTGCACCAGCCTTGGCTACTTAAAGGATGCAAGGGATAATCTTACCAGGAAGCTCCTAGATGCCCGTTTAGACAAATAAGCAAGCAAACCAACAACATTTCGCTGCTATCCTGCTAGTAAGCCTTTCTTCTCAGAGAGAAATTTCGGTGTTGACTGTAAAGAACAGTACTCTACCACATACCCTTCAGGCTTACTCCTGGCTTCCAATGTAAGTTCCAACTTTTATTTTTTCCCCTTAACCTCCTCTACCTTCTTGAATAAGAAGCAAGATTTTCTTCATTTTTGCCTCCTGTTCTGATCCCTGACTCCCTCTTGCTCCATTGATGATTTACATTCTCATTGTTGACTCCACCCTTCTGTCTGTGACCTTAACATCCTGCCAACCTCCCATGCTGCAGATGCTGAAAAACAAGCTGCTTGAAAAAACTTCCTTAGAGCTCGGATTGTGTACTATAAAAGTTCTGCCTGCATATGAGGCTTCGGATTTTGGAGCTGAGAAGAATGGAGCAAGAGGCAGGGCATGAGGCATCCACTTTGTTGGTGTGGATCAGGCCAGAAGTGCCACGTTCCACATGCACCGACATCTTGCTGTAGTGGCGGCGGTTTTCTCCATCATGGCAGAGCACTGAGAATTATTCCTGGAAGCTCTGCATGGACATTTTAAGCAACCTAATGCCTAGTAATAAATCACTTTGTAGTGAAATGAGATAGAGGGCTTCAGTTGACTGTAGCTGAATCCTAACTGATACACTGACTGGACACTTGCCATTCTCTCTGATGGTTATTCACCAGCTTTCATACCTGTATCCTTGGCCAGCCTGACGATCTTACCACTAGAGTCACCGGAGTCACCACACCTGTTATCCTGTCCTTATGGGGGTCTTTCCTCCTCTTGCTTCTGGGCACATTCCCTGGCATAAACTCTGCTGCTGCCACTGACAATCAAGGCACGTCCTGTGGCTTGAGCCATCAAAAAATGCTATTAAACTAAAGTTTCTTAAACTTGGGATGTAGAAGGATGAGTTATGTATGAGTTTACATAGCTTCATGGTCTAATCTTGTCCTGATGCTTCAAATGTATTGGTTTGTTGGAGGTGGCTCAGAAATTCTTCCTACTTCCATCCTATTAGTTATTTCAAACTTTCAGGACACCTGGAATTGTTCACTCATTCATGTGTCAAATTTAAACAAATTACTTTTTTAGGTGAATGAGAAGAGAACTTTTCATTAAAAAATTTGATATTTATGCGATTTTCTGGGTGTTATTAAATAGCATCCTTCAGGGAATCCTTTTAAAAGAATTGCACATATGTACAGAAGATAAGAAATCTTTTAAAATAAAATGTGCACATTTTAGGAATCAGGAATATCAAGAGACATCCAGAGTCACACCAAAGTTGCTGACTCAAACTTCAGGTTTGTGGACTTCTTTGGTGGGTTGTGTGTCATACACTAGGTCTTCCCTAAGTCCATCTCAGAGCAAGTGCAGAATTTATTCTTTGCTTGTTAAAAGTGACCAGGAGCCAGAGACTGCTTGAAGCTGCTGAAATTCCTGCCACCTGGAATGTGGAAAGGGTAGCTGAGAGTTTAGTATGGCTTTTATTCTTGGGATGTGTGATGGGTGTGTGAATAATCCCATGTAGCCTTTTCCTCTCCATCCCTAAACTTATACGAATGGTACTACACATCTCAAAAGAGTTCAGAAGTCCATCAAAGCCTGAGTAGTGAAAAAGAGAGCCCAGTGACATGTCTTGGTTAGAGAAGGGGTTTTACATATGCACAGTGCGCACACGCGCACACACACACACACACACACACATACACACACACATACACACTATCTCTCTTTAGAGCTTTTCCTTTCAAAGCACAAGTAGTCTCTGCCTCTGACCACAATCCATTCCTGGAAACTCTATCATAAAGCAGTCACATTTTCCCATAAGACAAATGTCATAACTGGGCATTGCAATCCTGACTAAGGACTTGCCATTAGATAAACCATAGATGTGACAAAAACTATGTCGTAAAAGCAAAGATGCGACAGCTATAAACCTTTGTAATAATTTTAAAGAATAAAATTATGCTCTGTCATATAAATGGGCTTGAATATACTGTACACATTGATTGTATAAGAAATCTCAATGAACTATAAAGTCTATACAACATAAAAAGTACAAATCTAGTACATCATAAATTTGACCTAAAACTAATATTCTTGCTATAATAAACATTAAACATTTGATTAAGAATCATTTTTCTTGCCTTCTTGGAAGTGAGGAGGACATTTTAATACATGATTTCAATGGCCAAGTTTCCTCAAAAAGAACCAACCACATGCCTTCTCACTATCTCAGTGAACTTTCCATGAACAAGTAGAGGCATACAGAAAGCATCCTCCTGACCTTGACGCAATAGCCCATGGGAACACTTATTGCCAGTAGACAGCAGGTTTCAAACCACTGTATGGGGAGATATGGATGTTGTAAAGGACAATATAGGCTTGTTGTATGGAATGCTGAATAAACAAATGTTTACATTGGAAGAGGTGAGGGCTGGGGGCTGCATCAGTCTAGTTTTCAGACTTGAGCTTTGTGTAAACTCTATTGTCTTCCTTTAACAACACATTTTATTTTTATCCAGTGTGTTAGTGCTTAATAACCTAGAAAGAACAGTACCGATATTATGCTCTTCAGCTTTCTTTTATTTATTTATTTATTTATTTATTTTAAAAGGATGACCAGTAAGGAGATCTGAACCTGTGGCCTTGGTGTTGTCAGCACCACGCTCACCCAAGTGAGCCACAAGGCTGGCCCTTCAGCTTCCTTTTAGAGGAGGAAGTTCAAGAAACTTCAACAGCTCTGCTGCTATTTTCTTAACAAAGTAAAATAAAATTACCAAAAAAATAACACATTAGTTCATGTCTCTTAACTACAATGTTTGAATATATGTTGTAGTAATGCTGTCCTTTCTGGTTCATTGCGTCTAATGCCTGGAGCAACGCCTGGCATGGGACTGGTGCTTAATAAATATTTGTTGGGGGGAAAAAAAAAGAAAGAGAAAGAAAAGAACTAAGGAAGAGAGAGTTGCTCAAATGTGAGCTTTTACTACTGCGGGGCTCCCAGGACAAACCTCAGAGTATGCCTACAGACCAAGTGCCTTGCGGAGGTCAGGAGAACTTGGCTCCCAGGAGTGGTTCAGAGTAGTCCACCCAGAAGAAGACTAACCAGTCAGATCAAATTCAGCGAGGTAATCACCAAGGAAATCACCTTAGGTGAACCCGAGTAAGGCAGTTTGAGAACCCATGCGATTCAAGGGATTAGGCAAGATATTTATCCTCTGCCTTCTCCCTCTCATCCATTCTCCCCAGGTCTTCCCATTTTCTCCACTTCTCATCCATTTCAACTTGGACCTACAGTCCAATGACCCCTAAACCTATCTTTCCAGCCAAATCTCTCATCTCAGCCGCAGAGCCTTATATATGAATATCTACTGGATATATCTGTTTGAAGCTTCCAAAGCCACCTCAAATTCAGCTTATTCAAAACCAAATTTATTATCATTTCTTACGTCAAGTGTGAATATTTTGCTACTTTTACTTTCTTGGTGACAGGCTAAAACCTTCACTCACTGGGCTCCCATGAGTTAAAGAAGGGTGTGTCTGAATGAGGTTAAATTTTTCTCATTGCTACCATCCTGTCTTACTTTTCAGGTGAAAGGATTTCAGCACCCAGAGTCTTGGCTAGCAGGTTCTGTTGTGTTGATCTATATGCTGGAAGCAATATACTTAAAGCTGTATGTATTGGGAATCATATATTTTTGGAAAAAGCCATTTACACTGTGTGTCAGTGATGCTTTCAACACATTTGTAGAGCAGACTTTAATGGTGTTAAAAAGGATTAGCTCTGGGGAGAGTGGCTGAAGGAAGGTTTAGGGGAGACTTTCTCGGACTAAGGAGATTCCCAGGACACAGAACTTTCAGTGCTAAAATCATGACAGTCTTAGGCGAACTGGGACAGCTGGTCACCCTATGAAGGGTGTTCTTCATACTGTGTAATTATAGGAAGCAAGTCAACTAAAGTGATGTGTAGAAAGTCTGTTGATCTACGTGAAGTCTTTTTGGCCATATCAGCACATAAGAATGACAGGACCTGTAGTAGTTCATTTCTGTTGCTTATAACAAAATACACAGAACTGGGTGATTTATAAAGAAAACGAAATTTGTTGCTTACAGTTTCAGAGGCTTAGAAGTCCAAAGTCAAGGGAGCACATCTGGTAAAGTCTTTCTTTGGTGGCGACTTCAGTGATGACAGGGGATCACTTTGCAAAATGACAGAGCAGAGAGAGCAGAGAGAAAGCAGAGAGTGTGAGAGAACAAGACAGACTCTCCTCTTCTTTTAAAGTCCTCAGAACCACGCCCCTGACCACCATTTTTAATCTATCACTACAGCACGGTCCTACAATCCAATCACCTCTTTAAGGCTCCACCTTTCAATTACCATAATAGGATTTCCCATCCTCTTAACAGACACAGTGGGGGCCAAGTTTCTAATACATAAAGCTTGGGTGACACAATTCAAGCTTCAGTGAGTTTGGGGGGACATAATTCAATCCTCTGCAGTACCATTTTTATATTATCTTGTTTAGACTACGAGAATCAATGAATTTGTAATGCTGTACCATTTAAAATTATTTTTATTGATAGAAGATAAAGATTCATGAAAGTATTTACTGTTGAATCCACGTGTTACTTGTCTGTATCCAGATAAGTAATACAGACAAGTAGTAGAAATCCATGACCAATTGTCTGTCTGTGTATGAAAAATTATCCAGTTTCATCTGTAAGAACATACTATAAAGGGAGTGGCATATATTCTACCAATGTGTAAGTATTGGTTTGATCAAGTGCAAGAATGCAAGGAGATACTTGAAAATATTAATATTCCAGAGACATATTCAGGCAAATATTCCATTCACTACAATGGACATTTTTGAATTACTTAAAAATAGTTGGCTTTTATGGTCAATTGGCTATAGCTATGTTACTGGTAATAAACCATAAATCTTAATGCATCACCCTTTAAGACCATGAGGGATAATATTTTAAGGTAAAGAGAGTAAGGAAGAATTTATACAGTATGCCAATTTCATTGTAATTGTTACTAATAAATTAGCAAGAAAGGGGTAGCAAAACGATGAATTGCTGGAATTCATTAAATTAAGGATAACTCTCTTTGTGCTTGAGCCAGTTATATCTAACATAGAGTGCTCAAAGGAGGCAGTAATATCCAAAACCAAGATATCATAAATGTGGGCAAAACATTGTTAGTGGGATATCATAGCAGTGGCCATTATAATTCTAGTTAAAGACTAAGTGAAAATGAGGTTGACCAACTTCCCAGAAAGCTCACTTCCTTAATTGGGGAGACAGATTGCTTGGGTTCTCGTTACTTGTGAGGCCTTGTGTGAGTTAGCTACCTCACTTTAAGCCTTGATTTTTCCATCTGCAAAGTTAGAATAAAGGATACCTCTTGAGCTGTTTGGTTAAGACAATGAATATAAAACTGTTCACAAAGAGTGTTAGTTGATATTTTATGCATCATATGTTATTATATATTAAGTGTAATATAATGTATAATACAATAAATATTATATTATAGAATATATTTATATATTGTCTTAATCAGCTTGGGCTGCTATAACAAAATGCTATAGACAGTGTGCCTTATACAACAGTCATTTAATTTTCACAGTTCTGTAGACTGGGAAATCCAGGATCAAGATGTCAGCTGATTTGGTTCTCGGTGAGGTCTCTCTTCTTGGCTGTATCCTCATGCAGCAGGGGGAGAGAGAAGGCTCTAGTGTCTTTTCCTCTTCTTGTAAGGGCATAAATTCCATCATGGGGGCTCAACCTTCATGACCTCATCTAAACCTAATTACTTCCCAAAGATGTCACCTCCAAATACTATCACGTTGAGGGTTAGGGCTTCAACATATGAATTTAAGTGGGGCGGGGGGACACAAACTTTCAATCCATAGCACATATAATAAGTAAATAATAAAAATAACAAAACAACTAATTTGTGTTTGTTATTTTTATTAAAATTTGGGATTATCAATGTTGAGATCTGCAATTAAATGAAATGACATCTTGTGTTACATTAGAATACTTGACAACGTTTTTTGTCATTATTTTCCCCTTACTATGAGCATGCCCTAAATTTGGTGATTTGAAGGATCACACATTACCAAAAGTGGGCTAAATGTATATGTAGGCATTCAAGAGACAGAAACTTGCACAAACATTATTATTTGGGGGAAAAATCTTGTAGATCTTGTAGTAAACGCATTCATTGAGTTCTGGACTGTAAGCCTGATCCTGAAAGTTTACTGTTCATTAGCTTTTTGAGAGCTATCAGACAGGAACTCAGGGGTGGCCTTACACTGTGTTTGAACAATGCAGGCTCTTTGCAATTCACATACTCTTGGTGAAATGTAAGCAGTTCTTCAAAGGGTTTAATGACAGGAATACATTAAAGAGACTTCATTTCAAATCAACAGCTGATTACCATTAACAACTGACACCTAAACATAACCCAGGGTCACCGATTTACTAACAGTCTCTTTACAGGCACATGCAAACATTAGTTGAAGATTGAAAGATGCGATAAACTGAATGAATGTCTGATAAGTGTAGGAAATCCTCATGCCAGAAGAGCTTGGTTATGTGTGCCATGACAGGGACGAAGAGCAAGTAGATTTGATGAAGTTTGATTCAGCCTGGTGGGATTATCTGTTTCAAGAACTGGAGAAAGGAAAGGGGGAATGTCTGCTCACAACAGTGGGCATTTGTTGAACAAATGAATGAATGGTGAAGGGTGCTGAGGGAATCTGTTTAGGGGAATACCTAGATTTCCACTCATCTTCTTTCTTATCCAGCAGCATTTGGATAAGGAAAGGAAGGTGGATTGGGAGAGATCCTAAATAGAGGAATTTAGCTTGAAAGGCTGGATGAGAACAAGTGGGCAGATGGAGCATATGGACCTGACCTCTCTGCAGGGTCTTCACCATGGTCAGTAATTACAAGCTCCATTTCCTGATTGGTGGTTCCTGGGGGAGGGTGGGGAGGGGGCATCGTTCCCTGCTGATAAAGTTTAATGTCAAGTGCAGACTGATTTGCTTTACCTCCAGGCCCTTTTTTCTCAACTTAGAGATGGTGGCTGTTTTTCTGTCAGACACAAGCTTCACTTAATGACTGTGTAGTTTATTACCCAGTAGGTCATATCCTGTATATTTTAAGAACAAACACCTCAGAGACTGTGACTTGGTGGAAGGAGATGACATGTGTCACTGCTGTTATTTTCACTACAGCCTGGTGGAAAAACTAATTACCTTTTCATCTGGGCAAATTCAGAGGTCAGTTTACCACCAGTATATCACTACATGACAGGGAACATGGGTAATTAGGTGGGATGTGTAACCTGGATATTCCATGGATCTCATTACATCTTATTTAGAAAGGCTATAATTTGATTGGTGGAAAATTAAGGTATCTTCTCATGGGTCATTTTATCTTTCTGCAATAATAATTCTTGGCTTGATTAAAAATTGATCCAGTGTCTTCAAGTGAATTTATTATTGCTGCAATCTATCACCCCCAGACAGATAATCTGGTTCCCATCTTTATCTGATTTGAAAAATCTGTCACTTATTATGTGTTGTTTTTTTCAATCATTTAAATTGATAGCATTCTAGGAAGGCATTTGCAACCCCAGGTTTCTTGGAGAAAAGCTTGCAGAGAGTGTGGGTGTATGCTTCTATGGTAAAGGATTGGATAATCTGTCAATTTTAATAAATCGATTTTGAATTGGTCTACAGTAACATATTCGCTATTAAAAACAATCAAACCCCATTTTCGGGAGTGAGAAAATTGAGTGAGAGTGGGAGGGCAGAATTGCCTTTTTTTTTTCTTCCTTTCTGTCTCTCTAGCTTCTTTTGTTGAACCAAAGGATTTCAGTTCTTGTATAGATTCCAAGACTGCAAAACTTAACCCTGAACCCTGGAGAGTTAACCAAACTATGTTTAATGACCCTCAAGAAATTATGTAATATCAGTCCATATGTAGGAAAAACATTTTGAGTTAATTAAGGCATTCAAAGAGACAAAATAAATTGAATTATTTATATTTTGATAGGATCTTTCAGCTCATAACACTAGTCCAAATAGAAGCAATAAAACTTGCAAACAGCAAATGTATTTTTTGACTTCTACTTTAATAATAGCTGTTTTTTATTTAGTGTTTACTACATGTAGGTAAGAATCTAAGTACTCTATGTGGGCTGATTCATTTAGGCATCACAGCAGCTCTGTGGGTAGGGTTTAGGCATAGAGAGGTTGAGTAAGTTCCTGCAGTCACACAGGTGGTAAGCAGTGCCACCAGGATTCAAACCTGGCACTCCGACTCCCATGCATGCTTGATGCCACTACCATGCTGCTTCTTGCCTTAGGATTATCTTTCTGAGGATAGATGGAAGGAAGCATAAAGCCAACAATTTCAATAGAGCAATGAATAGATATTTATTGAGGATTGCTATAATTGAGCATCAGTCTTGTGCATTTGGGAGATACAAAAAATAATGTGATAAGATTCTTTTTATTAATATGATATAGATGGAAAGGAAATTAAATAATAGAAATGATAAAGGATAACAGTGCAACACCCTCCTACAAGTGCCATTTATCCCAAACTGACAACAGAGGATTAGGGCTGCAGGGATTCATAGAAGAGTCAACAATGGCAGATCCAGCAATTCTGGAATGCTTCATGGGGGGTGGAGGGGTTTGCATTGGGTCTTGACAAAGATTCTTTGTTTGACCAAACTTTAGTTAGGCTCCTGAATCTTCTTCTAGGCCCGTCTGCATATTTCCTTGTAAAATCCAGTTTTAGCAAGAATCCTGCTAAAAATTGGTTTAGCCAGAGTCCCCCCACCCTCCACATAAGATTACCCTCGATATCTGATCAGGTTCCTCACTCTCCACAATCCCCCAGGTGATGTCTGATTATCCTGGCCTGTCTTCAGCAAAAGTCCTTTTAGGCAAGTTTAGCCAGACTCCCGCCTTATCCATGATATTTTCTCTTAGTAATTTTCCATCCATCGACCCCTATCCTGCTCCTTGGCTATGAATTCCCATTTGCCCACGCTGTATTCTGAATTGAGTCCAGTTCTACATACTAAGGTCTCTTTTTCCCTAGTGCAACAATCCTAAATGAAATGTATTTTTACCACTTTAACTCTGGTTTTTCTTTGACAATCTTGAAGAACAGTGTAGAATCTGGTAAGGTAGAAAGAAGCTAAATGGCCTTCGAGATGGAAGGGCTGGTGTAGAAACGCATGGAAATGGGAAGGAGTCAGATGGTTTGGGGAGCAAATGCCTGGAGCAAGAGACATGGGACTGTGGCAGGATGGACGAAAGGCTCATGGGTTGTTTGGGGCCAGCTGTGGAAACCTGGAGCGCTAAAGAAAGGAGAATGGGAAGTGTGTAGGCATGATGTCAGAAGCTTTGGTGCAAAATTAGGCTGTGGGCAAAGCAGGCCTGAAGAGGGTGAGTTCAACATAAGAGAGATGGTGGAACAGACAGTGGGGAGGGCAGAGGGCTGTCTTCTGGCCACCTGCGAAGGCAGACAGTTTTAGCCCTGGGAAGGATGGAGCAAAGGTCTTCAACAGCACCACACTAAGGCTGATGTGACTTGGTCTCACACCATGACCTGTGAAACTGGTATCCTCTGTTCTGCCTCAGCCCCCACAGCCACTCAGCCCCATCTTCTGCCCATCACCTCCCATTCTGGTCACTCCCTCAGTGCTGATGTTTCTTGTTCTCTCCTGACCCACCCTGACTTCACCCTCCTGACTTGGTATGCCCTCTCTGGCCACTTCCTAGGCTGGCTTCGGCCTCGACTGGAACCTGCCTCCATCTGTTAGTCTGGCTGATGCATGACTCACGACACACGACCCTGGCTGCCTTCTGGCTGTGGGCTTCACCAACCCCAACAGGAGCTAGGGAGACCAGTGAGGGGGTAACTGCCATAAAAATAGATCATAGAAGTGTCAGGGGCCTATAATAGGTGTTGACAGTGAGGCTTTAGAGGAAGGGACAGTTGCTGTAAGTATGTAAGAAATTGTTTATTAAAAAGTTTCGTTCACTGTTAGGATCCTAGATAGATAGAACTCTCTAAGATTGATGTATATTTTCATCTGATTTATATTTAAGCAAAAAATTGAAATATAGGTTTCATTCATTCACACACTTGTTTAACGAATCATTATTGAAAACCTAGATCTTAATAATATAAATTCTACATATTTTACTTTTGGACAACTGAAAAAAAACCTTAAGTTTTATAGCATCTTACAGTTTATATAGTCTTTTCAAACATATTCACTCAATTGTGAGGATAGCTCTGTTGTCAGGGTCTGTTATTCCACATTTTCCAGGGAAGAAGATAAAATTTAGAGAGGTGCTTGCCTGGAGTCCCACCAAATTATAAACGGTGGGGTTTGAGAATCAGACGTGGGCTTTCTGACTCTCAGAGCAGTGCCTTCCACTATGATACAGCTGCCTAGAGAATCATGTCGGCCCAGAACGGTGGCAGTGGGTCCTCCAAGCTCAGATTGAGATGGTGCTGAGATGAGGCCATCTCAGCAGTGAGATGCTAAGAGCAGGGACAGTGAACTGGGAACAAGGTCAGCTTTGCCATGGGGACTAAGTTCTGGGCTGGCCTTCACAGGGATGTCCACAGGTGTGGCAGACCAGGACTTGTATGAGTTAGGCCACTGTATGGCTTCAGTAGCAATAGGGTGGAGGACAACTCTAATGAGTTGGGGGAGGGAGGCCTTGGGTGAGCATGTGGGTGCCGGGACCAACTCGAGCCACACTGATCAGTTGGGGAGAGCTCCCAAACTGCTGTCAGACATGGAGACACTGAGTTGGGCACAGGATGGAGCTGAGGTGGATGTTTGAAGGGCTTCAGTGTTATGAGTGGGCAGGACCACGGTTGCTGGGCTGAGCACTGAGGGGCTTTGCTTCCTCTTTGTTTTCTTACTACTGAGCTCAGTAGCCAGGGTCACTGCATTAACCGTGTTTGGGTTTTGTGATTGTGGCCTCTCGTAAACTACGGTTGCTGTCTTCAGTTCCACAGCCCTCCTGATAAGTTGCTGGCTTGATGACCCAGGGTATTAAACGAGGCTCTGAACTCCTCAGAGGGTGCTCAACATTCTGGGCTCTTATATTCAGAACTGGGTTCTGGAGCTACAAGAATCCCAGCGAGCACATTGCTACCTGATTTCCTTCCCTTCCTGTTCTTTTTGTATCTCATTCCTGAGTAAGCCCCTTGAAGTTACATGAAAAATGCTGGTGGTCAAATTGTGTGAGAGCCCATTAATATGTAGATAATGACACCTTCTCCATGCTTGCTGCTTTATACATTCCAAAGCTCTTTCACTCCAAGTATTGGAATGGTTTGAGAATCCCTGTTAGCTCAATCAGAGGATAATTTTATCTCCATTACATACATGGGGAAACTGGGGCTCAAAGGCCGTAACACAGGAAAGCAGGAGAACTAAGTCTTGTTCCGGGCATCTCAACTTGTGAGCAAGTGCCCTGCCCAACATACGTGCTTTCTTCCTGGATTTCTGTTAGTTTTTGGAAACTTGGGATTTTAATTGGGCGAGCTGAGGTGGTGATTGAGGCTTATTCTTGTCCTTTTGCATTAGCTTTTTAATGATGTTGAAGAAGAGGAGTATGATGACAAATCACCTATGAGATGTGCCCGTTCAGATGTATCTCATGTATTTCCCAGCATTTCAACAGAATTCATTAAAAACCAACATGAACCCCAGGTGACCTAAGGTCTCTTAATATGCCAATCATTCATCTAAGGAAACAGAACTAAATTAGCTATACCTGAAAGAAAGCCTTTTGTAAAACAAAGAGTGTATACACACTCTCGCCTCAGCCTGGCAGTTATACCCAACAGTGGCAGTTATTATAAATGGCTATATTCCTACAGCAACCCTGGAGAAAGAATGAAAGAAAATTGTGCAACCAATTTAATGAGGTGTGTGTGTAAGAGGGATGCTTAGCAATTTGTCTTTAACAATCTTGTTACATGGCAAGAGGCTCTGAGGGGAAAGAAAGAAAGAAAGAGACCAGGAGTCAATGCTCTATTTTCTAACAATCCTCAGGAGAAAGAAGATAAAGACCAAGAGAATTCACTGAGCAAATGTTTTCTCTCTGGCAACAAATGCAGGCTCCGTGCTTGTGGAACAACTAGGCGATATGAACTGAGAGGGTTATAAATCTGGATTTAACAAAGGTTTCACCCCAGTGGTAATAGAGTTAGAGGGTGAAAGGTTGCATCTTGTTCAACGTTCTCTGGAATCATTTTCTGTAATACTGGAGAGTAATATTGTGGCATTTCTGGAAACTCAGTTGAATGGAAAGAAATACTCATTTGGTACTTGAACCACTGTTAGCAAGGTGGACTACCTAATATCTGGTAAATTTTGAGTGAAATAGTAGAAAACAATTTTAGTTGCAACATCTAGTGCCTCTAGACATGTGGGTACTTCTGTTCCCAGTGGTGAGACAATATGGAGGGACACTAAATTGATCTTTTCTGAAAGAAGAGCCCCTCTCAAAAAGGGACCACATCTTGGGCTCATTCAGCCCAAGAGCTGAATTTAGATTTATCAAGTTCTAATCAGTTATTAATTTAGTTAATTCAGAAACTAAACATTTATTGAGTAACTACTATGTTCCTGGACTTCTAAATTTGGTGAGATTTAGAAAGATGTTTATAACATAGTTTCTATTATTTCAGACTCTTTGGTTCCCAGTGAAGGAAAGACATCCAGTGGAAGCATCAAGGAGGTAATTCAGAGGGATTTTCCCTCTTCAATTTCATAATCACCATTACTTTCCAATGCCAGGTCTAATGTTAAAAACAATACCATATTTCTTCATAGTTGAGACGCCGTCTATTGTAAAAAATACACAGTTATATTATGTACCACTTGCATAAAGAAAAAATATCCAAGATATAAAGTCTAGTAGAAGACACCTGGATAAAGGCAGGTTACTAAACAGTTATATACTCAGTGAAAGGGTAAAATAAAATTCTCCATTAGGGCCAGCAAAAAAACCCTGCAAGTCTCAACTTTGGGTCTCTGCAGAAAGAAGAAAATGCAAATCTTGGTGAGAACTTCAGCCACAAGCTGATACTCACACAGGTCTGAGATCTGAATTCACACCATTGGTGGGGTCCAATATTCTTCAAGGAGAGAAATTAATTTCGAGTGGGCTCAAGTAACTCTGAGTGGCAGAAACAGATGCAAAATCCTTTCCGGGAGGATTCAGCTTCAATTAAATCCGAGAGATTACAAGATCCTATTGATTATATCACACATTCTAATTTTAGGGATTATAAAAATGTGACAATAAAGTGAATCTAAGAATAGACGAAGAGCAATAATAGTAATAATAATGATTTTCGTGAGTAGCACATAATTTTATGTAATTATTATTCTTTTCCTTTGCTATGGACAGTGGAACATTTCTCAACCTTCTGCAAAGTACAAATAAGAGCATCTTAAGAATTCCCTTATTTCTAATGATCTGTAATAAATGAAATTTCTATGCATACTCCATTCTGAGAAAGTTCCATAGTCTCTGTGCAAATCAGATTGTCCTCGACTTTCCTAGAAAGAAATGAGGGGTTTCTAACTGAAACCATTTCTAACTGACAAACAAACAAAGAAACCCCACATGTAGTTCACGTACCCCCAAAATTCCGGGAGTTGGGTATGGCTGGATCCAGTGACTCAAATTTTCCCGTCAGGAGCTTGGAATTGCTCATCCCATGCTTTCTCCGTGCAAAGTTCAGACTTGGGCCCTACATGGGGTTTCCAGCCCCTCCTGGTTAAAATCGTCATCCCTTAAATCATCAGGAGAAAGCAAGCTTCCCTTTTCCACTGCCATCGAAAATCTCAAAATTGAGTCTCATTGGTTGATTAGGTCGTATATCCATCCCTGGTACAGAAAGAAGGTTTTGGCTCCTCCAAGCCACAGGGTATGAGAGTGGCGAGGAGTAATTCTCAACAGGGATGTAATTAGCAGACAAGAGGGCGGGGGTGATGGTGAAGATGGAAGCAGTCAGGTATGTGCTGGAAGCAATAGATGCTCACAATGCATACTTTCTGTCCTGGAGGAAGTACAGTCCTTTTGTGGGCATAACCACAATAAAGCAAAATGGCAACTCAAGATGTCAACTGAAACTCTCAATTGTGTGAGAGATGTGACAAGGTCCCATGTGACAAGTGCCATTAGAGGTACAAACTGCAAGAGCTGGAAGGAGGAAGAAGGAACTGGACTAGAGGGACTGGGTACACTTCATGGAAGAATGTGACAAGAGTAGAGAGGACATGGTGAAGGACAGGGAAGAGAGAAGCAGAAAGGAAAGAGCAAGGACAATGGCTTGGGGAGGGGCAAGCAAGGTGGTGATGTCCTCATTCTGGAAAACTGGACATCCGTATGTGTGCCTAGGGCTTTGTAGACTTCCTAGCTGGTGCTCAACCACTATTTTTATTCCTGACCAGAGGTTAATTAACACAAGAACTTAGTATGGAGAAGTCCACTGGGATAAAAAGATTCCTGGGTCTAAGACCGATCCCATCTCAACTAGCCATGTGACCTGAGCCAGGCATCTCATTTCTCTTGGCCTCTGCTGCCTCATCTGAAAATGGCAGTGATTTACCTGCAGCAGCTGTCTCACCAGGCTCAGTGAGAATCCAGGGCAGTGGTTGCCAAGGTGCCTTGAAACACAACGGTCTGCTGTAAGATGAAGCATTATCCTCGGCACCCAGGCTGCTGCTCTTCTAAGTTAAAGTTTATGCATAACTTTAACTTGTTTCACCTTTTAGTTCTCTTAGGGCTGTTTTGTAGATTGTGAAAATAAACAGTAAATTTATGTGGGTTACTAGAATGAGGAAATAGAAAACAGGAACTTCTGATCCATGATTGAACGAGCTTTCTCCTGAGCCAGTATTCCTAGACTCCAATAAACTAATTTCCCTTCCTTCCTTCCATTTATCCTATATTTGTTGAGTTGGGCACATTGTTTAGCATATAAGGAAAATGGAATTAAAGGTGATGAACTTAGGGTCACTTTGTATATTATTGCTAATTTGTTCTCAAAGACTGAGAACACAATCACAGTCACAGAACATTATCTTGTTGGTACAACTATGAAGGGTCTAGGACTTCAAGATCACCATCAGGAGCAGTAATTTTTATTGTATTACTGATACATAGATGTGCTAGTTAACAGAGAGTTGTGATGAGTGGAGTGCAGGAAAATTACCTTTTATTGTAAAATGAAAACAAAAACAAATCCTTGTATCAGAAAAATGGAATCTTGATTTGGGTTCCCCATTGGGTTGGAAACAAGTTTTCAGAGGTTTGGCTTCTTCATCTTCTTCCTTAGAACAGAGGCTTTGGAGAAAAGATAAAGTTTTTTTTTTTTTTTCTTTTAATGCCTGTTTAAGCTGCGGATGACCCATGCATAGAACACTGATGGCATAATAGCCAGGTATCATTTACCAAGTCTGTCACGATGGAGGAATTCTTGGGAGGACAAGTCTCTATAGAAATTGTCTAAATATGACAACGTCCTAATAAAATCTCTCCTGTTAGGGAAAAGAAGTGTTTAACTGGCCCCATATGTTTTCCAGGGGACCTCTTTCTCCCTCTGTCACTTCCCCCAGCCAGTTTATATTTTTTGTGATGAAAAGGAAAAAAAAAACAACATGATTTTAGGGAGGGTCTAAATATGAAGCATTCCTTCTTCTGATTCATCCTAATGTGATTGTGTGGAGATATTAGGGAGATTTTTCTGGTTTTATCTGTCACTTGGAATTCCTCCATTAATGGAGTCTCTGAAGACATTTTAGGAATGAATAATATCTTTTATCTGGTTGGAATATGCATGGGATTCCCATCAAATCTGTCCTCATGTGACTCTGAGTAGACAGCCAGTAAGATTTCCTCTTTCAAGTCTCTGTCAGGAATAAATACTCAGTTCTTCAGTAGTGCCCAGATGAAAACCTGATTGTGGCTGCTCTGCTCTGAAAGCAGACTGTGGCCCAGCTGTTCTGTGGTTTATGAATTTTTTAGCAAGGCTGGGGCTGGTCGCTGAAGCAGCGTTGGCTGAGTTTGGGCATACACTGGGGGTTTGATTACTTCAAGCAGGCGTTAGAAAAACCTGGCAGTGTTTTCTGGGTTTCCCCTCTGAGGCTTGGAGATTTGTTCAACTTTTGTTCAAAGCCAAGCTCAGAAAATGGAAAATGGGAGAAGCCACTAAGTCCATAAAATTGAGGCTGGTCCAGTCCTCATGATGCTCCTGTACACGGCGTGGCCAGGGAGCCCAGGTCAGCACCCATCTGGAGAGGAATGCTAGAATGGGGCTACTCTGAAAGTCTTCTTCTCAGTGGATAAACAGTATCTGGGGTCCTGCCTCTAGCAAAGTCTTACTCTCTCTGTCAAATCTCACTTCAGGTGTGCTGCGGGAAGGAGCAGGGAGAATCAGAGTTTGGGTCCTGGGGGAGTGTATTAGTCCATTTTTGTTGTTATAACAAAGTACACTGAACTGGGTGATTTATAAAGAAAATGAAATTTATTGCTTATGGTTTCTGAGGCTGGGAAGTCCAAAGTCCATCTGTTGGTGGCGACAGTGACCCAGGGGTCTCACATTGCAAGATGGTGGAAGCAGAGAGAGCAAAAGGCAGACTCTCTTCTTTTAAAGCCCTCAGAACCACACCCCTGACCACCATTTTTAATCCATTCACTATTGCACGATCCTACAATCCAATGACCTCTTCAAGGCTCCACCTTTTGATTACAATAATAGGATTTCCCACCCTCTTAACAGTCACAGTTTCTAATACATAAAAGTTTCTGATGCATAAAACTTGGGGGACACAATTCAAGCTTCAGGGAGTTTTGGGGAGACATAATTCAATCCACTACAGGGAGACAGTGAAGGCTTAGCAGGTGAGAGAAAGCGGCACTTCAGAAACCTGAAGTTACCCAGACAGTCTTTGGTGCAACTTTTTCTGCTCTGTATTTCACCTCCTTGACAAGGCCTCTGAGGCTGGAAGTCATATTTTGCATCTTGCCTTAGCTTATTCAGTCTAGTGAGTTTTGACATTGGAGCAAAGGAAAATACCCATTGGCTAGGTGTCCCTACTGTCCACTGGACACTGGGAAAGTGTACTAGGAACCAGGAATGAAGATAAATTCTTCCCGTTGGGGGGGGGAGCTCTGACACTGGGGTCTATGTAAAACAAAGTGAAATGAAGATAACTTTTTCCTCAATCCAGTGGCAATTGGGGAAATAATTGATATATGTGATCATGTAGATGCTCAAAATAGACCATCCCCATTAAATGACCCCTCATGCCTGGCTGAGTCTGACCCTCTGCATCAGATGCTGTCCACCCTGATCTGGGGGAGATTTAACATGTGCCTGGAGCCCACTCCAGACAGAGTGAATTAGCATCTCAGGGGTGAGGCCTGGACACTGACGCCAAAGCTCCCCAAGTGAATCTAATGGGCACCAAGGCTAATAAGCATTGGTCACACTATTCCAATCAGTGACATATTGCAGTTGCCAAATCTTCATTTTGTGTAGGGAGGCCAGGGTGCAGATGCAGGGATGGGATTGTTCTTTTTCTTGGGTCGTCAGGAAAGGCCTCACTGATGGGGTAACATTTGAGCATGTGAAGGAAGTCGAGGGTAAGCGATGGGGTGGGGGAATGAGGAAGAGCATCCCAGGCAGTTTTGTGCCCACCCTACAACAGCAGGTCAGTTTCTGAAGGTGGGTGGGTGGCTGGGAGACAGGAGAGGTGTAATGGTGTTGACCTTGCTACCATCGCACTGGTTCAGGTAGAATTAGGTCCTTTTAATGCTTCATCTGTGCAGAAAACACCCATTGGTCAGAAATATGCTGAATTTTATAATAATTATTAAATTAATTAACATGAAATTAGAACTAGAGTTTAGTTTAAACAGGGTGAGATTTCGTAGAGTCCGGCCCTACAGGCTCATTTAAAAGACAAGAAAAGAAACTGCACAAGAGAAGGGAAAACAGGTTGCTGGTATGGAAAGGGAGAGGGTGATGTGGTCCCATATCAGTCTGGCTTTGATCTGTGCATGATAGAAGCCTGGGGAAGGAGCCCCTGGGCAGGTCACGGTTATGCTTTTGAAGGTGACCAGTGGCACTGATGTACCCCAAGTGTGACTGCTTCATCGCCCTATGCCTAATTAGGTAAGCAAGGCACTCACAGTGGAGATTATTTCATTTATTAGGTTCGAATGAAACCTGTGGGAATTGGTAAGATGTGATCTTAAATTAACATACTTCCTGCAGCACCTGTGATGTGGTATTATCAGAATTAATTAAACAGTCTGAAATCGCAAAGTGCGGTGTCAGGCTGGGATAACCAGATGCCTGAGAGCCTGCGTGCCGGGCTGGGTCTCCAAGCGCTTGAGCGGTGTTTGTCTCTCCCTCTCTCCACATCCTGACGGCTCTCGTCGTGGAGCCTTTGAAGCTTCTGTAGACATGGTGGGGGATTCTATGGGGATGCATATAAACAAGTAAACCACTGTTGCTCATATTTTAACACTTTTCTGACTATTGCCTGGACGCCAACGATTTTCTGAAGGGGTAGATGGAAAGCCTCAGAGAGCTGGCTTTGTTTTTCTCTCCTCTGAGGCTTCTATCAGTTTTAAGTTACTCAGTGGAACAATAGGAGTCCATCTTTTAAAGTCTCTTTCTCCCCATCTGCTTGCAAAAAACACTGTTACCCAGATGAAATGCGTGTGCATGTGTGTGTGTGTGTGGGTGTGTGTGTGTGTGGCTGTGTGTAAGCTCATGTGCAGTTCTTTCTTGGTGGTCATGCTGATTAGTAACATGTAGATTTCAACTGATCAGCAAAATTTGTTACTAAGGTTTTTTGTGTTTTGTTTTATAAGCCAGTTTCCATTCCAATTTATTGGCTAAAATGCAGCTTTCATTGTTGTAGGCATTTTTCATGAGAAAAGTCTCCTCTATACTTAACTAGTGAGTCTGATACATTTCAGCAGCAAGAAAAGGGCTGGGCCAAGGATCCACTGCTTCGTGACAATAGTATGCAGAGAAGGACTGGTTTAGAAGCCCCACTGTAGTTAGTTTCCTAGATGCACTCCTGAGCAAAGGGAAGTCTATTGCACCTGGTGGGTTGTAGAAGAACCACAGGCAGAACAGTGAGGGCAGAAGACCGTGAAAACAGCTACTGCTTGACGCATTGAAAAGCTGCTCACTTTTCATGACCCAAATTTCTAAACAACCCCTCTCAGGTACATTAACTTGTTTTTCCCTTTCTGACTCTGAACACCTTCACACTGCTAAGGTGGTTGTTTTCTCTTTGCATTGCAGTTAGTTTTCTCCTCACTGGATTATGCTCTTCTTGAACATCATGTCTTATTTATGCTTATAATTCTATCCCTGAATCTGGGACTGTCTTTGGATCACGTGCTTGATGAGGGCTGTTATGTTTTCCAAAAAGGAAAGTAGTTGAAGAAGGGATGATGTGGAGGGATGAAAAGGACAACTAGTTCAAGGTCACTATCTAGCCCTGAGTGGGACAAGGAGGCACAAGGTTTTTTGGCTCTTTTCTCTCCACCATGCTGCCTACAAATATGCAGAACCATAGTACCCTGAGAGCTTTTTTCAGGAGTGTTATCTTCCTAATTGGTTGGCCCATACAATATTTTATGTCACTTTACTTGTGAAAGATTGAGAAAGTCTTGGCTTACATTAATGATGAAAGTGGAGTTAATTTTTTTCTGTGTAGCATTGTCTGACAAAGGGCATGGGGATTGGACATCTACCTATTATATTCTCTTTCTTATGCTGATCTTCATAGAGCCGCTCACCAAAGACCCCATACAATTAGTTGGTGTCTCTAGATGAAGGCCTTGTGCCTTATCCAAATTTGTCCTTTTCTCTTCCTTTCAAAATGGACCAGGCCTGGATGTTGCTCCCTGAGCACCCTGCCCTCTGCTGATTAACTGTCCATGTCCTTCTGGTTCCACAGATGCAGGTTTATATGCTCTGTTATCAGGACTGTTGCTCTCTGAGTGCTGTGGGCTTGGATGGGGCACCTCAGAACTCTTCTGGAGCCTTCTGACAACAATTTTTAGGCACATTAATTACCATCAGAGGGACTCTGGGCTATCAGTGGTCGAAGTCCAATCAGAAAAAATTGAAGGTCAGAGTGTGCTGTGGGTCAAATGTGTCCCATAAAAGTTCATGTGCGGGGAACTTGATCCACATGGTAACAGTGTGAAGAAGGTGGAAAATCCAATTATGGTATTTGAAAGCTGGGGCCTTTAAGAGGTGATTGGTTCCTGAGGACTGTGCTCTTGTGAATGGATTGATCCATTTGTGGAGTAATCAGTTGATGATTTAATGGTTGGCTATGGGCTTGGTTCTGACGGCTTTATAAGGAGAGCGAATGAGAAAGTTAACTCTCTCTCTGGCTCAGCCCAATCTCTCCATGTGACATGCTGATCGCCATGGAACTCCGTAGAGAGTTCCCACCCAGAAGATGTTCCTCACCAGACGTGTTCCCTGGACTTTGGACTTCCTAGCCTCTGAAAGTGTGAGAAATAAATTTAATTCCTTTATAAATTACTCAGTTTCAGGTATTCTAAGCAACAGAAATGGACTAACACAAAGTGGTCCTAAGACCTTATAATAGAATTGTAGAGCTAGAAGATGACAGAAATTGTCTGTGCAACCTTTTTTTTTTTCACAGATATAGAAACTGGTGCCCAGAGATGAAAGTCACATAGCAAAGGGCAGTGTCAGGTCCAGAATCAAGCTTTCTGACTCTAGCTGACTACTTTCTCCACCATATGCATCAAAGCATGTCTTTTGTTTCTTAGTGCCCGATAGGTCCCCTAACCCCTCACTTCTGTGCGAAAGAAATTCACCCCCCAATTAAAAAAAACATAATATAAATGTAAATATTCACTTAATAAATATGCATAGCAATTAAATATACATTTATTTTAAATACATGTGTTAATTATACATGTTACATCAGATCACAATTAAGTCAACAGAAAGTGATGATTTGCATATAATCAAGCTTGTATATTAATCAGTTGTCAATCTTGAATGCCATTTTTCTTCAGATGGCACCTTGCATGGAGGCATAAGAGAGCCAGAGATTTGAAGCAAGTAACCAACCTACGGATTTGAAAGTGTTCTTCTTTGTTCCTCTGGGCTACTTATTTTCCCTCATTGGCCTCCTGGGACTCCACTTTTAGTCCTTCAGGGAGTTCTGGGTGTTCTTGGCCTTTGCTTCTAGGAGAGAAAGATCTTTCGAAGGTGGGGAGAAGTTTCTCTTGCCTGGAAGCAAATGTCTCTAAAGTTTCTCACTCTGTTCTAAGGGACTTTCTAGGCAGTGCAGGCTGTTGGCTAGGTTACAAATGCCCCCGGAGGTGCATCAGCTGTTATGGAGGGTAAGGAGGAGTGAATGTTTCAACTGGAAAGAACTTTATGAAAATTATCTAACCCAAATCCCTCACTTGACAGATAAAGAAACCGAGGCCCAGAGATGTTAAGTCTCTCCTGCAGGAACCCTACTCATCCTTCATGGCCTTCTGAATTTCCAGCTTCTTCATGAAGTCCTCCCATCATTCTGCCTCTGCCGTCCTGCTCCTCTCTTACATGCCTGTGTGCAATGAAGTTACTTACAAAGGTACTATCAAAACTTCTGTGAGGTCCTTAGAGGAGTCAGAATCAGAGAGACAGAAATTAGAACAGTGGTTGCCAGTGTGCATGGGAGGGGGTGGGTGGGGGTGGTGGTTAGGGGAGGGAGGGTGAAAAGACTGAGAGAGAGACAGAGAGAATGATTAAGGTACTGCCTATGTGGAGGGTTTGTCTGATTATAGTTTGCTCATTTCAATGAATTTTTTTCTAATTCTTCTGTAACCTCCAGAGTGCCTGGCACACATGAGGTGCTCAATACATATAGAAATGAAAAGGTTGTTGATTGAAAGGGTGTAAATTCATTTTGAAAATATATGGAAATGTCTCTTCTTTATGGATACGGTTTAAAGCACCTAAGTGCATTTGTCTCAGAAAACGAGTAAATCGTTTCTTGGGAGGGCAGAGGGGACAAAGAGTGGACCTGTTACTTTACCACTAGACTATACTCTTTCCTTATGCTGGGCCTGGTTCCAAAAGTAATTAATCAACAAGGACGATTTTTTTTGTCCCCTTGTCCTTTGGTCTGTGGTATGAAAAATGTTATTTCAGCTAGAGGAATTGTGATCACTTAGTATTTCCTCTATGTTTGGTCCCTGGTCTTGTAAGACAGCAGGAATTGGTTTTTCATTTGATTTCTTGATTGATTAAAGTAAGACATGTCCCACTTTTACATTATTCTAGTGGAAATTTCCACTTCTGCCTGACCATCTCTACTCTCAGATGAAACATTTTTTACTAAAAAGCATTCATTTTTAAAAAGTATATTAGTAGATTACGAAGAAGGATGAACATGTTATAAAACAACTCAGGAGATGGTGATTTCAATCCTTTAGAGCAACATTGCAATGTTGCAGTGACCTAAGGCATCACTACTTTCTGCCATATGGAAAATCTACAGGAGAAATATGTTGATTTTTGAAATATTTATGGCCCATTTACCATATGCAGGGTAATAAACCAGGCAACATGATATAGATCAGACATAGGTTCTTTCTTCAAGAGTTTGTAGTCTACTGAGAAAACTGAAACAGGGTGCTTGAAGGTCTTGCTGTCTCTCTAGGAAAATTATTTGTATTCATTTATTTGTTCAACATAACTTTATTGTGCACCTGCTATGAGGGATACAGTGGTGAATCAGCCAGCTAGGGACCCTGTCCTCATGTTGCATACTTGGTAGTAGGTTGTCAACATGAGGCTGGGTCCACAGGCCAAGAGTGCAGAGTAAGCCCATGCTTTGACCCATCCTCATAACAATTATATGTTTACACATAACAATTGTATGTAAACTACAAAAGCCAAAACCAAAAGACAGAGCTCATCTCAAAAACAAGACAAACAATAGCACAGCTGTCTAAGGAGGTGAGTAGAGGTGAATGAAACCCATGCCTGCTGGGTTCCAGGTTGAGAAGCACACAGTGGTGGTTGGGAGTTTGGCTGCAGCCCGGACTAAGAGTGCTCAGCGGATGGATGGTAGATTGGATCAGGTTTACTGCTTGAAGCTGAAGGCAAGGGTGTAGTTCCCTCTACTCCAACACCCACTTGTGAAAGAAGGCTAGGGAAAAAAAGCCATCTGCTGCTGATCCAGGACTATAGCTTAAAAGGATCTGCAAACCTAGGGAAGATAGCGAGCTAAGACAGAGCCTTTATATTCTGGACTAAATCAAGCTGTTATTAGGCTGATGTTTGTGCCTGTGATACCCCTAAATCATTGAGGGGCAGGAACCTCAAACTCTTTTATTAAACCAGGCTCTGGACTGTGGCTGTAGGAGGCCAGAAAACACAGAAATGGGTGAAATCACAGGATGGGAGTGAGGACAAAGCAATTACAAAAATTTTCTCTTAAAGAAGCCTCAAAAGCAAAACTGCAAATCACATGAAGAAATAAAAGCTAAGGAAGATAGCCAACAAAATTAACAATCATAAACTTAACTCATTTAAATAAAATTAACTCTTCATTATAGCCTGGATAACTCTTCAAATATTTTTAGAAAGCTTAAATTAAATATAAGAAGAATAGGCAGAAACAAAACCTGTTGAACACAAAAAAGAATCAATTCCAAAGTTAGAAGTAGATCTTGGAAATTAAAATATTATCATCATAATAAGACACTCAATAGTTGAGATAAACTATAAGACAGATGATGGAAGAATAAGTGTATTGGAAGCCAATACAGAGGTGGTCACTTAGAATCTAGCAAAGAGAAATAAAAAGTTGATATTAAAACAAAGCAAAGCACTGAAGAGACAGACATGAAGAATGGGTTGAGAAGCTTAACATATATCTAAAAGGAGTTCCAGAAGAAAAGAATGGAAAGCATGGTGAAGAAGTGATATTTAAAGAGACAATAGCTAATAATTTCCAGTACTGAATAAAGACAGTTCTCAAATCAAAATACACTCCGAGAACTGTGCTACACAAATAAATACAAACCCACATTTAGATACATTCTGTTCAATTTGCAGAACATCAAAGAGTTAAGGAAAATTTTAGAAAGTATGAGAAAGAAAAGAAAAATTAAATTTAAAGGAAGGATAATCAGACTAAAGGAACCTTTCTCAATAGGAAGATTAGCTGCCAGAGGATGCATATCCAAAATGCTTGTTGAAAATATCTTTCCTTCTATAATTTTATATACAGTTAAAATATCATTCAAAGTGAAAATAAAACAAGGACATTTTCAGATATACAAAGGCTCAGGAAACTTAATAGTTATGGAAATATTAAAGGTTGTATTTTATCAAGACAAGAAGTAAACCAGATGAAAGATATAATAACATGGAAGAAACATTTATTGATGCAGAAATTAATAAAATATATAGGCAAATTTACTTAACTATTGGCAAAACCAAAATCCTTATTTTGTGTGTGTGTGTTTAAAACAGGTCAAAATAGAATATTACACAAGAATTAAATATGAGAATGTTTCAATGGGCAGTGAGCAAGCTAAGGTCTGTGTGTTTGGGAAGTGGATAGAAATTGGTTAGAAAATTTTATAGTTATAGGTGAATTTAGAATAAAAACCAAATAAAAAAACCCCAATATCCAGATGTTAATCTAAAGTGAAGCCATACAGAGATGGGAAAAAAGTATACACCAGGCAAACACTAACTGAAGGAAATCTTGTATAGCAATATGAATAACAGACAAAGTAAAATTTAAGAAGAAAGCGTAATAGGTATAATCATGGACACTGCAGAATAAAAGGAACAAGCAACCAAGAAGTCATAATAATCATAAATGTGTGTTATCTAACAATATAGTCTGAAAATACATGAAACAAAATCTAACAGAATTATAAAAAGTTTGATAAATCTACAATTATTATGAGAGATTTCTACGCAGCTTATTATACATTATCCATTGAGTATACAATAGAAACATGAATATCAAAAATTTGAATAACAAATTTATGCTCAAGAAAGAGAATATACATTGTTTTCAAGTACAAATCAAGCATTTACAAAAATTGACTGTGTTCTAGATTTCTAAGGAACTCCCAACAAACTTTAAGAATGGATGTCACTCAGATCATGTTCTCTGATCTAAATTAAATTAAATTAGGAATTATATAAACAGTAAAGACAGCGACACTGAAATTCACTCTTAATAACTGATGTTTCAAAGAGGCAATTATAATGACAGTAAAAACATTCAGGGTACTTCAAAAAGTTTATGGAAAGATTCATATTGTCTTTTAATTCTATTTTTCCACAAACTTTTTGAAGTTCTCATGTATATGAAGGACAAGGAAAGTACTACATGTGACATTTGTGGGCTATAGCAATATTTTCATATAGAGGTAAATCTAGAGCTTTAAAAACATTTATTAGCCACCAAGAAGTATTGAAAATAAATGATAAACTCTAGAAGCTAAAGAACAAGAGACTAAACCTAAAGAAAGTAGGGTGAATGATATAATACAGAAGAGAGCATGAATTGATGCTAACTTGGAAATAAAGGAGATCATCAACAAAATCAAATGATTTATTTGAAGAGAGGACTCAAGCTCAATGATACCTACAAATCTTTTACAAAACTCTTCTGATAAAGAAAGATAAAAATGCATAAATACTACTAATAAGTTTAAAATAAAAAAAATACTGTGAATAACTATATGGTAGTAAATTATAGACTTAGAAGACTGGATAATTAAAAAAATATAAATAAAATTTTATTTAAAAGGTAGTATAAAACTCAAGTAAACCAATAACCATTATGAGTATCTCCTCTTAACAGGTATAAGGCTCATATAGTTTCAGAGGTGTATTTTAGCATGTCTTTAAGGGCTGGATGATCTTTATATTATTCAAAATGTCAATTGATAATAAAAGAGGGAATTCTACTGAATGCATTTGGAACTCATCAATAGCAAAAATGGGCAAGGACATCACAAGGAAAACAACTGTGGAATTGTAGACCATTTTAATAGTAACATAGAAGCATTTTTTCCAAATTGGATTTAACAGAATCTTTTTATTTTTGGCCCCAAAAGTATCTGCTTCTGGGCAGAAGTGGCTGCCCTCTGCTCCTACCTAAGACCCCAGGCATGCTCTCTTGCCTGCTTCTGGGTGGAGGGAGCTACACCCTCCCAGAATCTTTTATAAAATAATGCGTTATGACTAATTAAGGTTTTTCATTGGTATGAAAATAAATTAATCATAAGAATATCTATTAATGTGACATACTGTATTATCAAATAAAAGGAGAAAAGGCATTTAATCTGCTCCATACATACAGAAAAATTGTTAATTCAATACTAATTTATGATAAGAATTCTAAAAAAATTAGAAAAAGAGGGAACCCTCATTAATCTCATAAAGACTATCTTTAAAATACTCACAGCACTAATATTTAATGGTAAAACTTTAGAAATATCTCACAAATATTAAAGTTAGAAACAAGGCAATGATGTGCACTCTCTAGCTTTTATCAACATTGTACTGGAGTCACAGCCAATGCAATAAAACAAGAAAAGAAAGAAAAAAAGATATAAGAACTGAAAGAAAGAAATAAAACTGTCTTATTTTCAGGCAACATGATTGCCTGAATTGAAAAGTCAAGACAATATGCAGACAACTTTTTGAAATAATAGGAGAATTAAGCAAAGTTATTGAATCACAAATCAATACACAAAATCAGTAGTGTTTCTAAGATCCATCTTTTCCTGAGCTTTCATAGAGCTCAGATATTATGACTTCCTTTAAAGGCAATGTAGAAGCAAGTAAGTGCTGTAAACTTAAACATGTACTAGAAGAAGCAGTTCTAGAGTAAAGGGCAAAAGTCAAACCATCAGAAGAGGCCATGTGTTGCAGAGATCATCAAGTACTAGTATCAATTACAAAATATAATAGAAAAAAGCTCCCAGTTACAAAATCAGCAACATCAATGAGCTAGGAATATACATCATAAAAAAAAGACTTTTATGAAGAATTTTACCAAACATTATTTAAGGACGTAAAAGACCCGAATAAATGTAGAATTATGCATGTTTGTGAATAGGAAGGTTTAATATCATAAATATCTTAATTTATTCCTAATTAATTTACAAATTCAATGCTATTAAAAAAGCCATTCTGTCAGGATTTTTTGGAAAAATGAAACTTGACAATCTGATTCTGAAATTCATAAGGGAAAGTGAAACCCTACAATTAGCAAAGACAATTTAAAAAGAATAAAGTAGGGAGACATGGCCTATCAGATATTAAGAATAAATGGATCAGTGGAGTAGAATAGAGAACTCAGAACAGACTCACACACATATACAGCAGTCACATACATATACTCTTATCTATGTAGGATATGTACCAGGACCCCCCGTGGACGCTGTAAACTACAGATAGCACCAAATACTATATGTATGAAGGTACTTCAAAAACTTCATGGAGAAATGGGATTGAAAGATAATATGAATCTTTCTGTGAATTTTTTGAAGTGTCCTTGTACTACGTTTTTTCTTATATGTACATACTGTACAGTGTGGATATGCTGGACAAAGGATGATTCACATCCTGGTGGGACAGAGCTGCGTGGTGAGAGATTCCATTATGCTACTCAGAATGTTGCACAACTTAAAACTTATGAATTGTTTATTTCTGGAATTCTCCATTTAATATTTTTATCATAACTGAAACTGCACAAAGCAAAAGTGGGGTGCTTGGGGGGACTACTGTAGATACTTCACAAGTAACAGACGTGTTATTTGAAATCACTAGGGAAAGATACTCAGATAATGATATCAATGTGAGTGGTTATCCATACTGTAAAAAGTAAAATTAAATCTCTATCTTATTCTGTATACAAAAAAAAAAAAAAAAAAGTGAAAAGTGAATCCTAAAAATTTTAGAAGAAAATATTTGACAATATCTTGAGGTTTGGAAGTGTGACTTAAACTTGACACAAAGGTACAGATTATAAATAAATACTTGGTAATTTGATACATATATAACATATATACAAATACACATGTGCATACAGGTACATATGGGTATGTGTGTCCTTTTGAACAGTGACTTATATAATGAATACATTGAGAACTTAAGCGGCAGACTAGAAGAAGGTATTTTCAACAAATGAAGTTGTTGAGGAATTTGCATCCTTTGAAAAAGAAGTAAAAGATTATGACACTTTGGATCTGGATGCCTAGGTTTGAATCTTAGTTCCATACTTATTAACTATGTGTGAGCTTAGGCAAGTTATTTAACCTCTCTTAACCTCAATTTCTTCATTTTTAAAAAACAGGGTTAATGATTTTGACTGTGTTGTGAGGTTGTTATGAGGATTAAATCAGTTAAAATGTGTGAAGCCCTAAGAATAATGTCTTGCATTTATTAAGCACCCTAAAAATATTAACCATTATTACTGATATTATCCAGAATATATAAAAATTACTCTAAGTCAATAAGACTAACAATCCAAAAGAAAAAGAGAAATGGATATAAATGAAGAACAGAGGAATTATGTATGGCTAATAAACATATAGAAAGATGCTCAATGTGACTAGTAATTACAAAAATGCAAACTATAGCAATAGTGAGGTGTAAGTTTAAACCCATAAGACAAAAATCTAGAAGTCAGAAATTGTAAGGATGTGGAACCGTGTGAACTCTAACACATTGCTGGTGTGAGTGTAAATTTTCAAAACTGGTGTCATTAATTGAGAGTCATTTGGTTATATTTAGTAAATTTGAAAATACTCATATCTTACAACTCTAAGCTTCCATTGCTGAGAATGTGCTACAGAGAACTTCTTACAAAGGACATGTATGTGAGAAGACTTACCGTTACACTCTGTGTAACAGTGAAGAACTAGATACAACATAAATATCCATCAAGAGGAGAACAAATCAATAAATTGTTGCGTATTTATAAAATAAACACAGAATTCTTTACTAAAATGAAATAGTACTACATTTATCTCATGAATAAATATCAAAGCTTAAAGATGGATTAAAAACATCAAGTTAAAGAATGACATTAAAGAATAGCTTAAATATTATTTATATGAAAATTTAAAACATGCAAAACAATGTTATATATTATTTTTGGATATGTACATAAGTAGTAAAAGTAAGAAAGAATTTTTGAGAATGATAAACACCAAATTTAAGATATTGGTTTTCTCTGAGGAGGGCAAGAAAGAAATATTTGGATATGGGTGTGCAGGCAGTTAGAAGTAGGTTGATAATTTTTTATCTCTTTGAAATAAATTAAAAACTTCTGAAACAGATAAGTGTAAATGTTTGTTCAAACTGGGGGGAAGTGAGAACTGTGTCATTGTTCTCCATGCTTTTCTGTGTGTTTGAAATATCTCATAAGGTTAAAAAATAATATTTGAAATTCACATAAAATATGTGTACATGCACATTTGTTTTTAAAGATGCTTCTTTAAAATTCATAGCAAACTAAAGTCTAAATGACACAGACAGGTATGTTAGAGTTTGATATCTTTACATTAATATTATGTTGAGCTCATATGGAATTTCACATGATTCAGAATAAAGCTAACTACTAAGCTATCTAAGCACTTTTCCTTTCTCTTAGTCATGATTCCTTTAAAAATAATTAGCCAATCTCACTGACCAGGTTGATCACAAACTGAAAGAAAGTGTATTTGCTTTTTGATGCTGCCCAGACCTCAGGAGCTGAGCCATAAGCACATTATGTTGTCTTTCCAGGAGATCAAGTTGAACAAAGGATTATAAACTTGCTGTATTTTATGAAGGGAGCTGGGGTAAGTGAAAATCGGTTCAGGTAACCTGAGAAAGAGGGATGGTCTGGTGCAGGGACGGGAACACTGTGCTAGCATCAGGAGTCACCAGGTCTGGTCCCATCTTGGCTCCTTCCAATGTTCTCATTTCTCTTTTATGAATGGGGGTGGGCCATGTGGTCTCAAAGTCCCCTGAAGCCCTTAAATTCTGTAATTCCACCAGCATAGCACGTGCTCTTCTTTGTGCCATTTTCAAAAGGAGACATAATTTGGTACAATTATATGCCCACCTTTAGTAGTATATTTAATGTTCAGTGTATTGACCTTTTTCCTTAAGACTTTTCTCACTTCAGTCTGCTGTTCAGTGTGCCCTCAACCCAGCACACGTACGAAGGCACTTCAAAAAGTTTGTGGAAAAATAGAGTTAAAAGATAATATGAATCTTTCCATGAACTTTTTGAAGTTCCCTCATATGTGATTCATTAAACTTAGCTGCACGTGTGATTTGCCCTTGAGTGACCTTGGTGTTCTTATAACCTTCAGTTTTCTTGTGGGGTGGGTAAGAGTTGGTGTGACCTTAAAAAAATGGCTGCCAAGTGCACCTGCATTAGCTCTCTAACTACTTGGTTTTCAGTGAGCTAGGATGTAAATTATGTGCATTTTTGAGAACTTAGCTCTATAAATAGACCCCAACCTATCTTACAACCAAAGGTATTTTAGGATAAATGAAGTACATCTCTGAAATTGTTAAAGAGGCTCCCCCTCTATAATAAAAACTAAAAATAAAACCCGTCTAACCCAACATTAAGGTTACATTAGAAATGGGCTGACATGCCTAAAATTATATATATACATAGATATATTGATGATGGTGATGATGACCCTTTGTTCTGAGCTATTAGAAGTAAATGGCATATAAAGTAATTAAAATAACAGAATTCTGGGAAATGGTGGAATGAGAAATTAAAAGCTGTGATACAGTTTTACATTCTGGTGGAAATCCATTGATCATAATTAGCACATAAGCTAAATCAGAATAAATGGGTAGATTCTAAAGTACAAGCGTAATATCATAGGTTATGGATAATGTCTTTTCTTTTTGTTTAATGGATATATGATTGGTCTCAAATGCTGTTCAACTGGTAATGGAGATGGGTTTCCCTTAAAAGCCCCTCTTCTAAGCTTTCATAGCACTAAGACATTACGGTTTTCTTCAATTGTGATGTAGACGCAATGTACGTGCTGTCGACTTAAACAGGTACCAGAACAGACAGCTCCAGGGTGAGGGGCAAAGGTCAAGCAATCAGAAGTGGTCATCTATTCTAGAGATCATCAAACGGGCATGCCGTCAATGGACTCAGGCGAGAATGTTAGAAATGAATCAGCTCAGCTCTCAGTGTTTAGCCAGGCTGATTATATACGCCCAGGAATGTGAGCATGAGATGACAGGCCTGGGAAACTAAAGTAATAGGAGTCCATTCCCTACAAAGGCCAGGAAGACAGATCAATTTGCAATATTCTTTTCTGCACTCATGCAACAAAGCAGAAACATGAAAGCAGAACATTAAGGGATGCTCCCTATGAACTGGACGAATCAATAAACATCAGTGGTAAAGAAAAAAGTTTCTCATTCTCTTGAGTACCCCGAGGGCTCTTCCATCTCTGGGAAGTGATGAGTGTGGTGGCCTCTGTCATGTTCCCTTCACCTACATGGTGTCACCTCCTGCGTCTCAAGGTGAACACTGCTAAGCATTGCGGAAGGAGGATTTTGTGGGAGCATTTAAGGAAATGACTGCCTCTTGTTAGAAAGAGATGGGCTGTGCTGGCCAGAGGGCAGATGGACAATTGTGTCTGTGGCGTCAGGGGAAACGTGTTGAAGGCAGGGTCAAAAAAGAGTAAAATAGCGGGTCTCCCTTGCCCCCTATCTATACTAAAAGTACCAGGTGAGTGTTTTTGACTGTCAAGATTGAAGGGCTGCATAATATTGAGGGTTTTCTTCATTTTCCTGAACTTGAGTCATCAATGGAGAGCTGGAAAAGTAGTCAGCAGACAAAGAATAGCCAGGAAGCAATTGAGAGACAGAAGAATATGCTTAGGTCTAAGACAGACTATTAACAACATCATTGCAGTCTAGGCTTAATGTGACAGAAACGCGGATTTCAATGCACGTGCGAGCACATACAAGCAGTTGCTTGCATGTGTGTATGTGTGCATGTGTGCATGCATGCATGTACATATATAGGCATGCAAAGAAATAGGACAATTGAGAAAGGGACTGGCAGGTTAAGCACTTTCTGAAACTTATGAGACTGTCAGACCAATTCTTTTCTCTTCTAAATCATTTCCCGTAAAACAAGGAGATGATTATCTGACTGCTAGAGGGAAGCAGGGGTATTATATTTCATTTGGGGGGAATGTAGATTTATGGCAGATGGGAGAATTTTTTTTTAAACCAACAGCCCAACAACGGCAGAGTTCATAGCATGAGTTAAAGTGCTTGCCTATGTTTTGTGTTTTAAGCTGATGAGATTTGCACCCATTTGTAGTGGTTTTGGGGGCTGTGCCATTGGAGGGATTCTTGCTCAAGGAGTACAAGGAAAAAGAGACCATCTTGTACTTGTTCAACAAAGGTGGTGTTTTCCCAGTACTTGCCTAAGGTATTCTGCAATTAGAGACATCTGCATGTTGGGAAGATGGTTAAAATGGATTTTGCAAAGGCAGAGGAGATGAATTCATTGACTAGTAGTAACAGTGCATCTATTTTACATAATGAAATGTGCCAAGAACTGGGATGGAACAATAAGATGGCAGGCTTCTGCCTTCAGGAAACTCACAGTCAGTGGTAATGTGGGCAAGTAACCAGATTGCACCATTGTAAGGTGCTATTTCCCAGTAGAGGCCCATACCAAGCGCCATGGGTGTACAGAGGAGGAAGGGCTAAGCTCTCCTGGGTGATCAGGGGGAGCAGTCTTGAAGAAGCAATCGCTGGGCAGTGGGGAAATTCTGGAGAAGTGGAACAGCAGGGAGGCCCGGAAGGGTACCGTGAATCTGAGGATCTGTAAGTGGCTTGGGTAGCCTGGGTTGTGAGTGCACTTTTTGGATAAGGCCTGAAGCAAAAGAGGGGATGAATTCAGTTTTGGGATAAATTGAATTTAAATTTTGATAGAGGAAGAAAACTGACATGAGAGTTTAGAAGGGGAGAAAATTTCTTTTGTTGGGGAAATTAAGCTTTCTGACTAAAAGAAAAAGTACCCATCACTCTTTTTTTTTTTTTTTTTTAATCTAGATGAGACAGGTGCCTTTTAATACAATTTCCATCCATAAGATGAGAATCATAAAAATGGACATCTTCTCCAGGTTAGTAACCCCTCTTCCCTCAACAGTCTTCATGGTGAAATAGAGGGTTTTCCGACCTCTCCTCGTCTTGGCCTATCCCCTGTGGAACTCATCTGGTTTATTAGGGTTCCACTCAAGGCGTGACACCGAGAGCTAGTGTGTTCCCAAAGTGTGGTCTGGTTGTCAGTGGGGGCAGGGCACAAACTCGCCCCACATCATGTTATCTGCACATTCTGGATTACTCTCATGTTAATAGCCAAGTTGCAGTTTGCTGATCTTAAACTTTCAGGAATTAAAACTTCCAGGTCTTTTTCATATCAGTGGCTAGAAGCCATTTCCCTGTCTTTCTATACAACTGATGTTTTGGACCCTGATAAAAGCTTAATCTTTCATATTTCAATCAATTTCTGTCTTTTTGAATCCTGATTGTGGTAAAGCACATTGTGTTTAAAAGCCATATTGCATTTAAAAGGGTTGGAAGTAAAAATTAAAAAAAAAAAGAAACCATACAATTTTTCTAACAAACTATGTTAAGGTTCCTGTTATTTTATTTGTCTTAGTTCATATGCAGGAAAAACTACAGCTTTGCAATTATAAAATAGATGAAATTTTGTATTCTGCTTTTAAAAGAACACATCTTAAGTATTTTTCAGATTGTGACAATCTTCAAAATGAAAGTGTAAAATAGTTGCGTAATATTCCATAACATGGTTATGCCATAATATACTGTTCCATCATTCTGTTGTTGGACAATCAGGTGGTTTTCTAGACTTAACCATTATAAAAATGTAGCAACGGGCCGAGCCCGTGGTGCACTTGGGAGAGTGCGGCTCTGGGAGCGTGGCGATGCTCCTGCCGCGGGTTCGGATCCTATATGGGAATGGCCGGTGCACTCACTGGCTGAGTGCTGGTTATGAAAAAGACAAAAAAAAAAAAAAATGTAGCAACAATGATCTTTTTTGCATATTTTCCATTTCTTCTTTTGTATTATTTTCCCAGGATAAATTCCTAGTTAAATTATAGGGGTCAAATTGACTAGGTCAGAGATAAGCTGGTTGTTGAAATGCAATGCCATTGCTTTCTAAAACCCAATGCCACTTCTATGGGAAATGTGACAAACTTTCTAGGTCTTCATCCTCACTAGTTATTGGTTATTGAACCAATCATTACAAATTCAACTCAATGTAATATCATTCCATCCTTATTTCTCCATTTGGTACTACAAATAGGGGAGCACTTGTGGGCTATATAAAGGCAAGAATCTTGCCTGCTGCCATACACCCAGTTTCCAGTGCATAGCAAAGGCTCACAAAATATGATGGAATGCCTTCTGAATTCTGTAACATGTTTCTGATATACCATTTATTAACTTCATTAAAAAATAAGGGATTGGTGTACAATGATTTGTTATTGGTGAATCCTTTAGACTCCGAGTGTTAACTACTTACTTTCTTAAGGGTTTTTAAAAAATCATCATTTAGTAACATTTTATTTTTAAATCATAAGGCATTATAAATGAAATTGCCTAACACCAAGGTCAAGTGTTAGGATTCCCAAACTGGCCAGCCACCACAAACAAACAAACAAACAACAACAAAAAACCATGTTAATAAATGATATTACCTAAACCAATACAATTTACCTGAATTGGAAATGCAAAAAAGCAATTTTCAAATTTTTTATTCTCTAAATTACAGCACACTTTTTAAAAGGACATGACTGTATGATTTGCATGATTTTAGCAGTCCTGCATAATGTTTTTATATGCATTATGAAACCAAGTACTAGGCATATCGTTTAGAGGAAGACAGACCTATTCTTTGTCCTCGGGGAGTAAATAGTCTAGTAGGAAAGACAAACATGAAGCGATCATTACAAAAATGTTGAATTTTTATAGAGAGAGTGCTAGAGGACTGTACTGCAGGCTGGCATAACTATTCTGGGGGGTCATGGAAGGCTTTCTGGAAGAAATAAAATATACTGAGTTCTAAGTATGGCAGGGAGTTGCCTAGTAGTAAGTGGAATGGTAGGGAAGCGGGTAATAGGGAACAGCATGTGCGAAGTGCTGCGCTCTGGTGCCCGAGAGAGCTTACTGCAGGTGAGCAACTGAAAAGCCAGAAGTCAGTATGGTAGGTTGTAAGGAGGGATACAAGCTAAGGCATTAAGAGGGATCCTGGTTTCTACTGGAAGTACAGTGGGAAGCCACTGAGTGTTTTAGGCAAGGGAATATGAGCTGATCAGGTGGACCACGCAAAAGGGAGCAATCTTGTATATCTTGATTTACATTGAACATTGGAGTAACACACACGTGATTCCGTTTGTACAATAAAATGAACAAATGAGTTAAACCCAGAGTTTATTCTTGCCTTCCTAACATGTTTTTCCTTAAACTCATTCAAATTTGTCACCAATATAGGAGGCCCTCATCTGGGCTTTGCACTTGGAAGTCCCAAGCCGGTGGTTTCCGTGTTCCCTGTTGCAGAGGTGCAGAACTGGCTTTACAGGAAAAAGGTGTCCCTCTGTAAAATCAGCCTCTGGATAACATCCCTTGACCCCAGCTAATCCGAGGCTGTGTGCTTTTTTGGAACAACCAGCTCTGTTCTGGGGCCTGGGTCCCACATTCTCAGTGGCAGTTCTACTGCTGGGCCCTGGAAGAAGGCTGCAGCTACAGGGTGCGGAGCAGGGAGGTGTGTGGAAGAGTAATGGGGGCATCTCCTTTCTCTGGTTCTCCAGAAACTTCTCCCACTTGCCCAAGATGAATTTGTATTTACCATCAAGCTGGCTAGCCTGTCTACAGAGATCACACTAGAAGCCAAGTACTTTGTTAATATCTTTTTCCTGAAATCTTCCTCTTTTTTTGAATGTATTTGTTCACATAAATGCTTTGATTGACTTGTCTGGCTAATCCAGCAGATCCTTGATAGCTCCAGAATCCAGGTGCTTACCTGTTAATTGAATAACAACTAGTTATGAATTAGAGGACCTGTTTGTACCTGCATATATAGATTTATACTAAGAACAACTAAAACAACTGCTATTCCCACCCTCCACCCCACTATTAGTTGAGTGTCTACAATGTGCCAGATGCTGTGCTAGATGCCTTGCATGTATTTTCTAATCTTTACAACAACCCTGCAAGGTAGGTGTTCATATTGCTGTCATCTACTGTATCAGTAGGTTCCCAGCAGGAAACAGATGGCTCACTCAAATTAGGATAATTTGCGAAGAGTTTAATAGAGGATCTATTTACAAAAGTGTGGTGAGGCTGAGGAAAATCCCAAACCTAGTGGGCCTGGGGCTAGTAACAGTAGAGCTCCTTTATTACAAGCCTAAGACTGAAGGGGGAAAGGAGAGAGTGCATATGGGGGCCGGGGAGGGCTGTTTGAGGATGCTGTCAATAGGAGTTGAGTCTTTCTGTTAAGGAATAAGGTTGGTCTACAGCAATTCTGCAGTGGAGCAAGGGAAATAAATATTTCAAGGTCACCCTTCTCTCTCCCTCCTATCATCCAGTGGGAAGCCAGAGGACAAGGGAGCTTGTTCATGTGTTCTGTATTGTGCAAGGTGAAGGGTAATGGGGGCGGGGGGAGAAATGGAAAGTATCTAGTACATCTATGAAATGCATTGATGGATTTAGTATTAAGCTCACTGTTGTCCTTTCCTCCCCTAGACATTCTTCATTCTTGGTGATGGTGACTTCCATATTCAGGTATTTAATCCAGCAGCATTTTAAAAAAAATTTTATTTTGTCGATATACAATGTGGTTGATTATTGTGCCCCATTACCGAAACTTCCCTCCCTCCTCCCTCTCCCCCCTCCCACCCAACAATGTCCTTTCTGTTTGCTTGTCATATCAACTTCAAGGAACTGTAGTTGTTATGTCTTCTTCCCCCCCCCGTTTTTTTTTTTTTTTTGTGTGTGTGTGTGTGTGAATTTATTTATTTATTTTTAGCTCCCACCAATAAGTGAGAACATGTGGTATTTCTCTTTCTGTGCCTGACTTGTTTCACCTAATATAATTCTCTCAAGGTCCATCCATGTTGTTGCAAATGGCAGTATTTCATTCGTTTTTATAGCTGAGTACTATTCCATTGTGTAGATGTACCACATTTTCCATATCCACTCATCTGATGATGGACATTTGGGCTGGTTCCAACTCTTGGCTATTGTAAAGAGTGCTGCGATGAACATTGGGGAACAGGTAAACCTTCGACTTGATGATTTCCATTCCTCTGGGTATATTCCCAGCAGTGGGATAGCAGGGTCATATGGCAGATCTATCTGCAATTGTTTGAGGAACCTCCATACCATTTTCCATAGAGGCTGCACCATTTTGCAGTCCCACTAACAATGTATGAGAGTTCCTTTTTCTCCACAACCTCGCCAGCATTTATCGTTCAGAGTCTTTTGGATTTTAGCCATCCTAACTGGGGTTAGATGGTATCTCAGTGTGGTTTTGATTTGCATTTCCTGGATGCTGAGTGATATTGAGCATTTTTTCATAAGTCTGTTGGCCATTTGTATATCTTCCTTAGAGAAATGCCTACTTAGCTCTTTTGCCCATTTTTTAATTGGGTTGCTTGTTTTTTTCTTGTAAAGTTGTTTGAGTTCCTTGTATATTCTGGATATTAATCCTTTGTCAGATGTATATTTTGCAAATATTTTCTCCCACTCTGTTGGTTGTCTTTTAACTCTGTTAATTATTTCTTTTGCTGTGCAGAAGCTCTTTAGTTTGATATAATCCCATTTGTTTATTTTTCGTTTGGTTGCCCGTGCTTTTGGGGTCGTATTCATGAAGTCTGTGTCCAGTCCTATTTCCTGAAGTGTTTCTCCTATGTTTTGTTTAAGAAGTTTTATTGTCTCAGGGTGTATATTTAAATCCTTAAGCCATTTTGACTTGATTTTAGTACATGGTGAGAGGTATGGGTCTAGTTTCATTCTCCTGCATATGGAAATCCAGTTATCCCAGCACCATTGGCTGAAGAGGGAGTCTCTTCCCCAGTGTATAGGCTTGGTGCCTTTGTCAAAGATCAGATGGCAGTAAGGGTTGATTTCTGGATTCTCTATTCTATTCCATTGATCAGTGTGTCTGTTTTTATGCCAGTACCATACTGTTTTGGTCTTTATACCTTTGTAGTATAGTTTAAAGTCAGGTAGTGTTATGCCTCCAGCTTTATTTATTTATCTTTTTTGCTCAGCATTGCTTTGGCTATGCATGGTCTTTTATTATTCCATATAAATGTCTGGATAGTTCTTTCCATTTCTGAGAAAAATGTCATTGGAATTTTGATGGGGATTGCATTGAATTTGTATATCACTTTGAGTAGTATGGACATTTTCACTATGCTGATTCTTTCAATCCAAGAGCGTGGGATATCTTTCCATCTTCTTGGATCCTCTCTAATTTCTCTCAGCAGTGGTTTGTAATTCTCATTATAGAGATTTTGCACATCCTTGGTTAACTCAATTCCTAAGCATTTTATTTTTTTGTTGGCTATTGTAAATGGGCAGGCTTTCTTAATTTCTCTTTCTGCATGTTCACTTTTGGAGAAAAGAAATGCTACTGATTTTTGTGTGTTGATTTTGTATCCTGCTACTGTGCTGAAATCATTTATCAACTCCAAGAGTTTTTTTGTGGAGGCTTTAGGCTGTTCGATATAGAGGATCATGTCATCTGCAACCAGGGACAGTTTGACTTCATCTTTTCCAATCTGGATGCCCTTTATTTCCTTCTCTTCTCTGATTGCTCTGGCTAGTACTTCCAACACTATGCTGAATAGGAGTGGTGAGAGTGGGCATCCTTGTCTAGTTCCTGTTCTTAAAGGAAAAGCTTTCAGCTTTTCCCCATTCGGGAAGATATTGGCAGTGGGTTTATCATATATGGCTTTAATTATGTTGAGATACTTTCCATCTATACCTAACTTACAGAGGGTCTTTGTCATGAATGAGTGCTGAACTTTATCAAATGCTTTTTCAGCATCTATAGAGATGATCATATGGTCCTTGTGTTTGAGTTTATTAATATGGTGTATCACATTTATTGATTTGTGTATGTTGAACCAACCTTGCATCCCTAGGATGAATCCCACTTGATCGTGGTGAATAATTTTACGTATGTGTTACTGTATTGTTTGCTAGTATTTTAGTGAGGATTTTTGCAACTATATTCATTAAGGATATCGGCCTGTAGTTTTCTTTTTTGGTTATATATTTACCTGGTTTTGGTATCAGGATGATGTTTGCTTTATAGAATGAGTTTGGGAGATTTGTGTCTGTTTCAGTCTTTTGGAATAGTTTGTAAAGAATCGGTGTCAATTCCTCTTTGAATGTTTGGTAAAATTCTGCTGTGAATCCATCTGGTCCTGGGCTTCTCTTTGTTGGGAGCCTTCTGATAACAGCTTCAATCTTCTTTATTGTTATTGGTCTGTTCAAATTTTCTACGTCTTCACGGTTCAGTTTTGGGAGCTTGTGTGTGTCCAGAAATTTATCCATTTCCTCCAGATTTTCAAATTTGTTGGCATATAGTTGTTTATAGCAGTCTCGAATGATTCCTTGTATTTCATATGAATCAGTTGTAATATTGCCTTTTTCATTTCTAATTTTTGTTATTTGAATCTTCTCTCTTCTTTTTTTTTGTCAGCCATGCTAATGGTTTGTCAATTTTATTTATCTTTTCAAAAAACCAACTTTTTGATTCGTTGATCTTTTGAATTGTTTTTCAGTTTCATTCAGTTCTGCTCTGATCTTAATGATTTCTTTCCGTCTGCTAACTTTAGGTTTGGATTGTTCTTGTTTTTCTAGTTCTTTAAGGTGAAGTGTTAGGTTGTTCACTTGCCATCTTTCCATTCTTCTGAGGTGAGCATTTAATGCAATATATTTCCCCCTTAATACTGCTTTGGCAATATCCCACAGGTTTTCGTATGATGTATCATTATTTTCATTAGTTTCAATAAATTTTTTGATTTCCTGCTTGATTTCTTTTTGGACCCATATGTCATTAAGTAGAATGCTGTTTAATTTCCATGTGTTTGTATAGTTGCCAGCATTTCGTTTGTTATTGATTTCTAATTTTAATCCATTTTGGTCTGAGAAAATACATGGAATAATTCCAATTTTTTTGAATTTGTTGAGACTTGATTTGTGACCTAATATGTGATCTATCCTGGAGAATGATCCATGTGCTGATGAGAAGAATGAATATTCTGAGGTTGTTGGATGTTATGTTCTGTAGATATCTGCCAAGTCCAATTGGTCTAGAGTATTGTTTAGATCTTGTGTTTCTCTACTGATTCTTTGCCTAGATGATTTGTCCTATATGGACAGTGGGGTGTTCAGGTCCCCTGCTATTATGGTATTAGTGTCTATTTCCTTCTTTAGGTCTAATAGCATTTGTTTTATAAATCTGGCTGCTCCAACATTGGGTGCGTACATATTTATGATTGTTATGTCTTCTTGATGGATCAGTCCTTTTATCATTACTTAGTGTCCCTCATTGTCTCTTTTTATGGTTTTTAGTTTAAAGTCTATTTTGTCAGATATAAGAATAGCCACTCCAGCTCATTTTTCTTTTCTGTTTGCATGGTAAATCTTTTTCCATCCTTTCACTCTTAGTCTGTGTGAATCTTTATGGGTGAGGTGGGTCTCTTGTAGGCAGCATATAGTTGGGTCCTGCTTTTTGATCCAGTCAGCCAGTCTGTGTCTTTTAATTGGGGAATTTAAGCCTTTTACATTAAGAGTTGTTATTGAAAGGTGTTGATTTATTCCTAGCATTTTATTGATTGTTTGGTTGTCTTAGGTGTGTTTTGTTCCTTGCTTTCTGATTTACTGTTTGTTTTCCGTGTTTGTTGGTTCCTTAGGTTGTAGATAGCCTTTTTGTTTTTTTGTTTTCTCTTCATGAATGCCATTTTTATTATACTAGTGGGTTTTGATTTTTCTTGGGTTTTTATGGCAGTGGTAGTTATTTTTCAGGAACCAAACCCAGTACTCTCTTGAGAATTTCTTGTAAGGGTGGTCATTGGTGGTGAACTCCTGCAGTTTTTGTTTGTCTGAGAAATACACTATTTGCCCTTCCTTTCAGAATGATAGCCTTGCAGGGTAGAGTATTCTTGGCTGACAATCTCTGTCTTTTACTATTTTGAATATATCATCCCATTCCTTTCTGGCTTTTAGGGTTTGTGATGAAAAGTCTGATGTTAGCCTGATTGGGGCTCCTTTATAGGTGATTTGGCACTTCTCTCTTGTAGCTTTTAAGATTCTCTCTTTGTCTTTGACTTTTGCCAATTTGCCTATAACATATCTTGGAGAAGACCTTTTTGGGTTGACTATGTTTGGAGATCGTTGAGCTTCCTGGATCTGAAGATCTGTGATTTTTCCTATACCTGGGAAGTTTTCTGCCATTATTTTGTTGAATATGTTTTCAATGCAATCTCCTTTTTCCTCCCCTTCTGGAATACCTGTGACTCGGATATTTGAGCACTTAAGGTTGTCTGATATCTCTCTCAGATTTTCTTCAATGTCTTTGATTCTTTTTCCTTTTTTTTTGTCTTCTTGTGTTATTTCAAACAGCCCATCTTCAAGTTCAGAGGTTCTCTCTTCAACTTCCGCAATCCTGCTGGTTAAACTGTCCATTGTGTTTTTTATTTCGCTGAATAACTTCTTCAGTTCGGCAAGTTCTGCTACATTTTTTTTTTTTTTTTTCATTCAGCTTTTTTTTTTTTTTTTTTTTTTTAATTTTATTTTGTCGATATACATTGTAGCTGATTATTGCTTCCCATCACCAAAACCTCCCTCCCTTCTCCCTCCCCCCCGACAATGTCCTTTCTGTTTGCTTGTTGTATCAACTTCAAATAATTGTGGTTGTTATATCTTCTTCCCCCCCCCCCCGGTTTGTGTGTGTGTGTGTGAATTTATATATTAATTTTTAGCTCCCTCCAATAAGTGAGAACATGTGGTATTTCTCTTTCTGTGCCTGACTTGTTTCACTTAATATAATTCTCTCAAGGTCCATCCATGTTGTTGCAAATGGCAGTATTTCATTCGTTTTTATAGCTGAGTAGTATTCCATTGTGTAGATGTACCACATTTTCCGTATCCACTCATCTGATGATGGGCATTTGGGCTGATTCCAACTCTTGGCTATTGTAAAGAGTGCTGCGATGAACATTGGGGAACAGGTATACCTTCGACTTGATGATTTCCATTCCTCTGGGTATATTCCCAACAGTGGGATGGCTGGGTCGTATGGTAGATCTATTTGCAATTGTTTAAGGAACCTCCATACCATTTTCCATAGAGGCTGCACCATTTTGCAGTCCCACCAACAATGTATGAGAGTTCCTTTTTCTCCGCAGCCTCGCCAGCATTTATCGTTCACAGTCTTTTGGATTTTAGCCATCCTAACTGGGGTTAGATGGTATCTCAATGTGGTTTTGATTTGCATTTCCCGGATGCTGAGTGATGTTGAGCATTTTTTCATATGTCTGTTGGCCATTTGGATATCTTCCTTAGAGAAATGCCTACTTAGCTCTTTTGCCCATTTTTTAATTGGGTTGCTTGTTTTCTTCTTGTAAAGTTGTTTGAGTTCCTTATATATTCTGGATATTAATCCTTTGTCAGATGTATATTTTGCAAATATTTTCTCCCACTCTGTTGGTTGTCTTTTAACTCTTTTAATTGTTTCTTTTGCTGTGCAGAAGCTTTTTAGTTTGATATAATCCCATTTGTTTATTTTTCCTTTGGTTGCCCGTGCTTTTGGGGTCGTATTCATGAAGTCTGTGCCCAGTCCTATTTCCTGAAGTGTTTCTCCTATGTTTTCTTTAAGAAGTTTTATTGTCTCAGGGTGTATATTTAAATCCTTAATCCATTTTGAGTTGATTTTAGTATACGGTGAGAGGTATGGATCTAGTTTCATTCTCCTGCATATCGATATCCAGTTATCCCAGCACCACTTGCTGAAGAGGCAGTCCCTTCGCCACTGAATAGGCTTGGTGCCTTTGTCAAAGATCAGATGGCAGTAAGTGTGTGGGTTGATTTCTGGATTCTCTATTCTATTCCATTGGTCAGTGTGTCTGTTTTTATGCCAGTACCATACTGTTTTGGTTATTATAGCTTTGTAGTATAGCTTAAAGTCAGGTAGTGTTATGCCTCCAGCTTTATTTTTTTTGCTGAGCATTGCTTTGGCTATTCGTGGTCTTTTATTGTTCCATATAAATGTCTGAATAGTTTTTTCCATTTCTGAGAAAAATGTCTTTGGAATTTTGATGGGGATTGCATTGAATTTGTATATCACTTTGGGTAGTATGGACATTTTCACTATGTTGATTCTTCCAATCCAAGAGCATGGAATATCTTTCCATCTTCTTGTATCCTCTCTAATTTCTCTCAGCAGTGGTTTGTAGTTCTCATTATAGAGATTTTTCACATCCTTGGTTAACTCAATTCCTAAGTATTTTATTTTTTTGGTGGCTATTGTAAATGGGCAGGCTTTCTTGATTTCTCCTTCTGCATGTTCACTATTGGAGAAAAGAAATGCTACTGATTTTTGAATGGAAAGATGGCAAGTGAACAACCTAACACTTCACCTTAAAGAACTAGAAAAACAAGAACAATCCAATCCTAAAGTTAGCAGACGGAAAGAAATCATTAAGATCAGAGCAGAACTGAATGAAATTGAAAACCAAAAAACAATTCAAAAGATCAATGAATCAAAAAGTTGGTTTTTTGAAAAGATAAATAAAATTGACAAACCATTAGCATGGCTAACAAAAAAAAGAAGAGAGAAGACTCAAATAACAAAAATTAGAAATGAAAAAGGCGATATTACAACTGATTCATCTGAAATACAAGGAATCATTCGAGACTACTATAAACAACTATACGCCAACAAATTTGAAAATCTGGAGGAAATGGATAAATTTCTGGACACACACAAGCTCCCAAAACTGAACTGTGAAGACGTAGAAAATTTGAACAGACCAATAACAATAAAGGAGATTGAAGCTGTTATCAGAAGGCTCCCAACAAAGAAAAGCCCAGGACCAGATGGATTCACAGCAGAATTTTACCAAACATTCAAAGAGGAATTGACACCGATTCTTTACAAACTATTCCAAAAGATTGAAACGGACGCAAATCTCCCAAACTCATTCTATGAAGCAAACATCATCCTGATACCAAAAAGGCTGCATTCTAACCAACTGAACTAACTGGCCAGCCCCTGAAAAACATTTTAAATACAACTTCTCCCCAACAGTATCATTTTGCAGATCCTTATTAGCCTGTGATAAATGGAATAACTAATATACATGTCAAGAATGGCATGAGTCAGAACTGAGGGGATCAGAGCTGCTCAGGTAAACTTCGCCTCCTTATTGTAAAGAAAACTACAGGCCGATATCCTTGATGAATATAGATGCAAAAATCCTCACTAAAATACTAGCAAACAGAATACAGCAACACATACGAAAAATTATTCATCACGATCAAGTGGGATTCATCCCAGGGATGCAAGGTTGGTTCAACATACGCAAATCAATAAATGTGATACACCATACTAATAAACTCAAACACAAGGACCATATGATCATCTCTATAGATGCTGAAAAAGCATTTGATAAAGTTCAGCACTCATTCATGACAAAGACCCTCTATAAGTTAGGTATAGAGGGAAAGTATCTCAACATAATTAAAGCCATATATGACAAACCCACTGCCAATATCATCCTGAATGGGGAAAAGCTGAAAGCTTTTCCTTTAAGAACAGGCACTAGACAAGGATGCCCACTCTCACCACTTCTATTCAACATAGTGTTGGAAGTACTAGCCAGAGCAATCAGAGAAGAGAAGGAAATAAAGGGCATCCAGATTGGAAAAGATGAAGTCAAACTGTCCCTGTTTGCAGATGACATGATCCTATATATCGGACAGCCTAAAACCTCTACAAAAAAACTGTTGGAATTGATAAATGATTTCAGCACAGTAGCAGGATACAAAATCTGCTACATTTTTTTTCAGAACTTTGATTTCCTTGTACATTTCCTCTTTCAGGTCCTGTATACTTTTCCTCATTTCATCATGATGTCTAGCTGAGTTTTCTTGTATCTCATTCAGTTTCCTTAGAATTATCACTCGAAATTCCTTGTCAGTCATTTCAAGGGCTTCTTGTTCTATAGGATCTAGAGCTTGAGATTTATTAACTTTTGGTGGTATACTTTCTTGATTTTTTGTATTTCTGGTATCATTTTTTTGATGTTTATTCATTGTGGCAGGGGGTTTCACTGTCCACAGGTTTGAGACTATTGACTAACTAAGATATTGCTGTGGTTGCCAATTTGGTATGGCTACCTCCGTGACTGCTAAGTTGGCAACTAGTGCCTTGTGTGTGTGGTTGCCTCGGGTCTTGGGCCTCTCTGGGGAGCCACCTCTCTGGTCAGCTTGGACTCTGCTGGGCTGCTGGATCATGGGGCGGTACCGCAGTGTGTGTAGTCTCTACTGAGCTTCCACCTCCCGTGCCTGACTTCTCCCTCTTCAGTGTGCTCTGGCCCGGGCTGTCCAGCAGCAGTTTGGCCAGGTGTTCTACCGCTTCACCTCCACAATCTTTACTCTTGCACAACTCCTCTGCCCCCTTCCATAGTCAGAGAATGACCTTCTCATCACCACTACCCCTACATTCATTGAGACCTCCCTGTCAGGGATAATCCCCCCTTTTCATGATCTATTTCTGTTCTCATGTCCTCACTTCCTACCTTCCCCAGGTAGGATTCCCCGGTTCATCATTTAGGATCATGCCCAGGCTTACACCCCTGACTCCTTTGCTTCTCTGACTCTGTGGTCCTTCTGGTAAAACCCAGCTCCGGTGAACACCATACAACTGCCTTCTCCATGTCTGTGCTCAAGTAGCTGAGCCTTGTTGGAGAAAATGTACGATCAGGCCAACTATCTCAAATTAAAATCAGGACATGGATATCAAATGAGCTCTTACCCGCCGGCATTCCTTTTGCCAGAAACAACAATTTAAACATAAATTTGACACTTCTGTCCTCACATCTCCACACTCTCTTCTCCTGGTTCACTTCTGGTTAGGAGCTTTCCTTGTTCTTTAATAAGAAATCAAAATCAGTCAGTTAAGAATTACCCCTATGCCCCACCACCCAAATCTATCAACCTCTCTGTATCTATCTTCACATCTTCCATCTTCCCTCTTGTTACAGTGATTTATTTAAAATCAGTGTTATAGCTTGTTTAAATCCAGCCTCCCTGCTCGTGTTGGAGAGCCTGTCCACATTCTTTCTCAAGGACTTTGTGCTTCAATTTTCTGCTTTCTCTTCTGTATCACCATTCCTCTAAACTGGGTTCTTCCCATAAGCATCTAAACATGGTCTAGTATTTTCACTCCTAAAACACACACATAAGCTTCCTTGCCCCACATCCCATCTGTGTTTCTGCCTCATTTCCCTGTTCCTCTTCGCAGCAATATGTCTTGACATGGTTGCCTGTCCTTGCTGTCTACTTCCTGCCCTCACGTTCTCTTCTGATCTTTTCCCAATGCTACTTTTCCACTGAAGCGCTTCTGGACAAGGTCAGCAATGACCTTTAGGCTTCTGAATCCAGTGTTCAGTGTTTTGTCTTCATGTTACCGACCCTTCCAGCAGCTCTTGATAGAGGTGACCACTTTCCTTCTTGAAATGATTTTTCTCATCTTTTCCATGACAACTACTTTCTAGTTTTTCTCCCACCTCACTGGAGCTAAACCTTAGCCACTTTTGCTGGCTCCTTATCTTCTGCTTGATCTCCAAAGGATGGCATGACCTAGGCCTTTCACTTCTCTCTATATACACTGTAGCTAGACAGTCTCATCACCTATGTGGTCATTGTGCTGAAATTTTTATCTCTAGCTTAGACCACTCCCCTGAACTGCTATTCAACTACTACTTGACTTCTCTGTTGGATGACCAATAGGCATCTGTAGGAGACACTGTTGGGAGGTCTTCCAAACTCATATCCTCTTCCTGAACACACACTTAGACTGCACGTTCCAGCCTCCCTTACCAATAAGCGTGGCCATGTGACAGATTCCTAGCCATGGTATATGAGCAGAAGAGATGTACACCACTTCTAGGCTGGGCCCATTAAAACCTCCCACACATGATTTTCCATATTCTTTGCCTTTCATAGATTGCTGCACATGAGCATAGTGACTTTCAAAGCCAAATGTTGAAGATGGAGGGGCCACAACATGGAAGAAATCTGGGTCTCTGAGTCATCATTTGGAGGAGAGCTACCTACCAATTAGGAATAACTGCTATAGATTTCATTTGATAAAGAAATAATATCTTCTTGTATTAAGCCATTAGATTTTCATGTTTGCAAGAGCAGCTAGAATTATCTCAATAAATACAGCGTCTTAGCCTTTAACTGCTCCAGCAGAACTTTTGGTTCCCTTTTCCTCAAACATGTTCCTGTCCCAGTCTTGCCCATCTCAGCAAATTGTGCCACTGTCCTCCACTGCTCGGTATTAGGAGAGCGCCTAGCACATGTTAGGTGCTCATGAATACTTGTTGAATAAATGCATCTCATCATTGATTCATTTCTTTCTCTCTCTGCCATCCAATCCATCTGTTTCACAATCTCCATCTACTTCTCTCCTCCTCTACCACAACCATCTTAACTCAAAGTTCCATCATCTCTCATTGGCATCACTGCAATAGCTTCTAACTAGACTTACCTGCTGTGTCTTTCATTCGTTAGTTCAATCCCCTCCCAGCAGCTGGATTGATCTTCTGAAAATATAGAGAAGCTTATGTCATTCTCATGGTTAAAGTCCTCCAATGGTTTCCCATCACATTTTGAATAAAATCCCAGTCCTAGTGCTGGTGTACCAGGCCTTCTGCGACCTGGATGCTGCTCTCCTCTCTGACCTCATGCCGTTCCTCTCTATTCTTTGCTCATAAAGCTCTGGCCACATGGGCCTTCCTTCCACCCATGAACATATCAGGCTTGTTTCTACCCTAGGGCTTTTGCTCTGGCTGTTCCCTCTTCCTGGAATGCTCTTCCCTGCTTTCCCCATGGCAAGCTCCTTTTCTTCATTCAGTGCTCAGCTTAAATGTTACCTCCTCGGAGAGGTCTTCTCTGGTCCTGCAACATAAAGAAGCTCCACATTCACTCTCTATCACAGCGCTGTTTTACCTTTATCACCACACCTAGAACTGCTTGACAATTTCCTGATAGTGTATCTTATTGTCTTCCCTCTGTCCCCATGAGGGACTTTGCTTACCTGTTCAACACTGTATCCTCATCACTGAGGACAGTATCTTCCCTTCAGTACATGCCTGATGTGTGATTCAGAAAAATTAACAAATTTACTCATGCTTACACATGTTCAAACATAATACTTCTTCTTTGATTTATTCAGTGCTCATGCATGACTTGGTTAGGCTTGCTGCCAAGATGGGCACTATTGATCATTATTAATTTCCAAAACCTTTAAAATTTTTATAAAAATAATGTTTTCATTGCAGAAAATTTAGAAAATAAGATATACAAAAAGTAAATATTTTAAAAATACCTGTAATACAGCATCCCTGTGCTAACCATCATTTTTATTTTGGTATGTTTCTTTCATTCTTTCTAATTATTTATACACATTTTAAGCAAAAGTGAAGTCATTTTTCCATGGTGGAATATTGGACACATCTTCTCATATAATAATAGTCTTGCTCAATAAGCATCTTCTTAGGTGGCACTTCAGCCCAGCTCCAAGTTAAGTGGTGGGTGTTTCTTTGTGAAGTTTCTTTGGGTCTGCCAAGTGGATGAAGCCTCTGGTCATGATATTGTACCTCTGCAGGCATGGGATAATGCCAATTTATCACTGCCATTGTCCTGGGGGTGGTGTTGAAAGTCAAGTAATGCTGTTCTCGCTGTGGTTAATTTTTTCATTCTTAAAGCTAAGAAGTGAGAGACCGCTTGCAGAATTCTGTGACCCAGCTGGCTCAGTGGTGACAGGCTAATGTCTCCCAGAGTGACTGTAGCAGCTTGCAGATTGGCAGTAATGAAGCCAACCTCCATTACATGTGACAAAAATAGGACTCTTAATAAAAACCTAAACAAGAGAGGGGCACAGTACAGGCTGCGTTCTTTTTGCCTTAGGTCCTGGCAAATTGTCATATAGTTACCGAAACCCTAAAAGACAAGACATTTGGTTATGGGTCAGTTAAAATTTACTTTTCAAATGCTATACATTAATGGAATAATTGTACTAATATAGGATACAAGACCAGAGGAACAGAAAAAGGGCAAATGATATGAAACTTAACACCCTAGAGGTAAAAAAAAAAAAAAATTTTTTTTGGCTTTTTAATGGTATATTTTAGTAGATTGGTCCAGAGACATATTTTAACTCTGATTTTGGTCAAAGGATAACTATTGCATGTTAATAATTGCAATGAATCAGTTTTTCAGCTCATGTGGTTATATACTCAGATCCTGCAGATAAATCTTACCAGAAGAGCTCTTCTGTAGTTCTGCAAAGACATTTTCTATAAGACATGGTGTGGTAAACTGAATTATGTCCCCCTAAAGATGTCCACATCTTAATCCATGGATCCTGTGAATATTTTACCTTACAGGGCAGAAAGTACTGCAGATATGATTAAATTAATAATCTTGAGATGGGGAGATTATGCTGGATTATCAGGATAAGCCCACTGTAATCACAAAGATCCTTATGAAAGGGAGATAGGAGGGTCAGAGTCAGAGACAGAAGATATATGGATGGATGCAGACGTCAGAGAGGACAGAAGATGCTATGCTGTACACTGCTTTGAACAGGAGGAAGGGGTCATGAGCCAAGGAATGTATGTGGCCTCTATAAGGTGGAAAAAAGCAAGGAAATAGATTCTTTCCTAATTCCTCCAGGCAGAATGCAGCCCTGTGGACCCATTTCAGACTTCTGACCTCTAGAACTGTAAGATAATAAATCTGTGTAATTTTAAGCCACAGAATTCATGGTAATTTGTTATAGCAGCCACAGGAAACCAATACATGTAGTCAATTTATAATTCAAGGGAGAGTCTAGGCCAGGATGCATGTCAACTCTGATCAATTCATAGGTGGTGTCTTGGGCTCTGGGCTGAGAATGTTCTGACACTAAGTCTGCTCAGTGAAGAGCATTACCACAATCAATCAGCTGTGGGTTTGGGATGTACCTCTGTGCCTAGACCTAAATCTTTGGGGGGCGGGAGTGGGAATATAACCTGCAGAACCTAACAACGAGCTATTTCACGCAGCTCTGAGAGAAGAGCTCCATACTGGATGTTGACTCAAAAGGAGATGGCCAAGGTAGATGGGTTTCAGTGAGCAATGCAGTTGAAGTTTCTTGAGAAAGGAGAGTTGATGGCTTTGCCCAGATATTCTGATATTCTAGAGTTCCATTCATGTCTACTGATTCCACTAACTTTTAACTTTGAGTCATTTGATTCCTATTATTCCATTTTACTATCAGTAGAGAAGCTAACTAAGCAAGAGCTATTTGGGGTAAAGTATAAAAAATTGCTCATTTTTTAAAACATGGAAATTAGAAAAATTCATTTGTAAAAATAGAGCCATAGAATCTTAATAAAATCAGGGAGAGATTATTCTTTTTAACCACCCCTGTTCCCCACATTACCTGCTCCTAACTTTACCCCCCTTTCCTCTGCCCACTATCACCTCCGTTCAGGGACACACATACACAGCACCTGTGTAAAGGGGATCAGAGTCTCCTGGGAACAGTTGTACAAACTTGAAGATGAATCATGACTTGAGGTTTGAGAACTGTTTTGGTAAGTTAGAATCTGTTGTTTGTTACTAGCAGCCTGAATGCTATTATCCATCCTCTTCTTTCCATGGTACAACTACTATCTGTGAACTCACAGAGGACACCCTTGGCAGCTGCAGGACATAATTACTACATTCCAGAATATCTTTTAGGCATTTGGATCCGTGGCTACCTTTTTGGATTGATCCCCTGCTAACTAATATGTTACTGGCTTGACACAATTGACAGGCAGCTGTGCCGGTGGCTAAAGGACTGCCTCTGGGGCTGTCTCAAAATAAGGTTAATGATGGGCTGGATGAGCTCTCTGGGTTTCTTAGACATCATCTACCTGGGAGCGGAATCGGTGTGATGACAAGGGGGTCTCTCCACACAGTCAGATGTGCCAAATGGGCCAATTATTCTTTTAGGTGGGTCATGGGAATTTTTTTGCTAATTTTGAATGTAATTAAAACAAAGCAAAGCAAAACAAAGCTAGATCATTTTTGCAACCACAAAAGGCACAGGAAGGAAAGGATTAATAAGCAAACAAAGTTGCATCTTCTCCTGGGAGCAGAGGTGGGGAGGGCTCTTTCTTTAGCATGCTCTCTCAGGATCCCACACATCATTAGGACAAGCCACATGTAATGGGGTTCAGGCTGAAGCTGCAATCTCTGACTGAAAGGACACTTCATAGTTATTCAGATCAACTTGCACATTTTACAGATAAGGAAGCAAAGGTCCTGATGGGGAAAAAGGTTTCTGTGGGATACTTAGCTTATTAGCAGAGGAGCCCAAACTAGAATCCATTTCCCCCACATTCTAGATGGGGAGGCAGAAATCCTGAGGCTCTGCTGACTACCCATTGGATTGGAAGATTCCCACCAAATACTGAGCATCTGTGGGCAGGGATTACTTTTGTTCATGTCTGCACCCCTAGCACCTGGTACCTGGACAGCAGGAGGTGCTCAATGAATGTTTGTTGAGTGAATGAATGAATAAATGAGCAGATGATTTGATGAATGCTCCACAAATAGTTCAGGGAGGTGGGAGAGTTGTAAGTTCTATTAACACTCAGAAGTAGAATAGACTTCTGAAGCATGAGATTGGCTTTATCTTTATGGCCTTATTATTTTTTTTTCTTAACCTTCATCAGTCATGCAATTGTATTAAAGATATCTCATGAAGTCCAAATGTCTAAAAATCTGATTATCTCTACAGAGCTATGCCATCCAATATAGTAACCAGCAGCCACCTGTGGCTATTCAGCACCTGAAACGCAACTAGTTTGGACTGAGATGTGCTGTGGAACAGAGTATACACCCAATTTCAAAAACAGTGCAAAGAAGAGAATGTAAAATATTTCATTAATAATTTTTCAAATATTGATTACATGTAGAAATGATAATGTTTTGGGTATATTTGGTTAAACCTATTATTAAAATTAAGCTCTCTTTTTATTTTGTAAATTATATATGGATAAATTACAGTTGTATATACATGTGGGGTACAAAGTAAGATTATGATTTTTGAATACAATATGGAATGATTAAAACCAGCTAATTAACCTATCCATCACTTCAAAAATTTGACATTTAACATTTTTGTGATAAGAACATTTGAGATTTACTCTCAGGGATCTATCTCTTAGAGATACTGAAATGTACAATTATTAGCTATATTCACCACTCTGTGCAATAGATCTAAACAAAATCAAACTTATCCTTCCCTCTCACTGAGGCTTTTTACCCTTTGATTATCTTCTCCCCCGTCCCCTACCCCCCAGCCTCTGGTAACCACCATTCTTCTCTCTGCTTCTATGAGTTCAATCGTTTTAGATTCCACATATAAGAACACACAATATTTGTTTTTCTGAGTTTGAATTTCTCTAATTTTAAAAAGCTTTTCTGATGTGGCTACTAGAACATTGAAATTACACGGGTGGCTCATGTCCATGGTTTGCCCTGCTATTAGACAGTACTGCCATAGAGCATCCACTTTTGTGTTTGCTGGGCAAGTGGGCTGGATTAAGAAGCTATTTACTTGATAAAGTATCAATTAGTTAATGACTTTTTTTTTTTTTTTTTTTTTTTTTACATTTTATTTTGTCGATATACATTGTAGCTGATTAATGCTCCCCATCACCAAAACCTCCCTCCCTTCTCCCTCCCCCCCTCCCCCCCAACCATGTCCTTTCTGTTTGTTTGTTGTATCAACTTCAAATAATTGTGGTTGTTATATCTTCTTACCCCCCCCCCCGTTTGTGTGTGTATGTGTGTATGTGTGTGTGTGAATTTATATATTAATTTTTAGCTCCCACCAATAAGTGAGAACATGTGGTATTTCTCTTTCTGTGCCTGACTTGTTTCACTTAATATAATTCTCTCGAGGTCCATCCATGTTGTTGCAAATGGCAGTATTTCATTCGTTTTTATAGCTGAGTAGTATTCCATTGTGTAGATGTACCACATTTTCCGTATCCACTCATCTGATGATGGGCATTTGGGCTGGTTCCAACTCTTGGCTATTGTAAAGAGTGCTGCGATGAACATTGGGGAACAGGTATACCTTCGACTTGATGATTTCCATTCCTCTGGGTATATTCCCAACAATGGGATGGCTGGGTCGTATGGT